>NW_020799112.1:2602845-2686744 GCF_003259725.1 Athene cunicularia | reverse complement strand
GGGGGGGGGGGGGGGGGGGGCAGGAGCAGACCTGCTGGCAGGGCATGGCGAGGACGGACAAGGGAGGAGCCGAAGCCCCAGGGAAGCAGGACAGGGAAGGGATCAAGGGGAGCAGAAGCAGAGGAAAATGGGATACAGTCTGTGCTGCCTAGCAGAAAGGCTCAGAGCCCTGGAGGGGGAGCAGAGCGAGAGATGGGGAGCCACAGGGACAGGGAGAAGGGAGGGAGGATTCGCTGTTCCTCTTCACACAGCAATAAAAGCTTTACAGCAGCGTAGCCTGCTCTTATGATTTTATTGCCAGTATTACAGAGGTAGAGCTTCTCAAAGCCCCAGCCCCTGGAGTCAAGTTAAGACGTGGGAAGCTTGGCTTTCATTAGAAACCAAGGGGAGAGGAGAGGGTCCAACCCTCCCATCTGCACAGAAGCACTGGAGAACATGAAAACACTAGGCTCTGACTTCACACAGCAAATAAAAGGATGCAAATCTTTCAATATTTACTTGTTTTTAAAATAACCCTATGCTTCTGGAGTGGAGGTGTGCAGAGCAGGGAGAGGGGCAGCCCCATGATTTGGAAGGACTCACAGGAGGCAGCATTAGCATGACCTTGGTGAGATTCTCTGTGAATAGCCCTGTGTTCCCTGTTCCCCCCTCCCCAATCTTTCAGCATGTCTGAGGCTTTCCTTCCCTAACTTCTGCCCCAGAGCCTTGCATCAGGCGTGATGCAGAGACATCCCAAGCAAGCCCCGAAGCCGTTTCACAGGTAGGCTCATGCTCAAGAAGAGCAGGACCGTATGGGATACTGCTCAGGGCCATGCAGCATGGGATCGTTACGTTGCCTATCCCTACACATGCTCACGCATGGATTATGAGTACTTATATTACATTAGTGCCTGGAAATTTCATTCCAGTCATATCCCATTCAGTGAGATACTGCACAGATACAGAACAAGCAGCATTTTTTTTTCCTAGAGAGAAAAGCTGTGTTTCTCCGCATATTGGTTTAAAGCAAACACAGCCAGAGGCTGTGCACACTTGAGTAATGGCCCATGACTGTGCCAATGAACAGGGGAGAGATGGCAAGCACAGTGCCCGTGTTCATTTGCTTTGAGATCTCCTTGTACTGCTCCCGTAATGGATCTACCCTACCCTGCCCTGCAGAGACCATCCTCTGCAGGAGGAAGAGTCCAATCCAGGCCCTGTGTTTCTTCAGTTTAGGACTTTACATTGCATGTTTCTTGTTGCTAATTTACAAGCAAATATTTAGCCATCTGGCAGCCCTGTCCATGGGGCAGCAAAGCGAACTGTTTGGCTTCAGTGCTGAAGGGGCGAAGCCGACATTAAACTTCTCTCCCTGAACACCGGGCACCCCCTTCCGACACAGCACAGCATCCACCATTTGGCAAGCCGCTTCTCCACCATCTGCGTGGAGAACTCTCCAAAGGGCATGGAGGCTGCTAAATATAGCAGAGAAGCTTAGAAAACATTTGCAGTCAGGCTGAGAAGACTTCTCTCAAAGTTACATCTTCCCTGGACTATCTTCCCTGCCTGTGATGTCTCGGATATCCTTAAACACCTCCGAATTTTTCAGTCCCATTTCCTCTTTGGAGTCTTTCCCTTCCCTTCCCCATTCCCTTCTCACTACCACTCTTCACCTATACTTTTTTACATTTGATTTCTCCTAACACTTCCCTTCACGCTCAGAGGAGGGCTCTAGATGATGCCAATGCTCCTTTCCCAGCCCACAGATCCTCAAATGCAGAGGGGGGATCATACAGCCTGTGGGCTGACTCTGCACTTGCTTCTCCACTCCAGGATCAACTTCTGCACACAACATCCTTACTTTCACCAGCTCTTGTCCATGAAGGGCCTTGCTGACAGCCCCATGCCAGCTTGCATGGGATGTGCACCATTTCTGTATGGGGCTCTCCTTGCTTTTGTTACACAGCTGGCAGCTGGTGGCAGGCAAGAGGCTGATTTTCCCACTCCTGTGTGAAAATCCACTGCCTCAGTAACCTACCTTCTGCCTGACTTGTAGTACATGCAGTGCCACAAGCCTCAACCTGCACATCCATCTGCAGCTTAACAGTCCCTTACTCCTCTTTTTCCAGGAAGGCACAAGGCCACATACCTCCTCCTGGCCCAGTTTTAACCTTTCCCATCAAGGCCAACAGGGTCAGCAGCATCATTCATGGCACCACTGACCTGCACAAAGCCAAAGCTGGTAAGAATGAGGAAAATTATTGTAGGCTTGGACTAAACTGCACTTACAGACTTCTCTTCAGACAGCTTGGTTCTGTCATATCTCTGTTCCTTGTGGAAGAAACAGCCATCTAGTTTTGTTTTATCATAGCAAGCAAACTAAGCTACAGAGAAGAAAAACAAGTACCCAACAACCTGGGCATGGACAAGCTCGGCACGAAGACAGCCCTTGCTGCTGTACAGGTCTGAATTGTTAATAGCGCAGCTCCTGTACTTTCCTCATTGGGAGAACGGTGAAAGGAAAAAAATACAAGAAAACAAACCCCCTTTAACAATGAACTCTCGTGTTCAGTCAGACGTAAAAGACAGGAGAAGGGGGAGAGAGAGGTAAGGAGGAGAGACAATAGAAGACAGAGTACTATTTCCTCTTCAAATATTTATTTTCAGGTCTGCCTTGGAGTGCTGCTTATTGAGATATAGAGCCTCGCTGTGCTGCAGCTTGTAAGCTCTTGCTGCATGTGTTCACAGTACTGCCTTACCTGGATGGCTGGAGATGCCAGGAATTCCCACCAGCCCAGTGCCAGACCCCACAGCAGGCAGCTCTCCTTTGGGTCCCTTCCCGGGCCCTCACCTCCAGGCACCCCACCATGCCTGCTCTCCAGTTCTCCATCCTGAGCCCAGCACCAGGCATCTGAGGATCCCATCTCCTCCAGACACTGTGCTGGACTCCAGCTGGCACCTCAAAACACACAGTTCAGCTCCAACCCTTGGCTCTCTGGCCAAGGCACAAAACAGCACTAGAGCCGGGGCCCTGAACATTTTGAGCTCCCTCAGTATTTGCCATGATGCCCTCAGGGCAGCAGAGGTGGCCTGCATGGAGATGGGAGATACTCCAGCCAGTCAAGTGGGTGAGCTGAAAGTAGTGACCAAGCAAGGTGGTAGGTAGAGAGCCCTGGGGCTGCTGGAAGTGACATGTCTTGGATGAGAGCCAGAGCTGACATCCTGATCACAGACAGCAATTAAGAAATTAAGCTATCAGAGAGGCTTTCTGGGAGGGGTGAGTGTCTGTGGTTTTGGTCAGATGCCAGAGCAGGTCAATAACATTTGTCCTTCCCCTCTCTGCTGCAGATGGAGATCCTCCTCTGCTCCTGATCCCAGCGCGGCCACAAAGCTCCCTCCTCCCACCACCGTGCACACACGGCAGCAGAGAGGGAGAACATCAGGACTCTGCAAGACAGTGATGCTGGGGAGAGGGGTTGAACAGGCAAAAATGACCTCGAGAACTTAGACCTGGAAAAATCAGTTTCATCTTCCCCTGAACTATAGCTTCTAGCTATAGCTTGAGATCTTTTTTTTGCAGGGAGGGACAGAAACTTTCAGCAACACTCCCTAAACAGATACCTGGAGCCATTCCCCACCCTGTCCACATTCTCTGGGCGAGAGGCAGCCCTGGGCAAGAACAGCCATGCCCAGGGCACCTAGCACTGGGGCACACTGGCACAGGCCACACAACACAGCACACGGTGCATCCAGAGCAGTCCTTGTGGTGGGGGTCCCATCACAACACAGAAATGCCTCCACTACACAACCAACCAACTGCAAGAGCAGGGGCATCCCATCCATTATCTGAAACGCTGTCATCCTCCAAATGATGGGGCCTGCACGTCACAGGGCAAAGTCCTTCGCTCAGCTAGAAACCCTGATTAGCCCTGATTACTCTCACCTCCTGTGCAGCTCAGCTCCACTTACTTGGTACCAGAAACCAGGACAGCCACAGCACACCTGCACTGGCACAAGCTCACAGCCTCTCCCTGACCACTCAATTACACGTCATGAAAGCTGTGTTTCCTTATCTGAAAAAATTGTGCTGGGAACCACCTGCAGAGAAACCCAGCTGTGTGCCCAGACACCCCCCCAGTGCAATGGACTCACCCCCACACCTCTCCCAGAGCACCACCTACGGCGCTCTTGGCACTGCAAACACCATGTCCTCTCCCCATCCCCTGTCCCTCAGCAGTGCTCCTCCCTGCTGTGCTCACACCTGCCACACACACTCCCACCCCAGCCTCACATGCCTGTGTGTGCACCTCTGCACTTGCACACCTGCAGCCACACACAGACAGCTTCCTCTCCATGCTGGGCCTGAGAAATATTGATTTCTTTTCCCCCCTGTAATATTTCGCTTGGCTGAGCAGATTTAGAATTGAAGAGTCAGACTCTGCCTAGAGACCAGAACCATATTTAATTCCACGGTTTAAGAAGCCCTGGAGCAGGTTATTCTTATTTTAAACTACCAGTGCATTTAAAAGCAAGTGACATTTTGGGGGGGACGAGATGGGAGATGGCTGGTGCCCTCTGCCTCTCTCCAGCCAGCGCTGGGAAGTTTTTGCAGCTCCACTGCTGCTGTGCCACATCCCCACAGCCCCATCAGCTGCTCTGCCCGCGCCAATGAGAGGCGAGGGGTGGCGGCGAGCTCACGATCAAAGCTCTGGAGACCTGTTTCCATGTCTTTCTAACCGAGGAGAAATGAGAGAAAGCAAAGAGAGGATAAAGGAAAGGTGTGAAAACCTCTGATGAAAATTGCTCGGTGCATTGAGGTTTCACGATTCATATTGTCTGCTCCAGTACCCAGGTCCTGCTCATGGAGCGGAGTCCTTGGTAATGAGCAATTTGCAGATATTGAACAAAGACACAGTGCCTTATCCAGAGGATGGTCCCTGATGGTGCATGATCATGGAGCAGTGCTGCTGGAGGGCAGAGCCGTCCACATCCACCTCCCTGACAAATGCACCCTCCAGACTGCTGTAAGTCAGGGCGGCCACTTACCTCCAGAGTCACACTGCTGCAGCTCTCAGCGACGCAGCTTCAGCCCAGATTTCCAAAGGAGATGCAACACTGACTTTTAAGGGAGAAGTGGGGGGAAAAATACAATAGCAAAGGCTCACCCAAAGCATCTGTGAACCTATCTGTGGACCTGGGTCCAAGCAGTTGTGCACAGACCAGGCTTGACACATGCACTGCCTCCTACGTGCCACACAGAGCGCATCTCCTACCCAACACAGTGGCAGAGAAAAGCCAAATGTCCCTAAAATGGAGGGTCCAGCTCAACAGAGGGGAGTATCCAGGCAAGATCAGCCCTGCCAAGGAATAGGTGAAGGTACGCTGGAGAAGAGGAAAGGAAACACAGGTCCCTACACACTCCTCTCCCTATATCACATCTCTAAGGGCTTGCAGCACAGGCCTGGCTCCATGGCTGTCACCCTGGCTAAGGCAGTCTGGTCCCTGGGTTGAGCACACAAACCTCCACTGCTCCCACTTTGTCTCAGGTACCATCTCCAGGTCCCTGCCATTTCCAGCCACTCTCAGTGGCCCTGCAACATGCCCATGGAAGGACAGGCAGATCAGCTCTTTACAGCCTCTAAATAATGAAGCTGAAGACACCAGGTGCCAGACACCTACAGGGCACTCTGGTACGTGTGTCCATGTGTACACACATGTGTCTACTGAACAGAAAAAGATCAGCAACATGACCAAGTGCTGTTCCAGGGTCCCCCCATGGGGCCAGAGCTACCTGCCTGCTCCTGCAGTGGACTCAGCTGGGCACACAGGGGTCTGCTTCATCTCGCACTGAGAAGGCAGAAGCACCAGAGAGCCGCTCCTCCAGCTGGGAGAAGAGCCGCTCCTCCAGCTGGGAGAAGGGCCGAGCAGGGCTGTGGTTTGCAACCTGGGAGCTGCAGAGCCCACAAGGAGCTACAATTCAGTGGGAGACATGATTCACAGCAGGGCGAGCTGTGGGCTCCCAGGGGCCGGGGGTGAAGGCAGCCCCAGGGGCTGCGGTAGGGGCTCAGGACAGCTGCGGTACAGAGAGATGTAGCACCTACCACAGCAGCCCATGCATTAGCTCGCTGTGGTCTGCTATGACACAAAACGTTGTTAGCTGTGGCATTGTATTTTGACTGAAGCAGACAAGTAGGAGAATGAAAATGGATCCTTTTATATAAGCTCCTGCACATGCTGTAACAGCTCTTGACATCTTTCCCCAGCTCTGCTCCTTGCTGGTACTTGGGTGTGCAGCGTGGGGAGCGAGCGGGGATTGCACCAGGCTGGAGGAAGGGAGGCTGCATACCGCTCATGGCCTTAAAAACATTGGTTTGGGCAGAGGGGGTAGCACCCCATGGTGAGACAGGCAGAGCATCATGTTCCCAAGCAGGGCACAACAAGAAGCCTGATGGCATTGTTTGGACTTGATTCCAGGCAGGCCAGCACCCAGAGCTGTGGGGTTTGGATGCCATAGGGCACGCCAGCATGAAGGGGCAAGGCCGGAGGCAGGTGGAGCTTAAACTCGAGCTCAATTGTCTAGATAATCCTAGGCAGGGGCAACACCAGCAAGACTGGGTACATAATGAGGCCAGAGCTGCTGTGAGTTTGGACCCAAGGAGGTCACGTATGGGGGGCTGCTACATAGGGATTCACCATGCCTGGGGAAAGGTCTGAGTGAAGAGGAGACAGCTGAGATGCAGAGCAGGAGGAACGAAAGAGTGCAATTAGCTGTGGTAAAAGCCAAGGCTGTGAAAGCACATTACCATTAGTGTAATAATTATTAATACAATTATTTTTTCCGTATTTTTGACAATTCAGTAAGAATCAACTTAACAGGAGAAAACATTTTCTGTTCTGTTAAATGCTGTGAATCTAAAATGTAGAGAAGTGCAGTAACATTTCACTTTACAACTGGACATTTCTACAGATTTATGCAGTTCTTTAAAATAAATGTCAAAGAACTTTCCAACCAAAGTTTTCTTTCTAAAGTAAAATGACAATCACTTCATAGAGAAAACAGCACAATGAAACCCTGGGACATTTTGGAGGTTTTAGTATTTTTCTGCCCCAATCAAACAATTCAGCAAAACAAAGGCTTGTCTGCAAACTCTTCCAGTGCTGCTCAAGGTGCACTTTTCTCAACAGCAACCACCAGAAGAAGAACAAGCAGCAGCTTCTGCAGTAGTGTGGCCAGCGGGATGAGGGGAGTGACTGACGCCCTTACTCGGTGCTGGTAAGGCCACACCTTGAATACTGTGTTCAGTTTTAGGCCCCTCACTACAAGACAGACGTTGAGGTGCTGAAGCATGTCCAAAAGGGCACCGAAGCTGGTGAAGGGTCTGGACACAAGTCTTATGAGGAGCAGTTGAGGGAAGTGGGGGTGTTTAGCCTGGAGAAAAGGAGGCGCAGGGGACACCTTATTGCTCTCTACCTGAAAGTAGGTTGTAGCGAGGTGGGTATCCATATCTTCTCCCAAGTAACAAGCAATAGGACAAGAGAAAATGGCCTCAAGTTGCACTGGGGAGGTTTAGATTGGATATTAGGAAAAATTTCAGCAAAAGGGTTGTCAAATACTGGAACAGGCTACCCAGAGAAGTGGTGGAGTCACCGTCCCTGGGGGTATTTGAAAGACTTGTAGATGTCGTGCTTAGGGACATGGTTAGTGGTGGACTTGGCAGCGCTAGGTTAACAGTTGGACTTGATGATCATAAAGGTCTTTTCCAACCAAAATGATCCTATGATTCTTCAATACCTTATCTTGATCTGCTGAGACCAGCTGGTACCACCAGAGCTACTGAAAGCTTAGCACACAGGTGCAGCCAGAGTACCGCTCCTCCTTCCCCATCCTTCCAGAGAACCAGCAAAGGCAATAAATACCCATGATGAAATGGCTTTAAAGAACAAAGAGTATATAAGGACAACATCAGAATGAATCAAAAAAATATATAAAAATAACAGAAAAGCATTGCAATTAGCTAATCTGTTAAATGAATAAAAAGGTATTAAATAAAATTTCCTGAATGTCAAGTTGACACAGTTTTTTTATGTTCAGGAAAGGAAACGAGTCCCTTGAGTAAATCTCCCTGCTCCAGGGCAAGGCATTAAAGGCTTTCTGGATGATGTCGCTGGCTGAAGTCCCTTTGATCTGGGCTGCTGGGTGCAGCACACATCTCCCAGCCAACACGGCCCCGGCTGCCCTCCTCCTGCATCCTCACCACGGGGAATGGCACAAACAGGGCTGTCCAAAGCAGGAGCTCTGTGCTGGTTTGGATGCACGGGGAGGGGAGAGCTGAGCAATTGCCTCCCTAACACCTCCCAGATGCCACCACTGGGCCTAGTTTCATCAGGGTGCCTTTGCATCCCTGGGTTGCCATTGCCCCAAGTAAGACAAAACAGCAGGGCTGCTATCTGTCACATCTCCACCCTCACCTCTCCCGCAGGCATCAGCGACAATTTTCCCTCTCTGGGGAAAGCAGCTTTGTTTAGCAGCATGTTACCTGTCAGTAAAGGCTCTTCCCTCAGCACCTCCTGAATCAAGTGAAACTTTTCTTTTGGGGGAGGAGGGGAGATGCTCCCTCTTGCAGCAAACACTGCCAGCCCCACTCCCTGGCAAGATAGCAAGCACCTCAGTGGCTTCACAGTGGAAACCCCGAGATGTGGCCTGGCTCCCTTGCTCCCCAGACCTACAGAGCAACCATCCAGCTGCTCAGAAGCACCATGCAGACCGATGACATTATTTCATGCCTGCAAGGTCATTTATGGGAGATTACTATGGATACAGAGACATGTATATATCCATATATATATATATATATGTATGTATTTCTGGATTTCTCCTGTGCTTTGTGTATATATATATATATATATATATATATATATGTATAACCCAGAAACTTAACCAGTGAGATACCGACAAACCCATCAAATGAAGCAATTTGTCTCAGACAATTGCCTGAGCTGCCTCCGATGTCACTGTCTTGCCACTGACAATAAGAAGCTCTTAAGTGTCCTGAAATTGTACTGCGAGTTCCCCAATGCTCTCACCCCCGCCTTCGCTCCTCTCCCTCGAGCTCCTTCCCGTGTTTCTCCAGCAAAACACTCTTACGCAAATAAACATGCAGGGAGGCACAAAAGGCATTTTGTCTAGGATTTCAATACAACCACGTATTTCTCATTCAAATATTCAGCCGTATCCTTCAGAGATCAAAAGCGTAGCACTGAAATGAGGCGAGGCACGAACATCCCAAGCCAATAGCTCCAACTTCCTTTTTATTCCTATCCTGGCTGAGGGAGCAGACAGAGGAATCTGTCACCCCCACCACAGTGGCTACGAGGTGTTAGAGCCAGGGCACCTGTACACACAGGTACAGCTCTGTCACATCACCCATCTCTCTTCCATCTCTGCACAATGCCCCGCACAGCCATAGGTTACAATAATGGCCATTAAAGCCTTTGTAAGTGATGTCTGTGCAAAAGGCAGGGGATCTGGGTGCTATGAGGTCTCCAGAGAGGTGCAAACTAGGACTAGCACATCCTGGACCAACTGGAGAAAGCTCCCTGCTACCAGAAACCTGGAGCAGAGTCTGGCCCAAGGAAGTGTCTCCACATCCTGCACCAGCACTTACTGCACAGGGAGGACAAGGTGCAGTCATGCTGCTTCCCAGGCACATAGTCTCCTCCAGCATGGCCAGAGCATCACTAACACCCACTGCCACCTTCCCCCAGGGGAGCTCTACAAAGAGGGAAGGATGCACGGGTGAAGTGCACCCTGCCCGAAAACATGTGCACAAGCTTCTCCTGCACCTCTACCTTCCAGCCAGAGACCATCTGCCAGCCTGAACAGTAGAGGTTTGTTTACAGGAACTGGCTCCCCTGCCCAGCAACCTCCATGGATGAGCTTTTTAGCCCTCCTTCCACCTCAGACAGCCCTTTCCCCCATGAGGACCTACTTGATGGGACAACAGGGCTGAGCTCTGGCAGCTGTCCTGCTCCTTTCCCCATCTTGGGAAGGAAGGTGTTCTGCAGGAGTCATAGGGTTTGGCACGTTTACTGTATAATATATGAACTAGTACCAGTTTTATAAGCCCCTCCTGGCTCAAATCACATTGTAATTCTGAACAGCCTTAAACTCATTTAAATCCTAATAAAAACACCACCCTGTATTTGCATTTGCTGCTTGCTGGTCCCTGCGGCTGCTGTGACAGCGGTTCCTGAAGAATTGATAATGCTCAGGACACTGCATACCAGAAACCATCCCTCACAGGTGGGGTCAGGACATGCACTTCATAGCACAACTGAAAAAACAGATGCAGGAAACGGACCTCCAGACTGATTCAGAATGATGCATGGAGCAGTTGGGTGCCACAGCTTTCACAGCAACATAGGAGAGCAACAGCAGCAGTGCTGAAACCTCAGTGTCCCACATCCTCTGGGATCCCAGAGAAGGATCAGGCCAGGTACACAGCTCTGACAGAACAAGGCACCTGCAGACAGCACTGTGAGGGGGTTTTAAAAGAGGACAGAGACTGACTAATGAAGTGCCAGCAAATAATAGGCACTGTGGATGCTTTGGGAAGTTTGTGCATGAATGGCACAGGCACCCTGGGGGCAGGTGGGGACAGACGAAAGAACTTGCCCCGGTTTCCCCTGTTGCCTGGTGTGCTGGTGACAAGGGGGATCTGCTGCTACAGCCTGGAGGAACGTCACACTGAGGGAAGGTGTTGTGACTGTATCTCACAGTGCATCCTCCACCCCCGAGCCACCACAATGAAGCACCAGTCCTGCCCTTCCCTCCTGAACAGACAAGTGGGATTTGCTCTGGTTGTGCTGGAGGAGACAGTGAAAGGCTGGGTGACAGGGGACCCTGAGAAACCCAGCTCCCAACAGCAAGTCCATACGGCTCTCCCAGGCACAGCAAGAGTGTCAGGTCTGTGCTGACCCAGGTCCTACCCATGCCCAAGATCACTCTCCACAGCTCTGCAGCTCCACCACTCCCTACAGCATCCATGTGCTCCTCTGCAGCCTCTTGCTTCTTTCCTCCATGTCCAGGTCGGCTCCATTCCCAGCACTCCACCCCACTTCACCCTCCTTGACACTTGCCCAGCACTTTATGCCTCGCTGTTCTTGGTGATGACATTAATAGGCTCCCCTGAAACAGTGAGATTATGAGCTATACCCTTCCAGCAATAGAAATACTAATTATTACTGAGATAAATAGGAATATCAATGATGAAAGTCAATATTATTGCCTTCTTTGTTCCTGTTTGTTTTATTTGTAGATGAAAAGACCACTCAGCCCGTCTCCCCAGGATGTGGCCCAGGAGCTGGAACAGCTCCTCTTGGCAGGCTCATCCAGAGCCATGCTCTGATAAGAAATCATACTGCACACATGCTTGCAAAGGGCGCTCTAAATCAGCAGCTCTCAAAAGCAGGCATTGTCTTTGATTGATTCATAAAACTGGAGCTGCCTCCGTTCCCCACTCCAGTACCAGGCAAGGGAGGATTTAGGGGAGGGGGAAGGTGTAACGTGGGTGGAAGTGATTAATTGTGGAACATGGCACAGCACTGGAAATGCTCCACAGCTTGGCTGGTTTTGATGCTTACACCACCCTCCTCACCCAGCAGTTTAGCCACCAAGACAGGAACTGAAGACCCCTCCCAGGCTCTGACACTGATTCTCAGGCTGACCTTGGGCAAGTCCCACAGCACTGCTGCGGCCAGGTGAGCACTTACAACAGCTACATTGCCTTATTCAGCAAGTCTGCTCCCTCTGTGTATTCTGAGTCAGAGCTGCTGATTTCAGTGACAAGAGACCTCTTTTATAAGCCCTATTAGCCTCACAGAGCTAACACAGCTAAGAGCGAGTGAATGGGATGCTAATTTTGGATCACAGCTAACAGCGTGAGGAGAGCGCTTCCTGGAGCAGCCCCTCTCCGCAGGCAGGCGGATGCGGTCCCCACCGCCGGCGAGAGGCAGGACACAGCAAGGAGGGAGCACAGCCCTAGAGCACAAGGGATGGTTTTTCTTGTTCCTTGTACACCCTAGTATGTTGCTAAATTGCCTCCATTCCCTTCCAAGTCCTCAGTCCATCACCAGCAAACATTCATGGGAACAAATCAACACGCTGATCCCCAACTCACCCATCTCTAAGTATCAATACAGTCATCGCCTCCCTCTAACGCATACAAACCAGCCCAGCCTCTCTCCCCTCTAACGAGGACAAACACTCCAGCTGCCTCTCTCCAAATGCAATGAAACCAGGAGAACTAGAAGCCTTGCAGGAGTAATTATGCCAGTTTTTAAAAAGAAACCAGCCAGTCCTGAATATTTCATGGAAGGTAATTTTTTTTAAAGCTTTTTTAAAGCCTCTCCCCCTGCTTTGTGCATGTCAGGGTGCAATTAAGCAGAAAGTATCAGCGCATAAACCCAAAGAAACAAACTGCCACACACACCCAGCTCCTGCTCTCGCTCGTTCCTGCTTCTTCCCTGCGTTTAACATTAATGTGACATCCCAAGCTGTGTGTGCATGATGCTATCTCCCACTCTGAGACAGGGAAGAGCTTTTCTACTGCTAGAAAACCTCAAGTGCCTCTCAGTCTTGCTAACGCAGTGCCCAGACTCCTGAAACAAATAGTCCCCTGTGGTCCATGCCAAGGCTTACAGGCAGTGCAAAGCCCTAAGCATCAGGCACCCCGCATGAAATCCCACAACTGCAAAGCTCTCCAGAGCTGCTGGACTGCGGTGGTGGCATCCAGGTTTGCACCAAGGCCCAGCAGCTGCATGCATGGTACCATCCTTGGGCTGCGCAGCCTGGCTCCCTGCCTAGCTTATTAGCATTTTGCACAATTAGTATTTATTTTTGCAAATGTGCTACCAAAAAAAAAAAAAAATAAACAACAAAAATCTCTTTACATTAATAGTTTTGCTGGCCCTCAGAGCAAGACACTTAGAAAGAAATCTGGTTTAATCTGCAGAGCCAGGTGGGAACCAGATAAGGTGTAAAAAAGTAATTCAGGGCTTTTCTTGGCACTACTGGGGTGAAGGAGCAGACCTCCCGAAACAGCACCTATCAAAACAGGCTACAGACACCTCTCCCTCTGTTGCATTCCTTCCCTCCAGCCTTGCTCTCTCTCTCAGCTCATTTGAGCCACCCTGTTTAACCGCAGCTTTTGGGCCAGCTGAAGACAAGTATCCCCAGTGTCTCAACCATCCCATGCAACTTTCTTTAGGACAGCCCCCAACACAGTTGCTACTCCTACATGAGAGCTCCCTTCTGGGGGCACCAGCTGGTCCCCTCTGGGGAGAGCATGGGGTGGCAGGGGTTCCCAGGCAGGGTCTCCTGCTGCAAGAGCAGCTGGGATCTGTTGCATTGATTTTTCCTTACTGTGAGCTAGAAGATTGTTCAGCAAAATGAAGTTATCAGGGGAGGCAATGTTTTCCACCTGACAACTTGTATTGCTCCTTCTCAAACAAGTGCAGACATGCACACTGCAGCACCTTCTGGTAAATGAGCTGCCATCCCTTTCTTCCTCTCAACAGCCCAGCTCCTGCCATGCCAGGTGCCACTACCCAGCCCCTTCCTGTTTCTCATCCTTCCTGCACCCCCAGGTCATCCACATCCTCCTCCCTGTTCCTGGTCACACTCACAAGGGGTTTCTGGCCCACTGCAGCCTGAGATGGGGAGCCTGCAGCACACCTGTTCATTTATAGGCCTTTGACATAACCTTGATGCTGAAAACTTGCTTTTGAAAAGTGAAAACCCAAAACACTCCTGTGACACAGGGGCTTAGGGTAAAGCCTGACCTATTGCAAGTTTGTGACTGAATCACCAGAGCTAGCAACACCAGAGAGAAGAGGAAGGATTTTTTGGGAGCATTTATGGCACTGCATTCAAAAAGGAAGAGAAACATCCCTCAGAAACCACATAGGTTCAAAGATTTTCTCAGTTTAAACACTAAAAATTCATGCATTAAAAATCCACTCAGGTTCAGCCCTGCCTCAGAACTAAATAAAACCTCTGACCACATCATCCAGCCCCAAGGTTCACTGTCTCCTTGGGGAGAGGGCTTACATGTCTGCTGGAGGCTTGGGCTGAGATGCCCCCCTCCCAGCTTTTGGGCTGGGCAAGGGGCTGTGCACTGACCCTGGGGTGTTCAGGGCCCAAGATGTGGCTGTGCCCATCATCACGCTACATAGCGCCGGGCTGCCCTGGTCCTCCTCTAGGTTAGTGGAGAGACCAGGCTGAGAAAGACTACCACCCCCCTCCATTATCCCAATTTCCCAGAAAATAACCTTTTTTCCTTTTCTTAGAGGAAAAAGCATAAGGAAAAACAAACCCACCTCATTTTCTAAATACTGTTCTTAGGAAAAATCTTCAACTTTTGCAAATGGCACTCTGGAAGAAAATACCCAAATCTAAACCAAAACCAGATGGCTCTCAGTGCTCGCTTTTTTCAGGGAGGACTTTAACCAGCACGATCATTTCCCGGCAGAATTTTGTTTTGATAGAAGATCGCTAAGAATAAATGCATTTCAGGGCTTGCTGCTGAGAAGGTGTTTTGACAGAAAACTGCTATTTCCATGGTCCCTCCACTTGCTCTGTCAGCCCTGACACAGTGGGAACTCCTTTGACCAAGCACACAGCTTTTCCCAGGGCCCAACTTGCAAGGAGCAGGGAAGGACAGGTGCCTGGGTCCATTCCTGTTTCTCCATAAAAATGGGAAACAGCAACAAGCAGCTAGAAATACCTCTGCAAAGCTGGAAATACCTCTCCACCAGCCTCTCACACAGGAACGTGAGGCAAGGTGAGGACAGGTCCCTTTTTTGCATGCATCAGGTTGAGCCTATGCAGCCTGCTCTTTGCTTTGAGCAAAGAACATGATGTAAAGGGGAAATTATATATCTGAGTGCATGTGTCAGTGTGAAAGCCAGTTCTGCCTCAACTGTTTTGATCCCCTCTCCTCTGAACCAGGCATGGGACACTGCCTCCTGGGCAGTTCCAGGTAAGCTCCTGCACTCTGCCCGGAGCAGAGGTGTCCCTCCCAGTGGCACCACTCCTGTGGAGCAGAGATCACAGCACACCCTGCTGTCTCATACCACTTTGGACAACATCAATTCAAACAATTCCCCTCTCAGCTCTGGCATAAAAAGGATGCTTGAATCATCCTAATTTTTTTTTTTTTTCATTAGGAAACTGAATTCTGCTCTTCACAGAGAGATCCCTTTTTTCTCTCTTGAGGACTGACATCCTGGGAAATTGCCTCAGCCCAGTCAGCTCTGATGTTTGCCGTCTCACACGTTGCCTGCATCAAACTGACAGTTCACAGATTTCAGCTGAGGATTTGTACGTACAGTACAAGCTGAAACCAGCTCCCGTCTTTTAACTGTCCCGGCGAGAGTGCTGGAAGGAGGCTGAGTTGGTGGAGAGTGCGCGGGCGCCATGCAACGGTAATAGAGACATCTCAGAAAACACTGCCTTTTGAGGACCCTCTTGCCTGCCCTCTCCTGGAAGATGAAACTATTTCTGCCCAGCCTCCCCCAGGCTGCAGCAATCGGCTGTCCACACTGGTTCACTCCATGCAGGCAGCGTTTGCCCCTCACCGATGTAATATGAGGTGGAGCAAATCCACCTGCCTAAGCAGAGCCCGACAGCCCCACGACAAAGCCCTCCTTTCCCAAGTGCCACCAGTCAAATATTAAATTTTGGATGCCTTCCCCTCATCCCACCCTGGCAAAACCCTCCCTTGTGCAGGCATGATGGATTGAACATTTCTTACCTGTTCCAGACACACAGTCAGTGCCTGCCCCAGATCCCAGTTGAAAGCTGCATTGCCTTGTACCCTAGGAGGGCTGGGTAGCAGCCCTGGACTACAGGGGGCTGGGGGGAGGCATTTCTACCACACATATGGCAGCAGAAACCAGTCCAGTCCTGCACTCAGCAGGACAGAGGCATGTGAGTGTCATATGCTCAGCAACAGAACAGTGCCCGAGCTCGTGTGCCACCTACCCAGGTCAGATGAAGGCAGGATGCTGGGGGATCGGATGCCAGGGGTGCACTGGGCTTTGGCCTCTCCTCTGCTTTCTACTCATGCACTGTGGGTGAAACAATATCGCAATTAGAGCTTTAAACCTGGCATTTGAGAAGCAAGCAGGAGAGAAATTAAAAGGCTGTGTATGGCTTTTCCCCTCTCCCCCCCAAATCAGAGCTCAGCTGAGCTTAATCTTCATCTGAGTTGATATTTAAAAAGCTATAAATCAGGCTGCAACAGACAGAAAAACACAACTACCAAAATTTAGTGGACCTGCTGCTGAAAGGCCCAAAATGAACTGCTTAATAGAAGCCATTTTCCCATGGAAATAGAGCAGGCCTGTACTTAGTAGAGCATTGATCTGCTGACAGCTACCGGGACAGATTTGGGCCAGAGCACTTGGGAATCATTTGCAGCGATCTCTGAAGAAACACATGCATGCAAAAGCAGCCCTCTGAAAAACACTGTTGTAAAACAGTGCTGGTGCTGTCTACAAGACCAGATAGCACTCAGTGGCCAGCATGGGCTCATGCCAACCTCAGTAAAGCCTCCCCAGGCAGGTCTTGCTCCTGGCTGCATCCCTGTACCCCAATCCTTGGTGGCTCCAGGTTGTGCAGATCAATAAAATGCTTCACACGACCTGAATTGCAACACACCACAAAAGCCCAGAATTGCAAAAGGGTCTCACAGCTCAGGGGCCCAGCGATGGGGCATGACATCCTGGCTGAGGGACACTGTATCCCATGGACCTGTGGTATTTGGGGGTCCTCCTACAGACGTACTGGAATTTGGAAATGCTGTATTAGAACCAGGGTCAGCCCAAAGCATTGTCTAGAGCAAAGCACCATCACACCTCTCTGGGGACAACAGGCTAGGCCCTGCCAGATGCCAGGAGCTCCAGTCCAGCCAAGGAGTGCACAGGGACAGTGGCCCTGTCCCACCCTGCCCTCACAGAATCATCTCAGTTGGAAAACCCTTGAAGCTCCTCCAGTCCAACCATGAACCTTTTACTGACCATTCCCAACTCCACCAGATCCCTCAGCACTGGCTCAGCCCGACTCTTCAACCCCTCCAGGGATGGGGACTCCCCCCCTGCCCTGGGCAGCCCATTCCAACGCCCAACAACCCTTCTGCAAAGAAATCCTTCCTCAGAGCCAGTCTAAACCTTCCCTGGAACACCTTGAGGCCATTCCCTCTTCTCCTATCACTTGTTCCTTGGTTCAAGAGACTCATCCCCCCTCTCTCCACCCTCGTTTCAGGGAGTTGTAGAGGGCGATGAGGTCTCCCCTCAGCCTCCTCTTCTCTAGATTAAACCTCCCCGCAGCCTCACCCTGTGCTGCCATCCTGACAGGGAGGGGATGCTCCCTAAACCACTCTGGGACAGCTGACCTCTCTGTCTGCCCCATCCCACAGTTGCCCCACACACGGGAGGCGGCACAGCGCGGTCAAGCTGCCAGCACCAGAGCGCCCAGCCCCAGGCTCACCTCCCTGCTGCTGCCATGGCCAGGGTACATGCTGGAGAGGGGACAGCACAGGTACCATGGCTGTGACTGTCCTGTCACAGTGGTAACAGGAGTGTTCCACATTCACCTTTTCTCCTGCCAGAAACCATCTTCCATCACAGCTTTCACTGTTTTGGGGGACAAAGTCAAACAGGGGAATGTATTCCTCCTTTCTTGAAATAGAACCATTATGTCTGTGTCCTGAGTATCTCCACAAGCAGGGGAGCACAGAGGAGCCTCAAGAGACAGAAACACTCCTGGAGGGGCTCCTGTCCCACTGCAGGACTCTGCCTGCCCTTCTCTGCACAGGGACACAGCACAGGGCTGGCCAGGAGCCTATCACCTGCCTGCTAGCTTTTCCAAAGCAGTTATCATCTGAGATAACCCAAGGACACCCAAGGAAAACAAAACCATTTCATTTCCAGAGGTGTTGAGTGCCCTTGGCACTTACTGCCTTCAAAGCCGGGTGCTCACTGCCCCCAGCCCTTGGCTAATTCTCACCATCACACAGCCTCCACACCAGCAGCAGAGAAACAGATGACTTAAAAGATAGGTTGGGCAGAGAGAGTGCAGGCAAGGGGGGATTCAGCACTTTCTCTCCTGCCTAGCACCTCAGCCAGCCTCCTGATGCACACAGACTGGATCTATAATACCAGTTAATGGTTCATTGTTTGTTGTGGGGGTTTTTATTCCCATCTACACCTCCTTATGAACTCATATACCTAACAGATTTTACAATGATCCCAAAAGCTGCTAATATAAACCTTCCATGTAAAAACTAGGAGCAAACCAATACCTCTGCTTTAGGGCAACACAACCTGCCCAACCATGTCTCAAAGGACATCTAGGGGCCTAACATTGCTCAAGAGCCTGCAGAAACCATTGAAAAATGGGAAACAACTTATTTGGTTTTTTTATTTAATTTTGCTTTCACACTTCACTTATTTTAAAAGACTAAAAACATGTTTATGAATTTAACATATTTAAATGGATCAAAATCTGTTTAGCTAGGAAGGAAAACAACTCTCCCACCCCAAACTTCTTGTGGGCTCGGACTTGCTTTTCAATCTTCCACCCACAGCAAATATTTCAAATCCCTTTTTAAGCTTAAAGGTTGCTTGTAGGGACAGATCGGGGAGAGGACCTGTGTGGGGGGCTGTTCCACCACTCTCCTCCGTCATTGCCCCAAGCATCCCTTACCCAGAGGGGGTCAGGGACACCTGAGCAGGGAGGTCAACTGAGAGAGAGGGGACAATAAAGGCATCTGTGTGGGGGGAGAGCATCCAGGGAGGATAGAAAAAATGAGAAGCCTTCCTTCCTCCTCCATCAGCAGCTTTCCACAAGGAGGATCAATGCAGCCCACTGTAACTGCACCGTTGTTCCATTTTTAATTAATGAAAGAAAAAACTAATCATTGAATTAAACTTCTCATTACTCCAGCTGAATACCCACTAAGTAAATTTAATTACTGTACGAATTGGGTTTCTCCCTGCCTGTTTCATTAGCTACTGATAAAGATGAAGGGGGGAGGGGGAGAGAGGGAGAGATAAAAAGAGAAAGAGACTGGAAGATGGGAATACTAAATGCAAAAAAAAAGAGGTAAATGATTCAGCATGTTTCAGGGGCTTCCAGTAAGTGCCTGGGGAAAGACCCTTCCACCCCTCCCAAACCAGACTGGAGGGATTCCTTATAGGATAAACACCTCCTGCCCAGGGGCAACACCATCTTCCAGGCCCACATCATACGTTAGGAAGAGAGAGCTCCCCAAGCTCTGCCTCCAAACATCCACCGCACGTCCCAGAGGCAGGGCCCTGCGCCATGCCCCAGCAGCTGAGCTGTGCTCTGGCACAGGCACACTGCAAGGACCCCTTGGGAATGGAGACCATGGGGACAAGGTCCCCCCTCCCCAGCACCACCACTTGCACACCCTGGGTCCACAGCCACCTGCAAAACAGCAGACAGAGCCTTGAGGACAACTGGCTCCCCTCCAAAAAAGGGAAGACACTGATTTCAGATCTGCAGCAACCCTTGATCCCTTCTGATATCACATAGCTCTGAAGAGCCAATTTTTGGCTCTGCAACAAAGGCAGAAACCCTGTAACACTTCAGCAGGAAGCTAGTGTTGACAAAACATGGGGAGCACATGAAAATGGATATCAAACACCTGCTGTCCCACCGCATACCAAGACACCTGACAAGCACTCTTTATATTTTAAGCCTTTCTGCTGGAGCAGGAGTCCTGCACACCCAGGCTGCTGGGAGCCAGGGACATGCCAGCAGCACACTCCTCCTAGGAAACCGGCAGAGGATGCATTCCTGCAGCCCCCCCCCGCTGCTGCACAGATTTTGTTTATGGCACAATTTTGGGTCTCCGACTCTCCCACTACGATTCAACCTTCCATTCTTTCTTCCTGATGAAGGGCATAAGCCATTGCAGGGCAGGTACAGCCCCACACCAGGGAGGAGTCTGGCAGCCCCCGTCAAGCACAGCAGTCTCCCTTCCAGCACATGCCTCCACATCCAGCAGTTCTGCTATGTGACTGTCGATAGGGTCACATCTGGGATAAACTAGGGTGGAGAGAGTCTAGTAAATGGAAAGTGCAGCCTCCTCTAATTAGGTAGCTTCAGCTTTCAGCCGAGTGCATGGTTGAAGGGCCCACCCATGTGCTCACAGTGATGGGATTTGGCAAGTATGATCAGACTATCTGCCCTTCTTGTCACTAAGGAGCCAAGAGAGGCCCATGCAGGCTGCTTCTTCAGCCCCATGGGTAGGGTCTTGTTCTCCATGAGGCCCTGTCCCCTCAGTCTTGCATTGGCAGCTTGTGGCCCTCACGATGCCCAACTGCTGATCTTCTGCAAGTTGTGGTGCTGCTGGGAGATGGGGTTCTCCCTCATTCCTCTGATTTTGCTACATCTTCTGACCCCAAATCACGGCCACATATTTGAACCCATCCCTCCATGTTTGGGCCACACAAACCAGCCACACCATTCTCCCTTCCTTCCCCACTACTTCCTCAGTCCTTTCCGGCTCTCCTACCTCCCCAGACCAGCAGGCTCCTTGCCCAGAGGGGTTTCTCCTGTGCAGGACGAGCCCAACTGCAAAAATCTTCCAGGCAGACCCAAAGTTCCCTTCAGTGTCACATTTATTCTCCCCCTCCCCCCAGCACTGGACTTTCTCAAACACCAGGCAGGGAAAGTATTGAAATAGCAGGCAGAGATGCTGATCTGCAGGGAGCGAACAGGGCTGGGTGAGACCTGCCCTGCATTTGTGGCACCCAGCAGCTGCCAGCACAGGTCTGGGCACCAGTGCCAGTGGCCACCACCACAGCCTCAGGGCTCCACTGCATCCCTGGGAGGATGCTGGCTCCCAGGTGGGTTCAGCACAGCATTCTCTCCTCTCAGGCACAAGCTTTCTGCCATAGCTAAAATTAGCTCCCACAGAGCCTCTCCTGCCATCCCTTAAGTCACTGGTACAACATGTTCTGCCACCACAGGCTCTTCCCAAGCTCTCACTCAAAAAAACCCCAATGATGCATAGTACGTGCCTCGCAGCTCCGACTCCCTCGCACACACAAAGCAAGTAACCCCGCAGGTTTTGCAGCCACCACCTCCAGCTCTCTGCACTAAGGGCAAGGCTCGCTCCTCCTGCCTGCCAGAGCTGCCCTAAGTCCCTTGCGCTGCCCACCAGCCCAGCAACCCTGGCGTAACACCCATTCCTTCAGCTTTCAACCCCAACAGCAACATATTCCGAGGAACAGGGCTGGGAAAACCAGGGGGTGGGGTGTGGGTGTTTTTTGCTTGGTTTTTGTTTTGGTGGCCAAATTGAGAAGAGAAAGTAATTCAGGTTGACTGCAGGATTTTTTTTTCTTTGCCAAATTTTAAAACCCCAATAATAATCTGGGGCTGAATGAAACATTTTGTTTGGTCTGAAGTGAAGCTTTAATTTCGTTTGCAGGTGGCTTCCCCCCCACCACTAAAAAAAAAAAAAAACTAGAAAAAATTCAAAATGAAATGTCATCTCGGAACAGATGGCTGAAAGGTTTCATTTTGAAAATGTCAAAATGAAACTTTTCAGTGTTTCACTTTTTTTTTTTTCCCAGCCAAAACCACTTGCTAAATACAACCTGAATTCGTGAGCTGTTTCTGTTGACTGAAACCTGAATTATTCGGTGCATAAACTGTTCACTCAAAGCCTTTTTTTTGCAGGCCTGTGTATGCACCCCACGCTGTGCATCCTGCTGCAGCGGGGAGATGCACGTGGAGCAAACAGGAAAGCAAACCGTGCAGCACGTCCTCCTCCAGAGAAGTGGCACAGGAAAGGAAAGCAAGAGCCCAGGGACTTACCGTGGCAGCAGACCTCTGCAGTTTCGTTTCAAGTGCTGAAAGGGCTTCCTGTGCAGCGGAGGAAGAGGGGGGTGCTGCGGCCCCAGGCGGGAAGGACAGGGTGGTCCTGCCTGTCTCATGGGACCCAACACAGAGCAGCCGGGCACCTCGCTCAGCCCTGGACGTGCAGCCCTGCAAGACAGGAGGATGGGGAGAGCTTGAGAAGGTGCTGAAGGGAGAAACATCCCACTTGGGCAGAAAAGGAGGGAGGTGTTGGGGTCTGAGGCCAAGCAGTGTTAAGAGATTAGGGCAAGGTGGTGGCAGCGAGCAGCTCTGGAGCACTGGCTGGCTGGTGTCAGGTCTGTTCCCTGACTCCACTTTCTCCCCCATGCAATGGTTTTCATCTCCTTTTGCCCTGCTCTCAAGGTGAACTTGCCCATCTGCTTGCTAACACAGGGCTTTCCATCCCAGTTGGTCACACAAGAGATAAGGAGGCCTCCCGAAGTATCACACTAAGCTGAGGGACCTGCCCCACTGGAGAACACCTCCAAAAGGGGTTGTTCACTCCCTCCTGCCCATGGCCAACAATCATTGCATCTGGCTCACACCATGGCAGCACCGGTAGACAGTCAGAGGAAGGCTTGGCCCACCTGACCTCTCTTGCCCAAGGAGGGATGATGTTTATCCCAGAGCTGGGCAAAATCAGATCCCAGGGTGAGGTCTAACCACCAGCTGGGAACCAGCTCATGACTGATCAAATCTGACAGCAAACTCCCATGTCCTGAGGCCACAGGAGGATGGTCCTCGGTGCTAGTCCCTGCCACTGCCTTGTGCCAGGACCACAGCCAGCTCTCTCCCTGCACCCCAAGGCCTGTCCCCAGATGGGTGTCTAGGTGACACTGCAATGCTTGAGGGCAACAGGCCCGTTGAACCACAAGGCTCACACTTTCAGGAATCAGGAATCAGGTTTTGATTGCAAAGTTCACAGACAAGCAAAGTCTGGCAGCCCCAAATTCTGCCTTGAATTCAGAGCCTCACACAGGAAGGGAATGGAAATATTTTAAATTTGCTTTAAATTTTCTATTGCTCCCCAAAGAGCTGCAGGATTCCCAAGGTGCACAGGCAGTGTGCAGCAGAAAGAAGCTAAAGAGGCCAGGTTCAGGAGGGTGTTCTCAAAAGAAAACACCCCAAAACTTTAATCCAACCCAAAGTCATGGTTATAAAAATTTGGTTTATGTTCCACAAGAAGCCAGGTAAGGAAATCACATCCCACAAAATCCTATGAAAAAAAGAGCTGATGCCTAAACCCCAAATCCACAAGTCAGGTACAGAGTTCAGGTTAGAAACTTAGGTCCATTTTCTTTTCCCTTCTGCCTCTGGCTCAGTGGCACTGAGATACTGCAGGAGCATTACCCTTCCAGCATGAGCACGCACCACAAAATGCCAAGGCTGGTGTCAGAAAACCTGTTTTTGAGAGATCACTAGCCTGATTGCTAGATGAAAGAGGATTAGATGAAGCTTAGACTAAGCATCTCAACAGTATCAACCCATAAGATGATGCTCAGCCGTTGCTACTGCTAAGGTAGCAGAGACAGATTTATCTGCTAAGAGGAGAAATCTTACTTCAGAGAGCCCTCCTCGGCATGAAGAGGGGTATTTGCTGGGTCCTCAGTAGGAAGCTATGTGTCTGCAGGGGCAAGGCAGACCTGGCTGCCCGCAGGCAGGAGTCTGCTGGATGGAGTCACATGGAATAAGAGGCAGACTTGCTCCAAACTCAAACCTCCTCCCAAGTTCAGGGGGTGGCAATCGGAAATTAAGCCCATCTGTTCCTAAAACATTGTGTTAGCAGAGAGGTGAGGAGGCTGAAAGTCTGAGCTCTAAAAAAATCAAAAGCACTAGATAGACAGAGCCAGTGAGCTGTCCATCAGGGAAGGGATGCTGCATCTCAGGTTCATTACTGCAATGACTTTGGAGATCTCAGTCCAGACTGCAATTAAATCTCCTGAGCAAGGGAGCTGCAGGAGCACATTGGTCCCCTGCATTAGCCCATCCTGGTAAGGACAAGATGAGGCAGCTGGAGCTCCCCAAACATCACAGATGAGGTTTGCAGGCAAGGGAAGGGAAACTGAGGCAGGCCCCAGTGGTGCAAGGGGCTGGCAGGCAGGGAGTGCCACGCCAGCTCTGGAGCTACCACATCTAAACTCACCAGCAAGCCACACGGCTGCGGCAATCCCAGCCCTGGCAAATGTGCTTAGTCACGTGGAACGATGTTTCAGAAAAGAGTATTAAGTGATCAGTCAGCATTAAAAATGGCCAGTTTTGATGTGTTTAAAAGAAAATATCTCCCTTTTTCCTCCCTCTCTGAGCCCACTTTTCATTTTAAGAATCTCCTCTTTTTTTTTTCTACCCCCAATCCAAACTCTGCTGTCAAGCCCAAACACTCACTTTGCATTTCTGCCACATTCATTCAAATCAATCATTCAGAACCAAACCAAACCTTCACATTTTCCACTTCTCCCTTGAAGGAATGATGCTGAACCACTCAGCCAGCCTGGAAAACCATTTTTTTTCCCAGTTCCTGCTAAAAGCCAGGACAGCAGGGTGTTGGCTGAGAGCAGAAGCATGGGAAGTAGCAGCCAGGTGGGATTTGGAAGTGCTGCCTACAAAGCACCTCTTGGTGCCAGGACATTAAAAAAAGAGCAATTTTTACAAAGCCTTTATCCCCAAGACACACAAATAATGAGGGAGCAGAACAGGATCAGATATGGGGAGACAGGGAGATTTAGGAGCAGGTCCTGAGCACCACTCAGGTAATTACCTAGGGCCAGGCCAGCAAAGAAGTTGAGGTGGCTAGAAGGAGGAACATCCAACACCAGAACTGAGGCAGGAGTACCTGGTCCCTCATGTTTGCAAGGAGTAGAAACTCAGATTTAGTAAAGAGTATTTATGACTATTGAGGAAAAAAAGCCATGCCACAGGGAATAATGGGGCTTTCTTGTGGCTGGCAGCTGAACGGAATAAATCTATCCACTGGGCATAAATTGTTTAAGCAAAAAAAAATCCCTCTCAACTTGAATATTTTGCAAGAAAAATAGCAACAAAAAAAGGAAACAAAACTCTGAACCCTCATCATTTCTCTCCTCAAGGTCAGAGTTGTTATTCTCTTCTGTGAGGGAGAAAAAACACCTTTCACTAGTAAGTTTAGCCAAAAGAAATGAAACATTTGGGAAGTGAGAGCGTTACTGCCTGGACTGGCCTGCATGGCTAAATTAGACTAAATATCTCTATTTAACAGAGAGTTATCTTTCAAAAGCAAGTTGGAGGGAGGCTTGGTGATAGGGCAGAGGGCAGTCTGGTACAAGTGAGGAGCAGTAGGGTGCTTCAGTGACTGGCCTGGTGCCTGCTCGGGTGGGGCAGGGCCCCAGAGCCATGCAGGGAGCCCTGCTGCATCTCTGACCCCAGGGGCAGGATCTTGCTGCCATTCCCAGCCAGATCCTGCCCTCATCCCAAGCACGGAGGTGGCAGAGTCACCAGCCCCTCCTGCCATCTTCAGGAGCAGACCTGGATGTGCCACACAGCAGGGATGGGGCAGAGGCACCCAGAGGTAAGGGAGACATCAACAGCAGTCAAGGAGAGCAGCCTTGTGTCAGAGCAAAGGATCTAGAGCCTCTTCAGTTATTATGCAGAGGCTGTACTAAGGTTGCTGCTTTAGTGCACTGCAGGCACTAAATTAAGTGGACATTTACAACCCACAATGCAGAGAAGCAGCTGCTAAAGGTGGCCACGGTGAGTGACTTCACCTCTGGGTGAAAGGCTCCATGAAATCTCAGCCATGACGGACCAAGATTGTAAAACATGTCCTTCCTTTCACATACTGCCCTGCAGGGCAATGCCAGGACATCTCTAGGTACCTGGGGCAAATGGGGACCAGTAACAACCCACTCTGCTCAGTGCCAGACAGAGTCTCCAAGACCTGCACTGTTTGGAGGGGACACAAAGCCCACAGAATGCTGACATCTAGTCCAATTAGCAGAGCCCTAGTGTGACAAACTGCACCACCAACACCAGGACAGCACTGAGCTGGAGCAAACCCAAGGGATCTGCTCCCCAGAAATGAAGCTCCCCCAGATCACGCCTTGCCCAGGCTTTGCACAGCACAGGCTGGCAAGGCAGCTGTCTGGAGCATCAAGCAGTTCCTGGTGGCAAAACAGGCCCTGGTGCCTGCTCAGCCTTTTTCACTGCCCTTGATAGCCAAGCTGGCTGCAGATGCCAAAGAGGGTTCACACATGGTGGCTCCTCCTGAGAGCAGCCAGCACAGCTCCCTTCCTCCTCCCACACCCATGCCAAGCCCAGCTCACCAGGGATTTCCACCCAGCACTGCTCCTTCCTCCTCCTCCTTCCCCGGCAGGAACAGCCAAGTCTAGCACTGGCCAAAACCCAGCATGCCTGCACGGATGAGCCAGCCATGCCCTGTGCTTCGCCTCTTCCTCAGTCCTGTGGCAGTGCCCAGCTCATTTGCTGATGAGTGGCACCAGGACCTTTTCCTTGCAGGTGCAGGGATGTACCATGCTGTGCTCAGCTATGCAGAGAAGGAGGTGGCTCTTGGTGGGAGCTGGCATAGACCTATCCCAGCCCAAGGCACTGAGCCCAGAGGCAGTCACCTCCTGGAAGTGGCTAAGGGGAAGAGAAAGCAGAGGAAGACAAGGTGAGAGCAGAGATGAGGCGACACGCACATGAGATGAGGAGAAAGGGATTAACTCTGCTCCAGCCAACACAAAAGCAGGAGGGTGTACTGAGCAGGGATCTCAAGGTTGCAGCACACTGTGCCAACCAGCACACACATTGGACGTTGGCTTTCAGTAACTCAGCATGTTGGGTCACAAGTGCAACTGTGGAGGGGCTGCAGCTGGAAGGGGCATTTCTACCCAAGCAGAGGGAATGGCAGAGATGGGTGGGAGGACACCCTAAACAGGACTGCAGTGCTGCAGGGTGCTGGGCACCAGAGAGACTGGGCTACTCACTGGAAAGCACAAATGGCATCATGCTCACATCCCTGAAGCTTATAGATCCTTTTGAGAAAGTTAACTCCATGAGTTAACACCCAAACCCCTCCAAACCCAGGGTGTTTCCTGCTTGTAGGAATTTGCAGACACTGTAACCACCACCTGCAGTGTGAGACATTTGCTTGGAGGCACCATGGGTTAGATTTAAACACTCAGTCACTGGGACCAGCCCAGGGCAGTGTCCATGCTCCCTCAGACTGCTACACCCCATGCAGCTCTCTGGAGAGCAGGGTGCCAGCCACAACAGCCAGCCCTGTGGGAGCACCCTCACTCAAAGGATTGGTTCAGATGCCTCAGATAGGAAGAGATAGATGGCTGCTCCTCTGCAGCTTCACAAAGACCTCTCCTGCCTACCAGCAGAGCAGAGATCCTGCAGCTCCTGTGTCCTTGGGAACCACATGCTTGAGCTCACCCAGAGTTACTGCACTTGACAAAGGAATCAGCAGGGGATGATTTCTGGCTTCTGTTGCAGAGCAGGTCAGACCAGTGGGTCACGAATTGTCTTCTTTTGGCCTTTACATGTGCAACAGGTGGAATTCAGAGGTCTTGAACTCCTCTGAAAGATAAGACCTGAGCCTGGAGGTCTGCCCAGAGCAAGGGATCCTGCCATCTCAACCAAAGCCTGTGCAACAGGCCCCCACGTGAACATGTCACAGGGTGAGCATCCGATGAGCCACGGGAGAACTGAAGTCACAGCCAAGGCCAGTTACAGGAATAGAATTGGCTCAGAATGAACAAATGTAACTTTCCATCACTTTGCAACCAGCCATCCATCCTGCAGGCCAGCTGGCTGCCATGTCAGTACACCTCCCATCCATTTCAAGTGTCCTGATAAGACCGACACTTCACAAGACTAGCTCAAGAAGGTTTGGGAGAGTTATTATTTAAAGCCAGGTGGCTGGACTGGACCCAAATCTTAGGCAAGTGATTAAAATGATTGGCATTTTTTTGGAAAGAAAACTGCTGCACTGTACCTGCCATCCATCTTCAGAAAACTAACTGCACAATCACAAAACTGGACACACCTGTAAGGCTACACAAGCACTTGCAGACTGATGAAGCTCATCCTCACCCGCAGTCCTGGGACCAGCCACCCCTGCAGGCTCCAAAATGGGGTGCTTTGGCCAAGATGCTGCTCTTAAGCATCATATTACCACACCTGGGTAGCTCTCCCTGCAGGATCAGGGATGGGATACTCAGTCATGGGGATGAGTGTTGAATTGCTGGTCTGCATGCCTCATTACTTGGATAAATTTCACCCCATGGGTTATTTGATGAGTCTATTATGGCTGGGAACAGATTGTCACAAACTGCCTCTGCTTAGGATCCAGAATCAGGTCCTATCCAGGCCCCTCTGCTCCTATGGGACAAAGTAACACTGCCAGCCAAAACCAAGGTATCATTCTTCTTTGACTACATATGCTAAAAGTCAAGTTTCATTTCTTTCAGAGCAAAGGAAACTAAAGGCAGCAGCATTTCCAGGTGAGCAGAGCACAAGAGCAGCTACTGAATGACACCAACCAGATCCCAACCTCTCCCCAGGGCAGCTCCCACCTCCACCATCACCCCACCAGTGCTGTCCCCATGCTGGGACAGGGGCTGTTTTACCAGGCAGGGCAGGAGCAGGGGATGCAGCTCCTAGGCACACTGGGGTCTTGGGCCAGCTTTCCTGCATGCCAGGCTAGGACACCCCACTCTTCTGGGTTCAATGCCAAAACTCAAAACTCAGCTCTCAGTCCATTACAGATAAGGGAGTGAACATAAAGACAAAGCCTGTCTGTCCGAACCAGCACAGCCCCAACAGCCCACACCTACTTGCTTCAGTTTTGACCACACTGCCCCAAGGACTAGCAACTGAGGATTTAGACTGGGGATGTTTTATGGCCTCAAGGTTGTTTTGCACATCCTTGCCCCTGGAGAGTACAATACCCAGGAATCTCTGGAGAATCAAGGGAGGTCATTCATTTTTGTCCTATATGTAACCAGTCCGTGCCAACTGCTCAGCTGGGGCACCAGCATGGAAGCTGCCAAACTTGCTACACTGAGAAGTTGAACCGTGCTTAGATGGAGATCCCAAACAGGGTAAAATCTGCATTTAATATCTATTATCCTAACATCTCCCCATCTGTCCACTTCCCTGACATGCCTGTAATTGCAGTGTGCCAGGACTGCCTGATATCAATGGCACTAATTTCATCATTCCCAACTTATTTAGAGCAATTAGGAGGCAATGAGCACACGCTGGGGGCCAGGATGCACTTGAATAGCATCCAAGGGTTACCATAGTATCACAGGAGACCTTCAGATGGAATTATCTGTCTGCAAAAAAACTTAAATAAAAAGGAAGGCAATCCCCAAAGGGAGGATAAGGTTGTTCTTAGTCCTATAGGTCCCTTTTTAATTTGAAATCAGCTGACAAATATAAAGAGATGATATTCTTCATTTAATTAGTGAAGAGACAGAACCTCAGGTTGGAAGACAAAGATAGATGCTTTGGGCATCTGGCTAGAGAAATGATCAGGGAAGCAAGGCAGGGATTCCTGTGAGGTCGATTACCTAATCATACTTGAGGCAAGCAAGTTTTACCATTGACTTTTGGGAGCAGAGGTAAAAAACTGAGCCATTTTGGAAATCGTAGCCAGAAAGGCAAAGCAAAAAGCAAGCTGCTTCTGCCTAGTCATTTCTGCTGGATGGTAGGAGCACTACACAAAGCCAGTGCCACCAAGAAAGCTACCAAAAAACCCCCCAGCCAGCCTGCAGACTGGCTTACCAACGTCCCCATTTCATGCAAGGCAGGTAAGGTGCCAAAGGAGGGGACAGCTCCTCACTTCTGATTTAGCCACATGCCCACACTCCTCCCGCACAGGCTCTTTAAATGCCTGCCTGCGTGAGAAAAGCAATGGCCTATTTTTTTCTGAGCAGCTCATACTGCCTCCACCTTGGAGCACAGCACACACAGGTCTTATTTAGGATGCTTCAGACACATCCGGAGGGGTTTTGGGAACAGTCTGTGGAAAGAGAAGACTGAGTGGGCAACCTGAGTCACTTCATTGCTTACAGAAGTGTACACAAGCATCTTCCATTTGAGCAAAACTCAGCACAGCTCCCATTGACTCTGGGGACCAGAGGAAAGTGCATCTCCTCTACCATACTTCACTGATGCAGAATAACTGCACACCACCTTTCTCATCCAGGCTTACTGAAAGAGGGATCATCCCCTGCAGCCATGATCCAAACCTCTGATCCTGGCAATTCTTCCACAGCACAGGAGGAGCCACGAGCTGCTCTAATCTGCTCTGATGGGTGAGGGCTGTGGAGGAGATTAGCTTCCTCCCAAAGAGGAAAAAGCAGAGCAAGAGATGTGAGGGGAGAGGTGCGTGCACATGCATGTACATGCCCTGAAGAGATATTATTACAGCTGGCTGCAAAACTCAGCTCTGAACTCATTGCCAAAGAGCCTGACTCATGCAGACAAATCAACCCAGCACCATCCGCTGCACGTGGGAAAAGAAGAAGATAAGCACAGGAGTTGCAGGAGACACGAGTCCAGAGTCAAAGTAGACTCAGCCTTTACCTTGAGTCCTGCCCTCGAGGAAGTCACTTTAAGCTGTCAAACAAGGGCCTCTGTGCAAAAATCCCCATATGCTGGGGCTGAGTAGGATCACTATGAGGCAAGGACATGCCCTGCCACGGGGCCCTTGCATTACCTTCCCTCATTAACGCTGGAAAAGGTCCTGGTTTGTGCCCCAAAAGCACAAAGCCTCTGCTCATTTACCCAAGAGCACAGCACACAGACGTGCCCTGTACTATCCTTCCAATGAACCTCTATATCCTCATCTAGGACAGGGGGGCCACCATGGGCTCCCTTTGCTCTCCCAGTCTCACCTTTCTGTTAAGGCTGGTCACAACAGCTCCACACAGTGTCAATGCCAAGGTGCCTGCTGGGGGCTCAGATGCCCTGAGCCAGCTCAGAAAAAAAGCCCTAGTCATTACATCTGCAAAATGCTAATGGCTCCTGGTCACCGCACCACAATGACCAACAGCACTTTCACCTCTCTCCCTCAGGGCATTTATTTTCCTTGAGATAAAAGCCACAAAGTGGCACCCGGCACAGGTGATGTTATTTCACAGGACTTCAGATGCTGGGCATGTGGTTGCTGACAGCAACTTGCTGGGACAGCTGGGAGGGGGTTTCATGAGAATATATGGAAAGTGCCAAAATATGAACTGCTAATAAGATGTATTTTCAAATGTCACCAAGTTATGATCTATTGATCTCACACTAGAAGCTCGACTTTTTCTGTGGAATATTAATCTATGTCACACATTCTGAGAACTGCAGATTGAATGAGTACCTTTACACCAAAATTAAGCATTACAATTATTAACTGCTAGGGGCCCAAACTGGCATGGTGCTGAAGAGCCAAACCAGAATAAGAGCAGCTTAACAACCTGCTGGGAGCACCTGTGCACATGTAAGCTCAGGCACCTCAGTACAGCAGTGTGGGACAGGGGCACAAGGCTCACCACAGAGCAGGCTCTGCTGCCAGGGCAACACCCCTGCTCAGGAACAGCCCAGAAGAAACAGATTTTGGTGCAGCTAGGAATATGAGCTAAGTCCTACCCTGAATCAGGGGAATCCCAGGCATGAAAGTGTTTCCAACCCCATCCGGCACACAGCTAAGGCCTGACAGCCCCCCCCTCCCCACAAGCTGCTGGGGGGCTGAGACACATGGCCAGGGCAGGGTGCTGATGACACCTCCTAGACTGGCTAAAGCCCATACGAGCACATGCAATTCCTCATGGAGGTCATCCCAAACCCAAAAGCATCTGGTAGGAACTCTAGAAACAAGTTGTCTACCAGAAGGTTTTTGCAAAAGTTGAAAATGCTCCAATGGGACTTTGGCCAAATATTTTAGATCCCTTTTAAAAACAAAGCTAATCCATAGTCACTTCTAACGATCCCATTGACTGTTTTTCACTGAGTGCTAACAGAGACAAGTTGTCTCCTTTAGACCACTATATCATGGCTGAGAGCATCAAGAGGGGAAGATGATGGGCTTGGAGAGGAAGAACATCCTTCCTTTGCTCCACTTCAGCTGCTAATAGGCATGCCAGAGCTCTCTGAATAGCATTATATTAGTGCTGCATAAAAGCAATAAAACCCTAAAACACCACATTACATATTTACTGAACTACACGTCACACAAAAGACTGTCCCCGGGACACCACATGAAGACTTGAAATAGCAAAGCCAAGAGCTCTAAAAAGCACCAGGCTGGGCAGACGTCCACAGTGCCCACAGCCAGGGTTAGGGTGCATGCGAGAGCTGGGCATGAAGCATGGCTGTGGGGAGCGACGGGATAATCCAGCCATCGTATTTAACCAAGGCAAGTGGTATAAAACACTCGGTTTCCTCTGCCAGAAACTTGGGCAAGCCCCAACTGCTGGGCATAGAGTCTGCAGAGAAATCAGCATCCAGACAAGGAATGCAGCATCCAGGGTGAGACCTGCTGCTGTGCCAGTGCATAGCCCTGGATGCTGCCTGCCTGGCACTGGCCCACCATTTCCCCTTGCTCCTTTGTTTTCACTTCCAGCACTTAAAAAGTTTTCACTCCTAAGCTCAATGAATTGTCATTTCCAAATGCCTCTTGCCCACAGGAAAAGGAACTGCACAAAGTGCTGTTTGATATTTTCCAATAACTGTCAATGTGGCACAGGGCTGATACAGAGCCTTCAGCAGTAAATTGTTATGACTATTTTGGTGGCATGAAATAAGTGGATTTTAAAAGACCTTTTTCTCCCTCTGGTCCCAGCACCTGGCAGGCCTACAGCATGTTTCCATAGCTAGGCATATGGCAAGATCACTAGGCCTTGCTCTGCCACCACAAAGGGCCATCAAATGTACCTTGACTGGAGAGGCGAGATCCCCACCAGCCGGTGGCCTGTGGCAGAGGATGACTTGACAGATGTGCTGGGACAGAGGTGGAAAACTAGAAGGGGTCAGAGGCTGAAAGGGAGGACTCCCCCATGCATTAATGCTAGAGAAGTGGAGTCGGCTTGAGAACTTTTGGATGCATGTTTCCCCCCTGCCCACAGAAAGGACAGATGTGCTAAATCAGCACAGCTCTGCAGAAGAGCTTTGCCCCTTGTTGGCAAGCAGGAGAGGCTCAGCTCCTCCCTCAGAGCTGCCAGAGGGGCACAGAAAAGCCAGGGGCACATCTGACTCTAAATGCACCCAGCTGCTGGCAATCAGGGATGAGCCAGAGCCGCTTGCATCCAGCAGGACCAAGTGCAAGAGCAAGCAATCTCCAGGAGGTCTGTGACCTCTGCCTGACACTGCTGTGACACCAGGGCACAGATCCAGAGCATGACACTGAAACTACCTCAAGCAGGTACCTATCTGTCCAGCTCCCTGCTGTTGGGATCATGGCAGGAATCTTCTAGCAAAAGTCAGCAAACACCCCAACCAGAGAGGCATCTCTCCCTCCACAAAGATGAAAGCACAGCTCATTTTCTGAAGACCCCTTCTGAAGGAGGATTTCTCCAATACAGCTTCCAAAGGTGCAACCAATGTGCAAAATCACAGGGGTATTGGCATGCCCGCAAAGCTTACCACTGCCTCGAGGCGCAGCTGTGAGTTTTTGCCCCATGCTCTACAAAGAGCTGTGCAAACTGACCACAGCCAAGCTGCACCTGGGCACAAAACCAGAGGCTGGCAGTGAGAGGTGCAACGCCTGAGAAGTTTTGAGTTATTGTGTCACACTGAACAGCTCTGACCTTTTCAATATTCTGTATTTTTATTGGCTGCCCATTTCCACTCAATCCCCACAGGCTCATTAGACAGCAAGCTGAGCCAAAGGCAGCTCCGGCAGCCAATGCCGCTGCACAACACTGAAAAGGTCAGAGACATTGAGGCTGAGTGAAACCACTCTCCAGAGGGTGGTTATAACAGGACAGAAACACTCCTCAGCCAATGCAGGCTGCAGACTAGGACCTGTTTCACAGGGACCCTCCCAAGGCAGAGCTTCTGCCACAGGGTCCCTGGAGTGGCAGGGAGCTGCACCACAGGCACACTTGCTCCCAACCAGACCAGAGAAGCTGCTCATGAAAGGGGCCTGGTACAGATCCTTGCAGTAAACACCCCACAGTGCAGGACAGCACAGGCTAGGGCTGTGCTCCTTCACCACCGAGCCCAGCACAGGGGGAGGCTGCAGAAGCAGTCACAACTGGTGTGACAGAAAGCCCCATGGCTCCTACACAGAGGCTGCCAGTGGGTAGAGGACCAAGAACGTTTCCCAGAGCCTCTGGCACACTGAGGTAAGGCAGGCAACTACCCAGGTGGATTACCACCCATCTTCATTAGATGTAAGAGGAGACTGTCTGGAGTCCAGGTGTCCCCTGAGGCGTTCAGAGGAGCAAAAGGAAAAATCAGCCCTACTAGCAGACTGCAAGGCAGGAAAACACAGCATGCCGCTGGGCAGGGACAGCACACAAACAGCACAGCTGCTTCACTCATAGCCTTTCGATCAACCACAGTCCAGCCTAGCCATCTTACATGAAATAAAAGTATAACATCCCTTCCCTAAAGGCCTAGCACCCCCTCTGTCTGCTCCAGAGAGGTGACAGACAAAGCTGAGCCCCAGGAGCTACCCTTCCTCCCAGACACAGGCTCCAGTCCCAGGAGGGCCCCATGAGCCCTGCCCTCAGCAAGGCTGCAAATCCTGAGCAGGACTATGGGTGGATAACACACATAAACCCAGCCTGGCTCTCCATACCGCTTCTCAGTACACCCAGAGTCACAAGTGCAATACCTTGAGAAAGCCCAACTCCAGAGATACACGCTGGGAGCCTCAACCAGGGAGCTGCTAACCAGGAGGTGCCTGCCTTTCCAGAGCTCAGCTATCAGCCCTCTACTATGGGGTCAAACCAGAAATGTATCCCCTGAAGCACAAGGGTGCAGCAAAGGGCTGGCTGCTCTTTGGGAGAAGGGGAGTCAGGAGCTGTGGATACCACCCCTAAGGAGGCATGGGCCCATAGCTCCTAACACCGCTGGCAGAGACAGGTGCTGCAGCCAGGTCCATCAACAGCCACAAACCAGGTCCAGATATGCCATAAGCAGCTCAAGCTAGAGCAAAAAAATAAAGACACTCCACCCATGCTGAAACTTAAGAGAGGGAGGGGGCCAGCACAGAGCTTAAATATGGGTCCCAGAGCAGTAGTTGGAGAGGGTCAGGTGAGGCTTCAGGGGGGGCTGCTTAGGGCAATTAAGGCCTTTAAGCTATTAGCTTGCCTCACAGCAGCTGGGCTCTCATTCTCCATACAGCAGAAGACAGCTGTATTTTAGCAGCAGAGCCAGACAAGGTGATGGAGCAGTTTGTGTGCTGGGGGTGCCCTGTGTGCCCCTGAGGAAGAGCTGCCCATGCTGGGGGCTGCTGCATGGGCTGTGCTGCCTCTGGGCAGCCCTGAGCTGTGGGAGGACAGCTGCCTTGGTCCCTGGACTGGTTTTTGGTGCTATTTCCCAGTATAACCATTAGCACAAACAGTGCTGAGAGGCTGTGGGAGGAAGGAGGGCTGTGGGGGCTGCCCTGTGCTGTTTCTGGCCAGTTCCGCCGGGGCCCCGCTGGCCCTTGCCTGGCTGAGGCCTGCGCGCTCACACACCCGCAGCGGGAGGGCAGCGTGGCAGCCCCCTGTGTCCAGCCCCTGACTTTGTATTTGTTCATAAATGTTCAAAACCAGGGCAAATATGTGGCAAGTGCGTTCTCTATCAACATGCAATGCCAGAGTGAGCGCTGCCAGGGCTACCAGAGGCAGACATGTTGGCAATGGGTAAATAGCACTCAATGAGCTTCTCCTTTGTCAGCAAAAACACACCCCAAAAAAAATCCTAGAGGTAGAAAAAATACAGGCCAGAAAAAAAGAAGCAACAGCCAGAAAAGCCACAGGGGAAAGCAAGGGAGGAAGGGGCAGTAGCCAGCGTGGTGGAGCCCCTCGGAATGAACACCAAGGGTTAAAAACTGCAACAACTCCTTTCCAAGAGATGGAAAATATCACAGCTCTGGCAACACGTACTCAGATTTTTCTAAAATAATGTTAGAATTTTAGGGTGTTTTTTTTTAAAAAAATGGATCTGGGCAAAGGAGTGCATTGACATTAGTGACAGATGGGATGGAAAAATTTTTGTTTGGAAAAAATATCTTCTTTTGAGTCACATGCATGCAGAAAGGAAAACAACTTAACCCCTCCAGTCCTCCGCCCCTCCAAGGGTGAGCTGTAACATGGCGGCAAAGAGCCGAATCCTGGCAGGCTGCGGGGATAGACCTCTGCCCTTCAGGTCAATAGAAGCCAAAGCTGCTGGAAGGTGCAGAGACAGGTTTTTGCCCTACAAAAAATCATTTTTCTTCTTCCCTGTAAGGCAGCAAAGACAAACTAGCATTCAGCCCTCCCTGTTAAACCCAGGTGGCCTTGCTCAGGAAAGGTTCTATCATCACTGCAACCCAGGCACCACGGGGCCATGGCAATGGCAGGTCCCAGGAGCCGCATCGTCACCTCCTTCTTGGCTCCACTTGGCCAAGCCCAACCTTCAGTGCAGGAACCTCAGCGGTCCTTAATGCATTAACCTTGCATTATCTCAGTGCAGGGACGGGCTTTGCAAGAGATTTGCTCAGACTGCAGAGACCAGGAGCATTGCAGAGATGAGACCTGGGGAAGATGGGCTTTATTGTGGAAAGTGAAGCCAAGCAAGGGGTTGTGTTTGCCTGGTGAAGGTGTGGAGAAAGGAGGAATGAGACACAGGAGGAGGGTCGGGATGAAGAGCGGGGCAGGGGAGGGAATTACAAAGTGTTTGCCCTTGTGGTGAAACTGGTTGGAGATGAACTCCCACCGCTGCTGTTTTGACAGCCCAAACGCACTTGCTCGCACAATATCTCTGTCTTGTTAAAGGTAATTACAGTTCTTCCTGTGTAATGAGATGGTTTTTAAAGGCCATTCAAAAGAAATTTTCTATAATGAGGTTAAGGGTTTTATGGTGTTATACATCAAGGGAGCTGGTAATTGGTCGGATCCAGGCAGCATCCTGAAGCAGGGAGATAGGAGGTTCTGTGAATAATAGGCTAGCACAGAGTGCAGAGTCTCCAAAATGTTTTGGTTCTGCAGAGGAGGGAGAATAAAAGTGGAGGAAAGGGGAGAAAAAGAGAGAGGAAAAGGGAGAGTCAGATGCTGCCAGCTACTGCAGGACTATGGTGGCTTCTTTCATGTTGATTTGTGTGGGTTTTGAGGAACTTCATGAGAGAAGGACTAGTGTGTGTGTAGCAGGTTCCATAGGACCATGTTTCTGCTCTGGTGGGAAACGCTGCTATGCTGGTTGGTGCGGGGTAGCAGCTGGCTTGGTCCTGGGCAGGCAGCAGGGAGAGGGCAGGCAGGGACTGCGATATCTGGCTGATCCAGACTTGCACGCCAAGCCCACCTGCTCCATCTGGAGAGAGGAAGAGCAGAAGGCTTTGCCCGCGCAGGGATCTCCCCGCTGCACACGAAGGCACAGTTTCAGTGGGCTGGATGCAGTGAGGGTGAGGTGTAAGCTGCTCCTATCTTTTACTTCCCTCCAACAAGTCCTAGGTCCCTCCCTCAGCCTGCACAGGAAAAGCCCCAGAAGATCCAACACCCAGCCCTCAGATCAAGCCTTTCCCCTCCGGATCACTCCATGTTTATTTTTGCTGCTGCTGCTGCTTCCGCTCCCTCCCGGTGTCTCTGCTTTTCCAGGACCGCCCAGCAGCAGGATCATTATTCCCGTGCGTTAAGTGGCAGCTCCCTGGCACTGCTGCTGAAGGCCTGCAGCATTTCTCCATATTTAGAAGAAGCTGATGGTGGCTGAGACACCGCTGTGGGTGAACTACAGGGAGCCGAACTTGAAGAGAGGCTATTTTCGTGCCACCCCCAACCTGTAAGCCTCAGGTGCTAGCAACTTCATAGCAAAGCTTGTTCTCTTGGGATCTCCAGCCCACTTGTTTGCACTGAAGAGGCAGGAGTGGCAGTGGAGAGACAAGTACCTGAACTCTGGGAGGCTTAAGTGCTTGTCTGATTGAAAAATCAGCCTTTAGATGCGTGGAGGTTCACCCACCACTTGTGTTGGCTATGCTGAAGGAGTCGGACGTGCTGGTGATGGCAGGGGAGGATGCTCTTTGCATTACTCTCACCTCCCCTGTGAGGATTGCTGGCTTGGGTGGTTAGGGGGAATGACTGAACCCCAGCTTCCCTAATAAATCTAGATTTTCTCTCAGCATGTGAACTGAACCTCCTGTGAACTTCAAAAGATGTTTGAGGAGGGGCTTTTTTTGTTTGTTTTAGTTTTCCTAAGGGTTATCTGCCCATACATGAGCTTTATAATCCATAACACCCTTGGCAACAGCCAGGCCCAAGCATTGTATCATGTTCTTGCGTCTCAGTGGGGCAGTGGAATCATCTTCCCGAGGGACGGACTCATGCTGGGACGTGTGGGGCTGGAGTTGAAGTCCTTTGAAAACCTGGCACAGCTGGAAGTGGGAATTTGCAGTCCAATCCTGCAAAATCCTGAGCAGATGCGACTTCATGCTCTGCAGCTGGAGGAACTGCTGCCACTGTCACCCGCAGAGGACACGGTCCTGGGACTCAGACCCCTAATTTGGCTCTGTGGCCTTATTCCGATCTGAACTTTCTTGTGCTTTTTGTCCCTGTCTACTACTGCAAATTGCACAACAACTGCTGGACCCTCAGGAAACAATTTTTAATGGCTGGAACTAACAGCTCCCGCTTGGCTGAGGCAGCCGGTGGAGGCTGGAGGCGGAGTGCCTCTGGTGATCTCGTTAGCAGGCACCATGGCCTCAGAGGCACCGTGCAGGGTGCGTAACGAAGGCGCAGATCTTATTTCTGAAGACAGTGAAGTCCTGTGTCTGAGCACCTGTGAACTCCACGCTGAGGACAAGCCTTGCACTGACTTGCACATCTCAGCACTGAGCAGGGCTCCCCAGTCTGGGGCCAGGAGGCATGAGGTGGGTCTGTGCCACAGATGTGATACATCTGATTTTGGGAGTCAGCATGAGCCGGGCCTGGCTCTTCGAACCACCTCTCCGTCACCGTGCGCTGGGCCATGGTAGTTGAGCGCTGTGCACAGCTGCAACGGGGCTGGGCTGCAGGGCACGGGAACGGAGCTTTCGCTGACACCGCCAGCTTCCCACTCTGTGAGCATACGGAAGAAAAGGAACAATTTTCCAAGCCCTCGGTTTCAAACCACACTAAGTGCATTTTGCGAGATGCCACCAGTCGCTGGGTAACATATATTACTCGCCTTATTCTGCCTGAGGAGTTGTATTTAATATCCTGCCTATTTATGTTTTTTAAAGACCGATTAAATATTAAAGGCATTTATCAAGGTTTAAGGCTGCAGTGAGTGTAACAGCTTGGATGCCAGTGATGCCAGTGCATGTGGTTTCAGCGGGGAGGTGCAAGGGAAGCCGTGAGTTTCTGAGCTCTCTGCCCTGCACAGAGCCAGCCGCGCAGAGCACAGTGGGGACACAGGTGACCCAGAGGACTCAAGAGGGGACACTACTGCCCTTTTCAGCTCCAGGTCTCTGCTTTGTATCTGAGCTAGGCAGGCACAGAGAGCTGTAACTGACTGAGGGGCACCCGCTCTCAGGATGCATCCCCACCTGGGATGTGAAAGCTCCTAATCATGTACCAAAACCTTTCTCTGCTCTGCTCTGGAAACCTGAAATCACAGTCACCGCCTGAATAGAGCTGGTTTGGGAATTTGTCAACTGAATGTGTTTTCATCAGTAAATACCAGTTTGTTGAAATTCAAAGCCTTCCAAAAAAGGATCATTGTGACAAATTACCCATTTCACAAAAATTCTGGAAAAAGGCTCAGAAGGTCAAAATGTCCCATTTTTGACACATTCAAAATGAAAGAAAATCAATTTTTAGGTTAATAAATCTACAGTAATTTATAGTTTTGCAAAAAGAACTAAAAATGAAAAGCAACTATCAAAATGTTTTGAAATTATTTTTTTTAAAAACCCTATTCAGTGGAATCAAAAGGGGTTTTATTCAAGATTTTTTTTTTCTTTTACTGCTATTGGAATTTTACATCTCTGTTCCTGTTGCTGGTGGGAACTCATTTCTTTTCTATCTCAAGAATTGCAGGGGTGGGGAGATGCTTCCTCAGCCAGTTCTGGTCTTGCTAACACGACCTCAGATGGATTATCACTGTTATTGACATTACAACAGATGCCAGAGGCCTCCGCTAAGCTCCACTGCCCAGGAGGCTCCGGGTGAGCATGTCTGCAGACATCCGTCCCTCTCCCTCTTCGAGTGCCAGCCCTGCCGCCACGGGTGAGGGAGGAAGACCCATCGGATCAGCTGTTGCAGTCATGAGCTGACAGCACAGCGCAGGGCAGGATGGAGGTTACAGCCCCGCTGCAGATTGCCGAGAGGAAGGGGTCCCTCGGAGCCGGGAGCTATCTGACTGTTCACAGGCTCCCCTTTCAGCAAACCCCAAACAGATGGACAGGCAGCGAGCCTTTGGATGCGGAGCAGATGACAGTGTTGAGTGGGCAGCAGATAAGGGATGAATGCTTTCCTTGCCCTTCCCATCCCCCTCGGCCTTGTTAGATGCAGTTGTGACCCCCCGGGTCTGCAGCATCAGACACTGGTACCCCACGTGGGATTGCAAAACCTCTTCCTGAGGCAGCATAAAATCCGCAAGCCTGGAAAAAGGGTATCCTGTTCAACATGACACCCCTCTGCCACCGTTTGGCCTGGGTGGCTTCCTCATGGCTATCCTACCTAGGGCCCCATGCCACCACTGGTGTCCCCAGCTCCTGGTAACCCCTGCTTTGGGGTGGGCTGTGCTGGGGCTGTCTGGGGCTTGGTGGGCACGTGCTTTGTGATAGACATCTGTGCAAAGATAAAGACAGCAGAAAGGGAAAATATGCTGATAGAAATAAATGAGCCTGAGATAATGAAGCCACATCCAACATTTCCAGCGATGAGTAATAGGCAGGCAGATCAAACAGGCACCCTGTTAGGGGTAGCAGTGAGAGAGGGAGCCTGCCGGTCCCCTCCCTCTCCCCGCACGCTTCTTCCCCCTCTCTCACCCCTCCTCCCTTGCCCTCCTCCCCCTGCATAAATCTTTCACCCAGAATAACGTCTCTCTTCATGAGGAGAGAAAGAATTAAATATTTCACGAGACTGCAGTCAATCTTGCAGGGCCCTTCTGTTGACATTTCAAACATATATTTGACATTGCTTTCTCATTCCCTCCTGGTAGAGCAGAGAGCTCTGCAGAAAGCCCATTACCCTCTGCAAGGAGAGGATGCCATGGGCTGTTCAAGCCACCCTAATGGGAAATGAGATGGAAGGAACAGCCCTCTACCACCCTGTGTCCCCCTCCCTTTATCTCCCTTCCCTTTCCTTCTCCCTCCCTTTCTGCCTCTCCCTCCCCAGCTCCCCTGCATGCCACAGCCCCTGCCCTGTGTTTTGCCCCTTTCCTTCCAGTAAATGTTGAGTCGTGCCCTTGTTGTGTCCAAGGCAGGACCTAAGAGCTACCGGCTCCGTCAGTGCTGGGGGTTTGATGAGGCATCACTGAGCCATGTCCTGGGGGAATTACAGCCCCTCCACTGTGCAGCAACCATGATGACTCCCCTCGTGGGCGCAAAGCACAGACCACAGTGGAAGAGGATGGAGGCTGGGGTTTCATTCTACTTCCAAACTCTACATGTCAGCTGGCCATTAAAATCTGGAAGGAGGGTGATGAGAGCCCTTCTACCCCAAATCCTCATGCCTCTCCCTAGGGCACTCATTAATATTTGATGTTCCCATGCAACTCTCCCACCAGATAGAACAAGGCTTGGGCAGCACAAAGACAGTGTTGAATACCAGCAATGGCTGCAGGGCTTGCTTTCTCCATGAGAGGAGCATTGCTGCCAGCACCACCACACACTCTGAGATCCCACTGCACAGCAGGGCAGCCTCAGCCAAGGTCGCCTTGCCAGCACACTGGGAAACGTCGTCACAAGGCTGGCAGGAGAGCCCTAGAGCTCTGCCAAAGGGGTGACACTCCCAAGGCTCTTTGCACAGGGAGCCTCACACACAGCTGGAGCACCAAAGGGTGGGGAACCCTCACTCCCACACAGAAACAGGGAGAAGAAAGGTGGAGGGACATTCCTTCCTCAGCACCAATATAGCCAAGTGTCTCTCAAACATGTAAGCCATCTTCAGTAGCTTCCCGGGTGCCATAAACCCCAGCTGCTCTCTGTGTTGCTGCCAAAATCTCCAGTGTGCCTCTCACATCTTGGAGGCAAAATCCGCAGCACGCGGGGTGTTTGCAGCAGGGCTGGACAGGGCTGGGTGGCATGTCCCCACGAGCCACCGCACAGCGTGTCCTGACTGTAGCACGCCACAGCAGGGGGCAAGGGTGCCAGCTCCAAGCTGTCACCCTCTGTTAGTGCTTCGCTGGCATCTACTTCCAATCCCTGTGGCCCCTCGGTGTCGTCTCCCAGCCTTCTCTCCAGAGAGGGAAAAATGGCAACAGCATCCCTGGTTTCTCTTCTGCGACACCTCCAAACAAGGAGATGAGGACAAGAAGACACTGCAGCAGAGACACACAGTCACATTTCCAGAGCAGAAGGACACATATTACCCGCAAAGTCCCACCTCTGACCCAAGGCATCCACTGCACTTTCCACTCCTTCCACTAACACAAGACCATCGCCTGGAGAAACTGGGAGAATCAGAAGCAATTACAAGGAGGGACCCTGACCTTGACTGCATTTACCATACCACATCACAGCTCTGGGGCCCTGGGATGTGGCTTGGCAGCTCATGGTGCCTGCAGACAGGTTACTGCTCTGCAGCCACAGCAGCAAATAGCTGCAGCCTGGAGTGAGAAGGAAGGCTCAAAGTTCTATGGGAAAGCTGGACAGATTCACAGAAGCTTCTCCTATTTAATGAGGTTTTACAAATTGTTTCTAAGGTCCTACAATTCCTCCGGTGTGTCAGTTGAACAAATCCCTTCCTTCTTTTTAAGTTCTGTATTTAAAGATACATTCAATCCCCCTGTTAAAATATTTCTCAATTCCTAATAAAATTACAGAACTAAGATTTTCATCTAGTTCTCCCCTTCTGACTCAAACCGTTACTGTAACCTTTGAGTCTTCTTTAGATCAGCAGAGATTGATGTTTTTAGATCAAAAGGAAAGATTTATGATCACCGGTATTTCCCCTAGAAACACCCACGACCCACACAAGCTCACGTAATGAGATCCAATGGCTCGAAGTCAAAGCCTGGCAATTGCAGGCTAGAAAGAAGATACCACTGTTTAAGAGCAAAGGAAATGGAATAACGGAGCTGTCTACCAAAGAGCACGTTCTTCTGCCCCGCGGGACCTTTCAGCCCAAAGCAGAGTTTCTAAAAGCAAAGCTGTTCCCCTGAGGATGCCAGCGGGGACTCTGGGTGGAGCAGTGGCACCGGGACCCCCCACCTGGCTGCCAGAGGCCACCACACCAAAAGAGCCACTACAAGGCCAGCCTGGAGACTGTCCCCAAAGCCTGGGTGGAAGCCCTGCGGTGAGCACTGCGCGGGAGGTTTAGCTGAGATGATCACATTGATTTCTGCTGGCATTAAAGCTCCAGGAAGAGAAAATTATCTTACGTTGCAAGGAAGTATTTTTCAGTGAAGCGTTTATGTGTCAGTTCTCTTCCCTGCTAATTTTTGCTTTGTCAAAGCTACTGGAAAGTATTTCTTATGACTGACAAAGCGGTGGAATTTATGAATAGGCAAATTAAGAATAAAGAGAGAAGAAATAAGTCTGTTGATAAAAAAGCTGAATAATTCAGTTGAGGATCAGTTACTTGAGTCGATTCCCTCAGAATTTGAATGAAATAATTTTTACTTAAAGTAAGTTTGTCTTTTGGTTTGAAAACCTGCGAGCCGGAAAGCAACATATTTGCATTTTGCTTTCCAATACATAAACTGAGACTTCATTTTGTAGGCTTTCTTGTTGAATAATCTGCTCTAATTTAATTGGAATTTGAATCCTATAAAAAGCATTTTCTACTTAGTTTTCTACTGATCTTGGGTATTGAGATTTTGTGATCTGAAAAAGCAATACGTCTGTGTGTGCTTATTATCATACTCAGAGGAGCTTCATTGTTTTTGCATTTTCTGCTGAATAATCTGTTGAATCTAAAATGCAGTTTTGACTTAGTTCTTTATTGATATTTTTATTTTAAAATGTTATGATATGAAGAGCAATTTGTTTGTATTTTCTGCTGGGAAGTGTTTTCTATTGAGTAACAGGAGGGCTGATTCTGTCAATGTTTACAGGAGTAACTAAGTCAACAGAATTACTCATACAATTAGCTTTACCTGGCCCTAATAGGCAGATATTGAAAGACGTTTAAAATGCAGATGGGTGTCTACAGGGTAAGTGAAGAGACTGTAGACACCTAAGCTTTCTCAGCTCCTCTCTCTACCTTTAGGTGCCTAAGTACCTTTATAACTCCAGCCCAAAGTTCATAATTCTATACAAAACAGGACAGGTTGGAAAAATAAGCAACAATACAGTTTGGATTTGGTTCTGGCTGCCCAGGCAAAGCCACTTGCTCCTGCCCAGCTTGGAGCAAACAGTCCCAGGGCATGAGGACAACTCTGCTGGGTCTGCAAAAGGGAACTGAGCAAAGAAAATCCATGCCAGGAGCCTGATACATGCTACTGGGGCTATAGCTCTCCTGGGAAACATGTAAAGTTCACATATCCAAAACAACTGCACTGCACTGAGCTCAAGGCCAGGACTCAGACCCACCAAAACTGAAATCAAGCACATGTACACACCAAAATCCCTCTGCAGGTCTGGGCCAAAGCCCTGCGTGGAGAAAACCAGTCCTGTCTCATCTATCAGTCTCACTAAGGCAGGCCCTGTATGTAAACTCTGCCACGGCTTGTAGCACCTAATCACTGCCAGGACAAGTACAACCTGGCACATAATTTAATCACAGCAGCAATCATGAGAAATTAAAATAAATTTATATATGTAATAATCACTCATCCCTAGGTTATCAATAATACAAGAGCAGCTTGTGAGAGAGCAGACTGAATGAATCTGTACCCCATTCCTGTTCTGCAATAGCTGATCATAATTCACAGCAGCAGACAAACACCGCTGCCCGTGAACGGTGGCAGCTTGCTGCTTGGAAACAAAATGGACAGCAGGAGTGCTAGGGGGAATATAGCATTTTATTCGGTGCATCAACAGAAATGGATTAATATAAGACAGTGATCCTTTGAGCAATGTCTGGGTAAAATATCACCGAGAGGACAGGAAAGCTACATTGACTGTGAAATAATTCCAAAGGGCAATATCATAATTTTGGTATCCCTTCTGTCCCATGGGTGTTATTTCACCACTCCTGTCATCAAAACAAAGGCATGCAATGTTACAGACCAAATTCACTGCATCGGAGACTTGCAGACTGATTCTTGCAGTCAGGCTGTCACACTGATGGGTGCACTGACATGTGTGGCAGCCTGGGTCCCTGCTGCTCCCGTGGTGTGAGATGGGACACCAACACAGGGCTCCACATGGCCCCAGCCGGCACCGGAGAAGCGTGGGTCTGCGTGTGGGTGAAGGGCACCGACTGGATTAGCCAGATGCTGAGGGCACTGTGGCACGACCTTCAGCGGGTGAAAGAAAGACAAATTTGGCTCTCTTACAAGCAGCCACAAATCCGCCTGACCTCAGCAGGAGTGGTGCCGCCGTTCTGCAGGGCAGAATTTGATTTCTGAAGTTTAGGAGTTCAATGCCAACCATTCATACATGCATAATCCCCCTTTTAACTACAGGCGACCATGTGCTGGCGTGGCTCGGAGGCTTTAGCGGGAGGAGCCCGGGATGCCTGTGGCTCTCATCAGATGCGAATCCATGCCAGGTCTGTGCTGCGCCCTCTGACGCGCCCCTCGCTGGTGCTGTGCCACAGAAATCCCCCTCTCTATGCTAGCGCAAAGCCCTCCTGACAGCCCCTCAATTTATGGGTCTGCTCGTTTGCTACACGTTTGCTTTTCCACCACCCCACTTTGAAAAGCTGAGCTGTGAGTTGCAGAGGGCGAGGGGAGGAGACCCTCCTGCTGCATCCCCTGTGCCTGCCCTCACCAGCGCACCCTCCTGCCCAGCCACCACCCCACAGCCTGTCCCGACGAAACCCAACAACACCCCGAGGTTTCTCCAAGCTAAACAGGGAGCCCTGGTGAAGTGCAGCCCGCCCATACAAACGCCCTGCTCCAAACCCCAGGGAAGGAGGGCAGCTCTCCCAGAGCCCGCAGCTCCCAGCATCACGCGTGGATGGGGTCCCTCGCTTGCCGTGAGTGACAGAGCAATTTAGGAAAACCACGGTGTTTTCATGTTAACAATCAAATCGCGGAAGGTGATAACAAACGCTGGTAGGGCTCAGAGGCTTGGCTGGTTGTTGAAAGCGGGAGGAGAAATGCGTCAGGATGAGAAGAGAATGAGCCAGGCTGAGTCAGGGAGTCTCAAGCGCCCGCAGGGCACGGCCAGGCTGCCGAAGCACATCGTTGCCTCTGCTGCTCGGGACGTGCCCCGGTGCATGGGGCGGCACTAGCTGCAAGTCTGCACACACGCCGCAGCCCACGCTCTCGTGTGTCCAGGCGTGAACAAACGGCCCCTGGACATGAGGAATCACGTAGTCAGTATGCATTCAGTGTGCATCCCTGGCACATATGCATGCACACGCATCTATGGAAGACACTGTAGCGAAAGCCTGTGCTCCAGACTTCAGTCAATAAGCAGATGGCTCCCCAGCACTATCATTTTACAACATTACAGCTTCTGGTCTGCTCATGCAGTAAACATTTTCTGGCTTATTGCATGAAAAAAAGGTGGCTACCATGGCTTTGCAGAATTATACATTTCCTACATTATCTATTTGTCAAATACTTTTAGGGTGGAGAGAGGGAAGAGCATTTCTATTTTTGATTTACATCCTGCAGGACACAGATTTTTCCCTGGATCCCAGTGGGTTTTTGCTTCTTGTTTGCCTCTTTCCAGATTGTTATAGCTCTGTCAGTCTTTGTGGGGAACCGGGAGATGGAAGGCTGTTATGCAGACATCAAGGGGTTGCAATTGCATGCTGGTAAACATGAGAGCAGGAGGGATTTCTATGGTATTAGAAACCACAAGATATCTGCAGATGGAAGTGTTCCTGGAGGCAGTGGGTCTAGCTGTTAGCAAAGCTATTAGACCTGGTGTTATTCCCGGCCCTGCTGCTGCCCTGCGAGTTACCATGGAGGAATGGATGGTGCCCGTGTCCCACCTATCCATTGGTGGCAGCTTCACAGCACGTGCGGGTCCCTGTATCCCACCCTTCGTCCAAGGCACCGCTCATTTCCGCCTGGGCCTTACGAGCTGGGGAAAGGGGGAAGGAGATGATCTGAAGGATATGGCACAGTGCCTTGCTTTACATGTACTGCAATTACCATGCTGGCATTTTCCCTGTGTTCAGAATAAAAATGTCAATAAGGAACAAGTTATTAAACCAGCAAGAGAGTGGAAATGGCAAGAGCTCCTGGAGGCTCAGGGGCCCAGGCGTTAATCGCAAACGCAGCCCGTTCCTGCTGTCCTTGGGCTCTGGGGTGCAGGGACAGGGCTTGCTGCTCCTGCCTGCCCTCCGTGGCCACAGCCAAGGCCAGGCCCTCTCTTCAGCACCATGAGACCAACCCGCCTGGGGTTCCCCAGCCCAACAAGGCACTGAAATACAGGAGAGAGTCCAGCAGGGTTCCATTGGGAGGGCTGAGGGCTGGAGCACGTGGCGTACAACAAGTTGGGTTTTCAGCATCCAGGCAAGATTTTACTGCCCTACTCCACTCCCCACAATCCCAAGGCTGCCCCAATAAATGAAAATGTATTTTTCTCCTTTAATGAGACATTTCTGTCCTTTTTACTTGCCTTTTCCTTTCTTGGTGCCGTGCTGAGCTTTCTATCTCTACCAGCACTGCCAGAGAACCCCTAAGGGTACGACGTTTCCAAAGCAATTCTCCACCACTGCTCAACCTCGGGGCTCCTGCGTTGAGCAAGGCTCTCAGCAAAGGGCACCCCCAGCACCATGGATGACAGAGGAGACTGTACCATGCCCCAGGGCACAGGAATAGGTAAGCAAGGGGAGAGAGATGCTCGCAGCCAGAGGCGGGTACATTTTCTCACATGGAGCCCAGCAGGCAGGATGAGGGCAGAGGCTGAGGGCAGGGGTCTGGGTGCCAACAGCACCCGGCAGCATTTATAACCCAGCCCAAGGAGCTGCAGCGAATGGGGCACCCACGGCACCCTCCTGACTGAGGATGGTGAAACGGCTCCGAATGCACCTCTGCTCTCCTGCACCTCCTGCCTCCCTCTCCCTGTTTTCAGTTATCAGAGCAAAACAACACAAAAAAAAACCCCTCCAGGAATTAATTAATGATTCATGTTGGAGCCTTGGCAAACCTCACTTTGCAGAAGTTCAAAGCAGGAACAATAAGTATTTGGCAAAGAGGAAGCAAGTGGCTCGTGCTTGGCGGCGTCTGGTGCAAAGCACTGGCAGTGTAGCGCTACCCAACACCGTGAGGGGCCGCGGGGAGCGGCACCGCCGAGCCCCTCCAAACCGAACTGTCACATCCTGCCTGATGGATCAGCCACATAAAAAGTACAACCCAACTATGAATAAATGGGTAGCAGAGGCTTGGGAGAAGCACACCACTGCTGCCAACCTGAAAGGGCTTGGGCGCTGCTGACAGCAGTGGCTGTGAGTGCCCGGTGTGCCCAGCCTGCCATGAATGCAATGCATCCTCCACTCCTTGCTGTCACACACCCGTGCTCTCCTAAAAACCTGGGCCTGAGAAACTTCAACTCTGCATCCTGGTGATTTAGGATAATGAGAGATTTTTAATGCAATTAATAGATGTCATGGGACATGGTCTTGTGAGTCTAGAGTAAATGAGGCTTGGATAATTGGTGTTGAAACACATATATCAGTGAGATGATTTTTCCCCCCCAACAGAGTTGGAGGCTGGAACGTGCTGTCGACTGATACCATACAAATGCGTTTGGCTATCTGCGGGCGGCATCTTCCAAACAAAGTTCTGGTATGGAGCTTCTGCCAGGCAGCCCTGCAATCGTAGCAGCAAACAAGCTGTCATTTGGTTTTTTTTAAAGAAGTTGCCTGGGAAGCAGCTTTATCCCTACATGCATGCACAAACACACATGCACGCGCTCACGTGCACACACAAGCGAGCAGCCAGCAGGCACTGGCAGCAGAAGCATTTCAGCCACCCTGAGCTCTGCCTGCAGCTCCACTTTCCTTTTGCTCAAGTCAGGATTTGCCGGCGGTGCAAAGGTGGCTTTGATCTATGGCACCCCAAGACCTGTTAGGGTCGCAGCGGGAGCAGAACGGTCTGACTGCCCCAGGGCAGGGAAGAGGGATGCCCTGCATGGCATCTTACCAAAGGGATGTGCCACCTCCCGGGCACTCTTGCCAGCAATGTACCCACACCAGCAGAGGACACGGTCCTCCACAGACACCTCTGTCTCCACACAGTCAGGTCAAAGCCATAAATCTGCCTCTATGTTAGCAGCACCTCCAAACACCAGACTAGAACACATGCTGCTTCCCCAGACCCCTGAACCTGCTCCAGGGCTCATATGCCCCTTTGCAGAGTGCACATAACCAAAAAGACGTGAATTAGTCAGAAACTGCAATATCTGGTCTGTGCGAGGTTCCTAATTGAAAGTTTTGTTTTGCACTGAACTCAGTGAATTAAAATCACCCAGAGAACTGGGCTCAGGAAAAAAACAAGCCCTTGCATTTTGCTGGGAAACATTCATGCATTTTGCTGCAGTAAGGGAAAAAGTATTTCATTTCTCAAACACGAACCATAATAAAATGTTAAATATAACCTGGATATTAAATTAAAACATAAAAGTCAAAACACGTCAAATCAAAGAGATACATTTGAATTTCCTGGACACTGTCAACAGACGGAAGCCAGAATGATTTGCTTCGATACTCTCCCACCTGAATGTTTGCTTCGCAGATACACGCCAATTCTGTTAATACAGCCTAATAAAAAATGCGTTTTCCAATAGAAAATTTATCCCTGATACCTTCTGCCTCCATTTTCAGAGCGTGGGTGCACAGATCTGCCTGACCGAGGATGCAGGGGACGGAGGTGGTGTCCCTCCGGTGACAGGTCCCCCAAGGCTGCAGCCTTGAGATGCTTCCCCACGCTTGGCTTGCGCAGGACCAGGGGAAGGGGCAGAGGCAGAGCAGCTCCTGCCTGCGCCACTTAATGAGCGGGAAAGCATTCCCCTGGGTTATTAAGCATTTGTGTATGGGTTTGGAAACTGTAACCATGTCACCCCATTATAATTATGGATAAACACAATGTGGGCCATTGGAGCGCAATAGAGCATGAGGCTGGAAGGAGAAGGGCCTTGTTCCCTTCCCCATCCTCTCCCCAGCGCTCTCTGAGAATGATGGAGATGGTGATGGGCAGCCTGAGCCATCAGCCGTACACCAGAGCAGCTCTGCCAACCTGCCCTGGGCACTCCTGGCTTGCCAAAAGTGAGCTGGCCCGGGGCCAGGCTGCTCAGAGCCAAACACTGAGAGGGCTCCCTGGGGACAAATCACTTCTGACAGCAAAAGTGAGAATCAAACCCTGGCTGAGCCCAGTCCCCTGCTGCCACCAGGCACCTGCAGCTGAGCTGCGGCCTCTGCAGAGCCATCCAGCCCCCAGGAGCAAAACCACAGCACTGAAGAGAAGCCTGTTTAAAAAAAAAAAAAGATGGGGGAAATAGCATAGCCATGGCCTCGTGTTATTACTATGCGGCCCCGTACTTCTGTGGCAGTGCAAGGGTACCAGGGCAGACGTGCCTGTCTCAGGAACTATTTAATGAAGCTTCAGCACTTCATTAGGCAGCCATGGAGCTCTGCAAAGCCCTGCTCTCTCCTCTGGGGCAGCAGGGCCAAAGGCACCAGGCTGGTGCTGGGGTGTGGAGAGACAGGGGTGGCTCTGCCACCACTGGTGGGGGACCAAGGCTCAGGGGTGCCGAGCCCCCCTGCCTGGTGAGGCTCACCACAGGACAGAGGTATGCTCAACCCCCATGTCCTGCCAGGCCGGGGGTCCACCCTGCCTGCCCTGCCTGCACCCCTGCCCGCTGCACTGCCCGGCCGTACAGCAGCACGGTACCACAGCAGCCTGCAGGGAGCAGAGACGGGGGCTGACTGCTCTCTGCACAGCCAGGGCTTCCCCAGTGCCCTGGCCACACCACGTTAGCACAGCCCATGGACACAACCTGGCTCCAGATGTAGAGGAGTGGAGGCTAATGCATGCAACACCTTCAAGTCAGAAGTTAAAGAGCAGCTGAGAGGCAGCTCCGTGGCTGTCTGCCAGGTGATGCAAGCAGTGTTTTCATAATTCAACAGGCAATAAAGTACTACAGCAAGGTAAGCCCAGCAGCCTCTCTTGGGGAAGGTTTCCTGAGAAATCCTTCCTGAATCCTCAAGTGCCCTGCAAACAACCTGCAGAACTTGCTGCTACAGGAGGTGGTAGAAGTGGGTGCTTCTTTAAAGGATTAGATGTTATTGATATGAATGAGAACAGTAAATAGAGTTGGACAAATGAATGCAGCAGTGTGGAAAGTCCTCAGCCCTTATGGGCTAGGGTGAATAGCTGGAAAGAAGATTTACCTAAGATCTGCCACTTTCAGTTAGACTCGTAGAGCACGTTCTCCTGCGCCGGAGGTTCATCTGCTCCAGCTGCCAGTGAAACAGAGACAGGGTGCTTTCCTGAGGGATTCCTTCAGTTCTGCCACAAGTTGCCAGGCTCTGGAGCACCTGTGCAAGCAGAAGGGAAGAGGCTTTCTCCGGATGTCATTCCTGCAGAGCGCAGTTAGCGGTCCTGGATTTTGCGGCATCACAAAGCCGCAAAGCTGGCACTTGACTGTTCCAGCCTGACGAGCTGCTGAGGGCTTGGGAACAGCCCGGGTCTCGCTAGGTGACCTGCCAGACTCATCCACCCTGTTCCCTGCTTCTCTGCAGGCAGCCTTACTAATCCCCAGCAATTCTGACCATCCAGCAATGGGGTGTTACTGCTGGTGGTGATGGCAGAGGAAAGAAGGTGACAGCTGGAAACCATCGCTTAAGATACAGCCCAGCACAGGAAGCCCAAAGACCTGACACCGCCCAGCCAAGGGATTTTCAGAGCTGGCACAGGCAGCATGCAAATGCTTGCTGTATTTACACCCAGTACAGGCAGTGCCTGCCTGGCCACCCCAGGCGCAGCGACAGAGCCCAGCCTGCCAGCAAGAGCCAAGTCCAGCCCAGGGAGATGGGGAAGCCAAGGTGGCACAAGGAGGGTTAACTTGCAGCCATGGGAGCAGAAAATGAGGTTCCAGTTATTAGTTGATTTATTGGTCTGTCCTCAATTGGCACTCAGGACTCAGAAGAAAATGTTCCACTCCAAAGCATTAAGCATCTTCAAAGAGCAGAAGCATTAAAAATTGAAATCATAAAATAGACATGTAAATATAGCAGAGGTAAACGGGGCAGCGAGGTGAGGAGAGGAGTGGAGCCAGCCCCAGCCAAGCCTACAGGGTAGGGAAAGGGCTGTGCTGGGGGGGCTGGAGACACGCTGGGGTGGGCTTGGGCAGCTGTGCCCCCCCCCCGGTTGGGGGGATAACATGCAGGGAAGCTCTGGATGGCTTCACTGTATAACTGCCCCACTCACCTAGCTCTGCGGGGTGCAAACACGCCGGAGGGCAGAGTTGCCTTGCTGCATGCATGGGGGAGCCTCACCCCCACCGCCCCTTGCCTCCCTCCCCTGGCCTGTACACGATACCCTGAAGCCTGTGGGAGTTTCCCCTTCTCCTCCATCAATCTTTCCCAAAAGACTTCAAACGTGGCAAGAGAGGGGGAACAGGGCTGGGCAGGACAGGAGGGATGGAGGGGACAGCAGTGACAACAGGAGATGATCAGGGAATCAAAGTCCATCAGCCATGGGGCTGGCAGAGCCTTCATGACCCGGGGGGTTGAGCTCTGCCAAGCCTCGCTGAATGCTCAGGTGAGTTTCAAAACTGGGGGGCTCGCAGTGCACATGTGGTGAGGCAGTGCCAGCAGCAGCCATTTGGAGGGGTTCAGGGCATAAAAATCCTACTACACCACTGCTTTCCGAGCGCATGTGTCACAGGGCGGTGACTCGGGAGCTTTTGTGCAGCCTCTCTCCCCACGCCTGCCAGCAGTTCACCCTGGTCGAGTGAACCCAGTGAAGTCACTCAGCCACCCCGCTCGACGTCAGGGGTCACAGCTGGATGGCAAATTAATGCCGTCATCTCTTCGGGCAAGGGTGGCTTTTCACATGCAGTATTTCACAGAGACAAGCGCTCACTTTCCTCCTCTTCTACAAGAGCAAGGCAGAACTGACCCAAACTCCTCTGAGCCCTCTGGCTGTTTGCCTGCAAGGCAGCAGGACGGTACCAGCCCCCCCAAAGCACGGGGACAAGGAGAGGACTCGGACGGCAGTGCCTGAGCCTGGGAACCGGCTGCTGGAGGGCTGGTCCCTTCCTGGGCGTGGAGGGAGGGAAGGGACCTGATGCAAATCACTACCCCTGAGTAAAAGCCCCTTGCTGGTCCTGGAAGTATAAGTGGGAGCTGAGAACTGCTTCACGTGTTGCTGCAGCATCTGAACCCGTGTAAGGCACTCTCTGCCAGCAGGCACAGCAAGCCAGAGAAAGATGTGGAGGAAGCAAAAGGGAGGGAGGGGAGGACACAAAACCTCCTTGCCACAGTGGGAATATGCAGCTGGCTCAAACTGGCATTTGGGGACAAGTGTGTGACAATACTACCCTCCTTATGAGGAACAAGTGATGCACTAGGCTGCCTGTTTACAGTATTTTCAGAGCTACCTGTAGAGATATTGAGCCCTCCTGGCATGCCACTGCTTCACAGGAGGGTGGTAGATGCTCAGCCAGTCTCCAAACCCACATCAGACTATGCTCAGGGGCTTTGAACCTCCACATGCGAGAAACAAACCCTTTCAAGAACCAACAAACCAGCCAAGGGATGAAACATGAACCAGCCGAATGCCAGCAGTCATGCACACTCCTAATCTTTAAAACCTTTAGAAGCACAACCATCATCTTGGCAAAGGTCTTCAGTGAGGAACTGGGGAACCGCTGTGTCCTCCAGAGTCCTGGAGTCCCTGAAGGGCCCCATCCCATGAGTGGTCAGCAAGAGGGACTACCACCCCTGCCCTTCACCACACTCTGGCACAAGCCCAGCTCTCTTGGCACCCATACCTGTTTTTCCCCTACACACAATTTTTTCTTAATTGGGAGCTTGTTAATTATCTCAATACTTTGCAGAGGAAATAAACAGCAATTAGAGAAATAAGTGGTATTTTTATTCCCTGGCACTCTCGCAGAGCTCCCCGACGCCTCCCATCCGCGGCTCCCACACGGGCACATGTTGCTGCCTGCTCCGGCGTTGCTGCCCGAGCGCTCTCCTCCGTCTGTTCCCCGAGAGCAGGGCGCTGCGGTGGTGGGCTGCCTTTCTCTCCCCCGGGTAGGAAGCGTTACTGCGTGAAAGCAGCAGGCTGTCCCGCTGTAATCTGTTTTAAAAGTCATAAATTGCTGTGAAAAGCCAGTTTTCCTGCACAACAGAAGGTTAGCGTGTTTAAAGAGAGCACTGGAACTGTTTTTATTAATCAGAACTGCTATAAAGAAAGCATTTTAATTAACATAATTATCCCGTTTGAGAGAAGCAACCCGCACCTCACAGATACTTTTCAAACTAAAGATGCGGGCTGTCACAGTCAGTCATAATTAAGCAAAATGAGATGATTTTCCTTGCTGTATGTCTACCTCCTCCCATCCACATGCTTTCCCTTTCCTATTACACTCTCTGCAAGGAGAGTGGAGACAGCATTGGGGCATGGAGGTGGAAAGGCCCCCGTGTCCCCATCCTTGACTCCAGAACAGATCAGTCAGGGTTAAGCTCCATCCTAGCCTGTGGTGCCAACTCTGGGCACAGACCAAGCTGCAAACAGGCAACCTGGGAGATGAAGGTGGCTATAAAAAACCCACAAGATTTGTAGGACTTTGTTTCCAGCATGGTCTCAGAGTCAACAGATTAAAGATTTATTCTCATTGAAAAAGACAAAAAGAAAAAGCATAAAAAGCCTTTCTTGGGGCTGTCTGCCAGCAGGGGAAGAAAGGAATAGGGAAGGGGAATAAAAGCAGGCATGGGCAGGCAGCTGTGTGAGTCCAGGTTTCTCTGAGCATCCCAGAACTGAGCTGGACCCTGGAGGCCAGGAACTGCAGACTCCATTGGCAGCCCTCCTCCTCCTCTCCCTCCTCCTCCTCCTGCCTGCAGCACAAGGCAGCACCACATGCCTTAGGCAGTATCTTTTATGCTTCCTCCCAATGTAGTAACAGGCTCAGTAGCTCCCATACCATGTCCCTGCCTATCCTTTGCTCCCGTCACCAATGCACACAGCAGGAGGGGGCATACAGGTTACACAAAGCAATCAGCATCACCTCCAAACCTGCTGTTGGCTGCTTTATCCAAGAACTCCTGTCACAATGCATCCTGGAGCAGGGCGCTGACCTAGGGCTGAAGGCAGCACCTTCATCAACCAGCCAAAGTTCCTTTAATGCCAGCACCGTTCAGTATTTTAACAGCTATTTTAACGGATGTTCCACTATTTTGCTAACATCTCACCTTAATGTGCAGTATAATAGACTGTTAACAATTAGCACTTTTAATTAAAATATCCTTTATTTATAAAGGATGGCTCTGCCAGATGGGTCTGCCCTGAAATTGCACAGCAGCACTGGAGATGATTGTGCCATGTCTTTAATGCCAACCCAGTGTCATAGCAGAAGGACCAAAGTCATTGCGCCGACCACTCAGTGCTGTGTCCCTGTGGACCACGGGGAGAAGAGTCCCCATCCTGCCCGCAGCGGCACCCAGTGCCAGGCATCACCACCCCAGGGCAGCACATGCTCCCTGGCTGCTACAGGCAACAGCTACCTTCAGGTAGAACAAGGCAAAAAAATGGAAAAGAGGGATTTTTAGGGTTTTAAAATATTTTTTTGGCATGGTTTCCTTAAGGAAACAAGGTTTGTGCAATCACGTGCTCCACGTGTTGTCTGTCTCCCCTAATTAGTCTCCGACTCAGCAGTCAAATTCAACAGCGTGTGAGTGACAGCTAGAAATCTCAAAGATATTAAATTCCTGGAGGTTTCATGAAAATAGGCAGGCAGATAGAGAGAAGAGGCCTTCCTCGGCTCAACTGAACCAGGCTGCAGCAGAAGTCTGGGTCTTGCTAGGCTCCAGAGGATGCACGTGAGAGAAAGGAAAAGCACAAAAGCCCCGATGATGCAGGGAAAAGGCTGAATCAGAGGATGCATCTTGCTAGATATTGAAATCAGTCAATCTTCAGGTATTAGCCCCTGGAAAAGCAGCCTTCTGTAGTGCTGATCGGTGCGTTAACAACCTGTCTCCAAACAGGAAATGCAATTTCCATGGGAAATTCAGTTTTTCTTGGTAGAAGAATTAAAATATTCAGAAAAAAAATCAAACAGGCTTTTCTACTTTGATTCAACAGAGACAACATGTTTCAGGTGACTAAAAAATAACAGTTTGGCTCCAATTCAGCTGAACCTTCAACCATGTCCCTGCTCCACATTTTCCACCTGCCCTCCTCTCCCTGGTCTGGAGTTGGGCTCCACATGCCCCATGAGTGCACGAGGGACCACAGCCAAGCAGTAGCACACAACCCAAACATCCCCTTTTCCATCAGCTGGATGTTTCTCTTGAAATGCTGTATTTAAAAAAAAATATATATTTACTTTTCCATTCCTTGATTTTCCCCCAGAATGAAAAGGCTCCACCAACCCCATTCATCTGGGAGCCACCATGGAAAGTCCAGGAGCATCTCCTGCAAGCAGCCTCTGCAGGGCAGGGTCAGTCCCCATGGCAGCCTGCTGCAGGCGTCCCGGCAGAGAGGGCTCGAGCTGGGACAGGGACATGGAGCAAAAGGAGAGCACAGGGCAGGGACAACAGAGCACAGCCTCGGGCTTGCTGCTGTGAAGGGTTTTGTGTTGAAGGTTTCTTTGCATGCATGCTATGAAGCACCCACTTAGAGATGTCTCAAGACCTACTTGCAAGACCAAATAAAAATAACTCTCCTGGTCCTGGATCGAGAGAGCTGGGAAGGAGGTTTCCAAAACTGGGTTCTCTCCCTGCCTGCGCAGAGGATGGGGTTGTGACACCTCGGAGAAGCTGTTTGTAGGTCTCTGTTCGCAGGCTACCAGATAGGCAGCCTCACCCTCCCTCACCCAGGGCAGGCATCTGCCTTCTCCGAGCTCCCAATCCCCAGTATAAATAGGACTCCTTGCTGGAAGCATTGGGGTTGGCAGCATTGCATGGTGCAGCATGGCAGCTCTCCCAGCCACATCCCCTCCCTCTGCTGCCCCATCACCGGCCGGGCAGCACCCATGGCCTTCAGGGAGCCCTCCCCACGCAGCCAGCCCCTGCACTCCTCTCAGCATAAGCCAAAGCTGCAGCAAGACGAAGTGATGCTCGTAAACGCCTTAGAAGGGAAATGTTAACGAGCACTGAGTGGAGGGCGAGGAAAGCCCTTAATCGCATTAGCTGTGCTGCCAGAGCTGATGAACGTCCCCAAGCCACAGAGCCCTGTCCAGCCACATGTCACATGAGCGGCTGGGGAGAGCCCAACCCCAAACAGCTGCCCCACTGCTCAGGGCGGGAAGGGAAAAATCGGTAAAAGCCAAGCTGATCCCTTGCTTAACTTCAAACAAACATTTCCTGCGAGCTGACGGTGCCTATGTCACGTGGCTCTGGAATCATGGGTCCTGCTGGGATGGGATCCTCTCTTGCTTTACCTGAGCGGGAGGCCATGCCAAGCACGCCTGCCTGTGTCCCTGATGAGTTTATGCTTCAATTGCATAAATAAGTCACGTATCAGGCTTTTATACTGGGAAATCAGTTCTGAGCTTGTGTAACTATGATTTTTTTTTTTATGCGGCCAGGAAATTATGGTATAAAAATATATGTATAAAAATAACAATTTTCCTCAGCTAAACAGCCACATAAGCGATGCCTTTTGTGCTTTCGATCCCTGCGTACGCTGTGTGCACGCACATGCGTGCTGCTCCACGACACATAGGGACATTTTTTACGGTGACAGCCTGCCGCTCCCCCTTCGGGGAAAATGTGGTTTAATTTTTAGTATAACCTTAAAAAGGAAACTAGCAAAGCATCTCTCCTATAAATTGTGTAAGTAACATTTACTTCGCAGTGCATTATTGCTAGTGATGGACAAATCTCGAGTTTAGGGTTGTAGTTCAGAGGAGCAGCCATCTTCTCCTGCCACCTCCACCTGAATGAGGTGGTTGTACTTAGGCTCAGCTCAGGCACTGCCTGGAAGACCTCCAGCGGCTGAGCCCTCTTCTGCCTCTTACGTGCCTCAGGGGGCTCTGAGGACTCCTTTTGGCTTCTGGAGATCCCGTCTCTAAGGAAGCCCCCACTCTCCCCGCCCATGGGCTGAGTGTCAGCAATAACATGGCAAAGTTTCCCACCCAATCTCATCAGCTCAGCCCTTAAAAGCATCTCTGGCATGCTCAGATCCCTGCCCATCCTGGCCAGGCTATAATGGAGTTTGCTCTAAGAGCGCAATAGATCTTCCTGGTCACTGAATCCAGCTCCCTGCTACCATAAGCCTGCCAAGTTTCAATTTGAATACACATAAAAGATCTCAACAGCTGGATGTTTAATTACAGGGACTAGAAATAAGGCTCTGCAGAGTCATATCAGGTTATTCCAGCTCCCCTGAGCTGGCTTCAGAGCATGCCAGGACTGCCCTGCCCAGGGAGGCTGGCATTTCCAGCTCTGCCCGAAATCATGGAGGCTCGAGGCAGCACAAACCATGCCAAAACCCCAAAGGCAGAGCTCAGAGGAGCCTGAGTGGGCACTTCACAGCACAGGTCTCTCCAAAATGTGGGTGCAGGGGGTTTGCATTGCTGGATGCAAGGGTGAAATACTGTTGTTTGTGCCTGGCCAGAGGAAAATGCAAGATGCCACTAAAATCCATGGCATTCACGTGGATCCTACAAGAGATAGAGGGACAGGAGGCACCATGAGCCTCCCCTGGAGCTGTTTTGCAAAGCCCATTGGGGAACAGCGCAGCACCGTCTGCTGGTGCTGATGGCAATGTGGTAGCATCCCCCGCTCCTCCAAGCCATGGGGCAGGGCACGACCAGCAGCCTAAGGGTCTGCAGGGCAGCGCTTCCCTGGCACTCCCTGCCCATCCACAGCCTCTGCTGCCACCCCCATTTACTACCGTGGGGCCAGAGTAGACCCAAAGAAACACTTCTAGTTCCTTGGCACTGCTAGAAGATTGAAGGAACAGAAAACGGGAGCGTTAACGGATAGTTAAGTCTGATGTAATTTGTGGCAGTTATTTGCAACTAGGAAAAGACAGGCAGCAAATTCACAGGTGTCAGCCCTGCCACAGCAGGTCCTGGAGTGTTGCCCCGGCTGCTGGTACAGGGGGATCTGCAGAGACAGTTCATTTGAATTTCTAGGGAGCGAGTCCTTTCAGAAACTGAATGCTGAGCCCTGAATGGCCTGGGCACCTCTTCAGCAATCGCTACAGAGTGTGGCAAAGTGCTTCAAAATAGCTACAGCTGGCTTTCCCCAAGCTCTGGCAATGGACGGAGACTGGAAAAGCCATTTCTTTGGGCAAATGAGTGCTTGCTTCCCTCTGCTGAGGTGGCTCAGCAATCCCGGAGCATCCCATGTGCTCCCAGGGATGCCTTGCTCTGCCGTTCCCTGCGCAGCAGCAGGCTCCCCCCCAGCCATGGGGACAGCAAACGCTGAGTGGAACCACCAGTGGCTGCCCTGGCTGGGCTCTGGCAGCTGGTCCTGCCCTGCCCCAGCAACAGCAGTAGCCCAGCCACTTCAGCAAGACCTGGGACTGATCCTCACTCTTCCACCTCAGACAACCCAAGCCAAAGGCATCTCTCAGAGTCGCCCAACATTGCTGTTCTCTGCTGTCAGACTCCTGAGGAGCACTGCCTGCCACCCTCTCAACACGCACTTTGGCAACCCGAGCTGTTATTTCCCAGGCTGTTGAATCATTTCTTGCACAGGCGTCACCACACGCCTCCGACTCCCCATGTCATGTCTCAGCTGCTCCCCGGATCCTCCCCAGCATCTCCACTCAACTAGGGGCACAAGCCAGTCTCTCTCGTGTTTTGGCAAAGGGGTCCCCACAAAGCCTTGCCTGTAGCTCTGACTTAAAAAAATAAGAGAATATGAATAGAATAAGGCAGCCTGGTGAAGCAGGTAGCCTCAGCAAAGCTGAGCAACACTGACCATCAGGACCCATCATCGATGCCACCAGAACTAGTGGTGGCACCTCTGAGAGCCCTTTCCCCCACAGCAGCAGCTTGCTCTGAACACATGGCTCAGCTGAGAGAGCAGTAAATCCTCCTCTGTTTTGACCGAAGGCTGCATCATACTCCACAGACCCCAGAGGGAGTCAAAATAAGGATGAACATCAGGTCAGACATGTCTCCTGCTCATAGCCATATACACATCTGCCTCTCCCAAGTTCTCAGAAACAGTCACAAGCACAAGCCCAAAAATGGCTCTAAAGCATGCAGACGAAGAAGGCGGAAAAGCCCAGCAGGCTGCAAGGTCTGAGAACAAGGCTCAGAGATGCTCCTATTGAGCTTTCCATCCCCTCTCACCCACAAATACTGGTGCCTGTTGGCCAAAGACCCCATAGGGCTGTCACAGACACATCGGAAGGAGGAGACCCAGAACACCCTTTTCTGCTCCCCAAAACACCGTGTTTACCTGAAATCCATCTTACTGTGGGTGTAAGGAAGCCCATGCCCTTATGAGTTAAGATTTGAAGTTTTAACAGAAGCAATTCACTGTTTTGTCTAGGTGAGCTGCTGGGAGCACCAGCAGCTCAATTTTTATTGATAAAAGCCTCTTTTCTCTGAAAACATGGGACCAGTTCTTCCCCGACAACAAAACATGGGCAACGCAGAGCCTCAGATCACAAAATAGAATAGTTTCCCTGCATTTCTGCTGGGCCACAAGGGAAAAACTCACATCTGACAACATCTGCAAAGAGAGTTGTCGTGAAGCCCTCAGAGACCAGTGGACAGAGCAGGTTTTCAGCCTCTTCCACCAGCTCAGAGTCCCCTGAAGCATGCCATCAGTCACCATACAAGGCATTTACATGGTGTTTTGCTTTGCTGTCCATTATTTTGCATCCCAAAGCAAGCACAGTGTTGTCAGCAGCCCCCTGTGAGTTCCTGGAGAGCAGCCCCAACGGACCTCTTCCAAGGTGCTCCCATCAACTACAGGGGGACAAAGCAATCAGGGAGCAGACAAGGAATTCATGACTTTCCCGTCATGGAGGGACTGCTGGGACTTGCTGGAAGGCATCCAATTAGTTAACGAGCACTCCAGAGCTGAGTCTGGTCTGGAATCAGCAATTAATTTCCACAAGACAAGCAAGAGTAAATATACTGGAGGAACCCACGTCTGTCCTAGGGATGGACCTAGGAAAAGAGGGTCTGCCCAGCCAAACCCTTACTGAAATGGAGAGGAGCAGCTGGCAACGAGCAAGTAGGATGACGTGGATCCCAAAAAGACATGCATCCCCTGTGCAACACCAGGAGTGAATCCCACAACCAGCTCCCATCCCAAATGTCTTGTACCAGGAGCGGGCACAGCCGAGTGACCCTGGCCCTGGAGCTGGTCCTCCGCGTTGACACCAGCCCATTGCAGGCTGCACGCGTGCTGCAGGCATGCTGCCAGTGAAAGCCTTGCTTCTGATGAGCAGCGCTGTAGTTATTAAGTGAACAGGACACATCAGTCTGGCCAGGCACCTCCCGCTTCAACCATCCACAAACACTACAGATTTGGAAGTCCTGGAAGAATTTCTTCACATCCATTTTCCACATTAGTCTCCTGCTTTGGGTTCCTGAGCATCCTCCAGCGCAGGACACATCAGCTCCCAGGTCTGAGGGGGCTCAGAGGAGCTGGGCTGTCACCAGCAGCATCAGCCCTCCTGAATATGAGCAACCTCCTGCCAGGTTCTCCTGGTTGAAAATCAATGGCTGAGCTCAGAAAAGCAGGAGAAGACCTCCTCCCGAAGCATCTGCTTCCAGCCCTCGCAGCTCCCCAGCACTGTCCGCCTCTCCGAAGTGTGTCCCCACACAGCAGGAGCTGTGGAGCAGCTCCGCATCCAACCCCTGTGATAAATTAGCCAGAGATTCAGGCATTTTGGTGCAGCTGCCTCATCCTCTGCCGGCATGACAATGTGATTAATTTTGGGTGCAGATGAAGCTCATTTATCAGAGGCACGTGACAGCCACGCAGGCTGCAGGGGCGTGCAGGGAGCCCCGAGGCACGGGAGAAAGCGGGAGCGGAGGCAAAAGGCAGGAGGCAGGGTGGGAAAGTGAGGAGCCGAGCCCGGGGCATCTCCCGGGAAGGCTGTTTGCCACGTTGGCTTGCGATTAAGCATGCTGAGGGAGAAGAGCCCCGCGTGGGAAGAGAGCTTTTATCTCTGCTAACACACATGGCTGTGTCTGGGGAGCGATGTGCAACAGGAGGGGTGTAAGAGGATCAGGGAGAAGATGTCGTGAGCCAATTACTGTGCTTCAGGAGAGGCAATTCTACCACCACTGCCACTTCTCCCCCCACTGCCCCTCCTTCTTCAGGCCATTTCCCACCTTCTCTCTTTTCTGGGGACCAGCAGGTCCCATCCTGCCTGTCACCACTCTGCAGCCAGAGATGCTTGATCTTTGCTGCTGGCAGGAACATGGCCAGAGCTGCTCCTGAAGGAATTGCCTGGGAAGGCAGAGTTGTATGTTCGCTTCCCGATGTAACACGGCCCTGACACAGAAAAATCATGTGGTCAGCTCATCTACCCATTGACTAGAGTTTCTCCACGCACTGGAGCAGCGCCTGACACGGCGATGCTGCTTGCACGACACGGCTCAGCTCTCCCAAGGGCTGAGGCAGCCTGATGTGCTGGTGCAGAACAGCGTGCAAGCGTTTTGGCAGCAGCTGAGACAGCCCTTCCCTAAATTCCCACTGTGACATCGCATCCAGCGCCGGCACGTGCCCCAGGTCAAGGCCCATGCCACCGACAGCATCAGCACTACTCCTCCCCAGTTCTCTAGGCTTTCCTGGTTGGCGATGCCTTTCACTAGCAGATATCCCATTCAGAGTCACCTAGCATTAGGCACAAGCTGCCAGCTTCAGGCTGCACGTGTTCTCCATGGGAATCATTGTCCCAAGCAACTGTGTGTGCATGGAGAACATGATAGCCAAGGCAGCAGGGTCTCCCAAAGTAGACACAACCAGAGGGGACAACACACAGAAGCCCATGTCTCCCACCAGCCCACACATCCTGGCTGGGCAGGAAGGGCTCTTGGGAACGAGCAGCACCAGGGAAGGGACCTGAACAGCTCCCGGCTGAGGCTGCCAACGTCAAGAGCAAAGTGACAATGGATCAAGTGTCTCTGCATAGTTTTGGAGTGAGGAATAGTTTTTGGGGTGAGCCAATGCCATGCCAGGTGCCGACCGGTGAGATGGATGCAAAGGGAGAAGACATCAGGCCAGTCCCTCAGGCATCAGGATTTACAACCACCCATGCTGCCAGCACCAGTCAGGGAGGGGACAAGGCAGGTGACACACAGCCGGCACAGCAGCTTGCATCCCAACGCTCCTGTATGAACAGCAGCCCAGGGAACCATCAAACACCACCGCTGGGAAAGCATGGGGATGGACTGCACCAAGGAAAACCAAACAACCATCATTACAGGCATTCATTTGCCATTGTTTGCTCCTTGCCACGGTCACCCCGGGCAGTGGTGTCCCCACGCCAGAGCACCTCTGTTCCAGAGCAAGGTCATGTCAGCAGCACTCAAAACACTGACACCACCATAACACCCCTCCCTCTGACATTTTTAGGCCCCAACTAGAGAACCATTTTCTTTTAAAGAAAAGAAAACCCCTCAAGTTCAACAGGGCCATGAAACCTGGGACAACGACAATAAATCCTTGGGCACACGGCCAGTGTCAACACCTTCGGTGGGACTCAATTATCAACCCAACGGGTAGCATCAAACAGCGAAGCTGCTTTTTTGATAAATACTTTTTTTTTAAAAAGAAAACATGTCAAGAGGCCAAAGGCAAAGGCGACACAATATGCAGCAGCCCTGCTGCTTGCAAGACAATCCTGCTAATTTATCCCAGCACAGAAGCAGGACTCTTTCTGCTGGGTTAAGCGTATGGTTAGAAAACCCACAGGGACTTAGGAAGTGTGAAAACGTCAAACACAGAGTGGCATAGAGACTGGACAAAAGGGAAATTTTATGCTTCTACCCACTGGTTCCCCCAGGAGAAAACAAGCAGGGTGGCTGGTGGCAGAGCAGGTGGCCTGACAGGAACCTGTCACTGGAAAGGTTACAGGTGACGACACTAGCTTGCAGCCAGAACTGCAACCTCTGACTTTCACATTTCTTCCAGGTCCTAAATGCTCCTCTAAGCCTGGCTCCTCTGCAAAGGTCCCCAGGGAGGTTTTGCTCTTCTCCCACCCACCGCTTCACCTTCTTATCTTTCAAATGATTCCCTGAGTCCCACCCCAGAGCTGCTGTGGTGGTGGTGGCAGAGCCCTCCTGGCTTTTATTGCAATCATCACACCAATTACTCAATTGAAGTTTTCAGTTCCCATCCGTCAAAGTTTACCCAGAAAGGATCAAAGATGCCCACACAGTTTCCCTTCGCGGATTATGGAAAGGCAGCGATAAACATATCTCAGCCAATTTTCTCATGGCGGGGAAATAATTGCGCTAGCACGCGGGCCTCTGTTTGTGCTGGGGTTAAGTGCACCAGGAGCTGGCTCCTTGGCAGAGGCATGCTCAGGCTCTTACACCTGCCTGGGGAGCAGTGATGGTGCCCAGCCCTGCTGCTACTCCAGCACCACGCAATGCTTTAGCACCGGCACGCTCTCAGCAAGGAGAAAATGCTATTTCACTTACCAGAGCTGAAATCTTGCAAGGACCTGCTGGCGAGGCAAGGAACCTGGAAAGGAGGAGAGAGAGGGATGTGGTTCAGTGGGTTGGCTGTTGACAGCAGCAGGCATTTTAAGAGGGTGACAGGGCAGTGTTGGCATTGCACCAGCCCCACATGGGTGGCACGGGGCATGCTGCTCTGAGGCAGAGCTGAGCCCAGCCCCACAGGGCACTAAAATGCTCCACAAACCCCAGCCACCCCAAGCCAAAGCCTTACCATGCAGTAGAGTTTGACAGAGTCCTAGACAAGAAACCTACACATGCTACTTAATTAGCACCAGCTAATGTTCTGGACATCACCAGAGTTGCTCAGATACGGACCCTCCTGTTTGCTCTTTCAGCCACCGCATCCATGTGCACACTTGCTGCCTCTGGAGCTGGCCAGAGTGTCCCAGCACCCAGAAGGCTCCCACAAAGCAGCCTAATGGCACCAACCCTAAGAGCAAGAAAATGAACCTTCCCTGCCTGTGTCTCTCCCAGCCAGCACACTCGGACAGGGCTGTAGCACTACGAGCAGGAGGGAGGTTACCTCCACCTGCATTGCACCAGGACCATCTAAACTCATCAGGGCCACCTAAATTCACCTGTCCCTGCTCGCCAGCCTCTCCGGGTGCTTGGCTGCATGCCGCTGCACACAGTAGGAATTTGCCAAGGGATTAAGGAGCCATTCACCACTCTGGTCCCAGTATGAGCACAGAGCTGCCCCACCACCACTCCCCTCTCCCAGTGCCTCATCAGCTCCTGGAGCACGCCATGCAAATCTATGCTAAGGAGTCACAACAGCGCACATGGGAAAGCATAAATATCTGTGAAAAATCTTCCCATAAATCCAAAAGAAGGGGAATTTACAGCGCTTTCTTTGGAGATTTCTCCAGGTGTTCCCTATTAAGCCATTGTGCTCGTTTGTGTAAGTATTCCTCAGACAATAAAGTCTTCTCTGCAATCAGTTATCAGCTCTCCAAACAGGAGCAGCACCAGGCATGGGGCGTGCAAATACCTAGTCATAAAGATGAGGGACTGGCTTCTCATGTCACCAGGTCCTCAGGGAGGATGCTTTAAATCAGCCACAACCAGCAACAGGTTGTGTTTGCTGGGGGCCACGGCAGGTTCTCCGGCAGTGCCAACGTCCACGGCCCCTTCTGCACACAGGGGACCATGGTGGCTTCCTAGAGGTGGGGACAGGTTAGACCCAGAAGTCCACATAGCCAAGGGATATCCCGCAGCTTGGTCTCTGCTTGGGGAGAAGTGCCCAGCATTGCTCTGCTTCTTCAGAAAACATAAATTAAAATAAAAAATCTGTCTCAGTGTTAGACAGAAATTCAGCAGATTTCACCCTGAGCAGCTCCTGCAAGGCTGCCCAGGTTAATTGCCAGGAGAGCACATTGTATTTCAGCTATGACATTTCTTTGCATGTTTAACGTATCCTTATCATGACTTCCATGTACTTCTGTGTAGATGGGTGGGAGACAGAAGAAAATGAATAATACGTTTCCTTCCAGCATGAAATTCTGCACGTGTCCTCCGCTGAGTGCAATTACTGTGTATATGACTCCTATAGTCTGGTTAATACTGTTAAGTATATTGGAGATTAAGGGATTTGGGGCTGCAAAGTCCATTTCATCCATCCAAGCCTGTGCAAGGGAATACAAGCAGGGAAAAGGTCTTTGCAGAAACCCCCAGACTGAGCAGGATCTGTCCTGCATGTGATCGTCCCACCATGTCCCCTTGCTGCTGGGGAGCTCTCCCAGGCAGCTCTCAGCTCTGCATGGCGGGGACATGGAGGGTGACTTGGAGCTGTTGGAGCACCTGCAGCCACATCCCCAGTGCTCAGCCCTTGCCAGCAGCTCCCAAACACAGCATGCTGCTGTCCGGGATGCTCCTGACCCTACGCCAAGCACCACTGTCATGTTCCTGGAGTATTGGAGCATCGAGCCCTCCCCGGTGCGGTGTACCAGGGACGCAGTGGCCATGGTGAAGGAATTAAGCAGTCATGGAGCTGCTGCTGAGAGTGCTCTCTAGGCACCAGAAGGGCTGCTTATCTCAGAGCTGAAGAGTTTATAACAGCACTGGAAAATTTCTGCTTTGGCCAAGGCCTCTGCCTGCCACGCGGAGAGGAAAGCCACATTGCCAGCATGCCCATGGGGCTGGGCCGTGCCACCAGCCCCCAGGCCTGCTAAACCCCAGCTCCCAGGCAGGGACTTGCCCTGGGGGTGCAGGCTGATCTGGTGGGGGAAACATCCTGCCCCAGTGGCTAGAAGCAGGGTAGCAAACCATGACTTTGCATCACTCATACTCAAGAAAGCCTCAAAACCAACCCTCCTATGGAGTCAGCATCCTTCCCCAGTTCAGAGCAGGCACAGCCTGAACCGGCCACCACTCCTGCCCAGAGGGGAAACCACAGCGAGCAAGATCCTGCTCCTCCAAGCGGATGTAATATGAAGCAGAGAAGATATGGGATTGTTCTGTGAGCATAGATGAGTGAAGCAGAGCAAGGAGATGGCTTTAAGTAGTAAAAACTGCCCTTACATTATGAGCCCAGGCACAGCCTTATATATCCCCAAGCAGCAGAGAAGCCATCTCCGCTTTGATCCAGGTTTGATTTAAAATGGAGCATCTCCCTCAGCATCACCAGTGGGACAGCAGCTAAGTAACCTCATTTTCCTCTGCTTTGTCCCTTTGGCCACCCACTGTATGCCAGAGGCCCCAGAGCCATGTGCCAGAGCTGCAAACCCTGTGCTCCAGGGCCTTGTGGCCATGATGTTCTGGGCAGCATCTGGCTCCACTGTGTTCTCCTCCCCTCACTGTGCAGTCTGGCTGGGGCAGGTGGGGATGGATGCTCGGGGAGATGCTCCCTCCCCATGCTGGGGGACGGATGAGGCAGCACAAAGCCAGGGAAATGAGAACCTGCCAGGGCATAACGCCAATTCACCGCCCATTAACTCCTAGCAAATCCTCTGCTCCCCAGACTTATCTTCCTCTGCCACATCCCCTCACTTCCCCTCCTCCTCCTCCCAGGCTAATAGGCTTTTTGGACGTGGAGACAAGCTGTATAGGTACCCTTGGTTGTGCTTGGGAGCCCCTAAGCCATGGTGTCTTCAGGGAGGTCTGATGAGAGACATCCCTGGCGCCCCCCGGACACCCTCCTGGCACCTATGGGTGATGTGGCTGCCCCATGCAGCAGAGCTCATTGCTGAACGCTCACTTGCTCTTGTGGATTGAATGTCAGACTCCGAAAACTAATTTTTATGGCGTAATATATCCAGCACGAACCCACGTTGTCAGGAGATACCCCAAAGCTAACAACACATCTGGATGCGAATGATTGTTTAAACACCCCACACGGTCCTGTGCATATGGGATAGATTTACTGTCACTTCTTGTAAAATTAGGAGGGATAAAATCAAACAGCTGAGTAGCAATATCTGCTGGGCAGGCAGGGAGCAATCACCAGCGCAGCTCAAGGGCTTTGGCTAAAAAGGGAGCTCCGGAATAAACACCAGTGAAGCTCACCATGAGGCATCTTTGCTTACAGCTCCTGTCTGAATAGCGAATTTGACCTGCAAGCCCTCCTGACCCGTGGCAGCCCAGCAGAGCACCAGCTGAGTTTTGAATCAGCAATTTCTGAAATCATCCAGATTTCAGTGGTCCTTCACTGCAGTGCAGGCAGGGCAGGCAGGTCAGGAGGGGCAGGCAGCTCCTATGCCCATGAGTGCTGCCCAGCGTGGGCAGACGAGCTGCCCTGGGAGGTTCAGTGACGTTCCTCAGATTAACAATGGATGAAAACCACTGACAGTGGGGCACAGGGCGAGCCCTCGCCGCTCATCCCAGGCTGCCCTCCTGGTTGAGGCAGCTCACTGCACTGCCGGCTGCGCCGGAATTCAGCAGCTGTCTGCAACACAGAGGCAACAACAACTCTGCAACCGCCTGAGAAACCACTCCTGATCATTCGATACCCCACAGTTCCTCTAGCAAGACCCGAGTCGTCTGCTCCCCACCTTGTTTCCCAGGAGCTAAGTCCATGGGCTTGCAGCTCTGGCTTTTCAGAGGAGAAAGTTCACCTCTTCAGAAGAGAGTACATATTTTACATGACAAATTGAGCTCAATCCAAACCTGTTTTCCACCAGAAACTGTTTGCACAGAAAATCTGTGTCTAGCCCTTACCATTAAGAAGTGCAGTTTCCTATATGAGGAAGGGTTTTGGAATAGCAGAGCATTCGTCAAGGCAGCAGATAAATGTTGGACCAGAGTTAGTGGCTGGAGGCTGAATCTAAGCTCGTTCAGACTAAAAATAAGGCACAATCATTGGGCAGTCACAAGTCCTATTGGAGCTGCTAAGTTTCTCCAAAAGAGGTGCTACAAGGTTGCTCACAAGCAACTTCCAGAAGTCAGAAGTGTCCCCATAGGAGCCTGGGGACACCAGCAGTGGAGGAGCTGCTTTCCACCAGAACCACAGAGGGGGATGGCAGAGCTGGAACAGGATGCTTGGGGTTGGCATGTCCACTATGGTCTCAGCTATGGCACCAACCTTCACCACCAGCCTTTGCTCCAGCTTAGCAGGTCGCATCCATCTCTGGCAGTGCTGAGGCTTGTGAGATAGGAGAGTAAAAGTGTTCCTAAGTGTATCTAACCCGCCTATGAGAGCTCATAGTAGCATTGTCTGCAGCTTGGGTTTGCTGCAGCACAGGGTTACAGCACTGGTGGACAAGGGAAGAGTGACTGAAGTCACCTACCAGGACTTGTGCAAAGTGTTTGACACTGTCCCACACGACGTCCTTGTCTCTAAATTGGAGAGGCGTGGATTTGATGGATGGACTACTTGGTGGGTAAAGAACTGGCTGGATGGTCACACTCAAAGAGTTGTGGTCAGTGGCTCGATGTCCAAGTGGAGAGCAGTGACGAGTGGCGTCCTCAGGGTTTGGGGCTGGGACCGGCACTTTGCTGGTGACATGGACAGTGGGGTTGAGTGCACCCTCAGCAAGTTCAGCAACAACATCAACACCGAGCTGTGTGGTGGGGTGACACGCTGGAGGGAAGGGATCCATCCAGAGGGACCTGGACAGGCTGGAGAGGTGGGACGTGCAAACCTCATGGAGTTCAGCAAGGCCAAGGGCAAGGTCCTGCCCATGGGTCGGGGCAATCCCAAGCACAATCCAGGCTGGGCCATGAGTGGATTGAGAGCAGCCCCGGGGAGAAGGACTTGGGGGATTAGTGGATGGAAAACTGACTGTGAGCCAGCAATGTGTGCTGGCAGCCCAGAAAGCCAACGGTACCCTGGGCTGCACCCAGAGCAGTGTGGGCAGCAGGTACAGGGAGGGGATTCTCCTCCTCTACTCTGCTCTCGTGAGACCCTCCTGCAGTGCTGGGTCCAGCTCTGGGGGCACCAACATCAGAAGGACACAGACCTGCTCGAGTGGGTCCAGAGGAGGCCACAAAGATGATCAGGGGCTGGAGCACCTCCCTTATGGGGACAGGCTGAGAGAGTTGGGGTGTTCAGCTGGCAAAGAAAAGGCTCCAGGGAGACCTTAGAGCGGCCTTCCAGTACTTAAAGGGGGCTACAGGAAAGGTGGGGAGGGACTCTTTATCCGGGAGTGTAGGGATGAAGGGTAATGGTTTTAAACTGACAGAGGGGAGATTTAGATTAGATCTAAGGAAGGAGTCTATCACTGTGGGGGTGAGGCCCTGGCACAGGATGCCCAGAGGAGCTGTGGCTGCTCCCTCCCTGGCAGTGTTCAAGGCCAGGCTGGACGGGGCTTTGGGCAACCTGGGCTGGTGGAAGGTGTCCCTGCCCATGGCAGGGGGGTGGAACTGGATGATCTTTAAGGTCCTTTCCAACCCATTCCAGTCTGTGATTCTGTGATCTTCCAGTCCTCCTCAAATGCCCCTTCATTGCAGCTCACACGTTTTATCTTTAAAAACCACAACAGGCAGGGTTAAAAAAAAACATGACAAACAATCTAAGGAAAAGAATACAACAGACCTTGAAACCCTGTCCTACATTTGAAAGGGAGGGATGGAGGCAAGGCAAGAAAGCCAATGTAAAGCCTCATTACCATCAGAAATCCTCTCTCCCTGCCCTTACCTCCCCACTCATTTCCATATCACAGGGGACACAATACCTTTCTTCTCTTGAAAAACGTCCCATTTTTGCAAAGACGGCTGTCCCCACTCCCAGCACTGGCTTACCAAGATGGGGAACAAAAGCTGGGCTCACACCTGCCCTGGCAGGCGGTGCTGGCGTCTGAGTCTCTAGGCCCTTATCAGCCTCTCAGGAGCAGTTTTTATCATTATTATTATTAGTCTACTTTATCTTTTTTTTCCTTAGCTTCAAGATCCTTTAGTCAGTCAAATTATACTCAGAGTAGCAGAAGCGGCAGAAAATAAAGCATTATAAGGGGTTCAGGAAGTTATTTTCATCTCAAGAAGCGTGTAAGAAAGGTTGACAAGTCTTTATTCTGCTCTTACGGGATAATCTGTAGGTTCCCAGCTGATATGGGGGAAAAAATTAAAAGCATCAGAAGAAATTACAGGAAGAAGTAAAACCCAGGTCTCTGCATAAATTGAAGTAATATGCACCCTGGTTGACAGCTGAAGGCACCAGAGACTGAAATGTCAGCACAGGGAAGGAAAGGGGTGGCTGCAGGGACCAGGAAAGGCCGGGGAGAGGGTGGTGGGTGCAGAGCAGGAGGGTCACTCAGCCCCTCTAGCTGGTCTTTTCTCCCGCTAAGTGGGCCTGTCACATCTTTCCAGTCCAAAGCATCATTGACACAGCAGGCGGAGGAGGGAGGGAGGGAAAGCAAAGCAGCTCACATCTCGATGGGCATCTCCCATACTGCCCCAGGTCATTGGATTCATCCTGCTTCTGTCTGGCTCCTCCAATAAAAGCTATAAGCATCAAGTCACGCATGGCAAAATTTTTCTGCAAAGACTTTGGGCTCTCACATTTACGTGCATAGTGTGAGGCCCCGGGGAGTTCCCAGCAGCCGCCTGGCAAGCACCAAACACAGGGCCAAGAGCAGGGTTAGGGTGCCAAGAAGGGGCCCAGGACCGCAAGGCACTGTGCAGGGGGGAGACAAGAGGGGGAACCATCAACTCCTCTCCACGCCACCAGCCTGCGGGGGTTAGAGATGGATGCACGCAGTGCTGGATGGTGAAGGGATGTGGAGGGGGCTGCAGGCAGGCACAAGGCAGCGGGGTCCTGAGCAGCACAAAAAAGTACACAAAGGCATTTGTGGTGCAAGGCAGCACTGAGGGCAGGGGAATAGGTCCCCCTCTTCCTGATCAGGGTGTGGGGGTCCAAGGCAGCCCCCTCCCGAATGAGGCAGGGCAGCCAGCCCCGCGCCTCTCCGGCTGTTCAGCGGCTGAGCCGCGCGGTGCCGAGGCGGTGCTGTCACCAGTGATTGATGGCACGGTTCAGGAGGAAATAAATTCCCAGGCTTTCGCAAGAGGTGAACTGGGGGGTGTATCCATCTTAAAGATACTTAATGAATGTGCCACAGCCCGCGGAGTGGCAGCAGATACATCTCTGCAGCCAGCACTCCCCACGCTGTTCCTTGCGAGGTTCAGGCACAATTTAACAGCTTCTTATTGATTTTATTTATGTTCCCCAGGCCCTGGCAGTGTCTATATTGCCCCAGTCCAACAAGAGCCCCATAGTCACAGCGGGGACCTGCACTTGCTTTTCCTTTCCTGCTCATCGCTTGCCCACCCTGGAAGAGTCAATGCAAAATTACCTTTCCCAGGGCAACTGTGGGGACAAAACATGGTGTTTGGCCAGAAAATATGCAGTTTGGGGCTTCCTGAAACATACTGGCTTCTTGAAACATGTGGGCTTCAGCTCAGCTCTTGAGGCCAAGAAAGAGGATGATGCAGGATTACTAGAGCAATGGTGAGCACCAGCACGGCACTGGGGCAAACACTGGTGCCACCCACACTGCACCAGCACCAGGCTCTGGGCTGCATCTTTGGAACTCAAAGCAAAATAGAATAAGGACCTTACAAAAGACACCCTTGCAAGACAGACTTTGGAAAATCTTAGTTTTTATGTAGCATAGCAGACCTTCAATTTCAAGGCAAGAAAAATAGCAATCAGCAGTTCTGGTGCATGGCTTGGCTTTGTTTTTCCCTCTTTTCTTAGGGGAAAAAAAAACAGAAAGAAAAGCAGCAAAGAACAGCAGAGACCTAGCTGACCTTTCTGGCTAAGAGACCTTGTCTGAATCACTGGATGGTAACAATGAATGAAATGCCAGTGCCCTGCCTTATAAATAGCAGCTTCCTCTTGGGGTGAAATGCCAGCTTTCGAATGTGGAAATGCCACCAAGAAAATGTCACCCTCCCCAAGGTGTGAAATACCAGCCTGCTCACCGATGGGGAGACGGGCAGGCTAATGCCTGCTGCCAGGTCCCCAGTCTCCTCCCATCAGGGTCTTCTCCAAATCTCACCAAAGGCAACGGCATGAAGGGGACAGGTCTTCAATGTGGGACAGCCAGAGCATCAGTCCTCCAGCGTTATCTTTAGCATCACAGCAGCGAGCAGCTCAGGAAAGCTGCCTTTGGGATTTGGGGAGCTTTCTTCCCTTTTCCAGCGACTATGAGATTTGTCCATGTGGCCAGTGAACCAAAGAAATCGCATTTAAAGGACTGGTTCAGATCAAGCCAAAACAGTTATTTCCAGTTTTCCCAGCTAAACAGGAAAACAATTGAGCATAAGAAGATTTTGCCATCTAAAGAGTTTATCACAACCTGAACTCCTAGTTCTTAGTGAGCATTGTTGTTGCTGGGTTTAATCCTATTTATTCAACATGGGAAATGATCCAACATACTGTCCTTGTGTGAAGAAACACTTCACATGAAGCTGGTTATATTTGCAACATCTTCTCCAACCTTCTTGGGGCCAAACTGGGTAAAAGTTTGGCTTAATCCAAACCCACATTTTTCAGCAGCTCAACCTTCCTTTTCTCCCCACTCAGCATCCTCCTGCCCCCTCTCCCACGGTGCCAAAGCCCAGACACCAAACCCACACCGGGTCAGGGCAGCAGAGCAGGAGGGACAACTCCCCCCTTAGGGACCAGCAGCACCCCCAGGACCATCACTGGGAGCTGTACAGCTGCGTAAATGTAACCAAACCTTTCTACCTGATAAAATTATGTCAGGAAATGAATGAAGTTGCTTTTTTGTTATATGAGAATTGGAGCTGTTCTCTTTCCCCACACCCACACCTTTTTTTTTTCCCCCGCAAATGTGTGAAATAATTTTACCACCCTTTTTTTTTCTTTTGGTTACTCCTCCTCCCCTCAGATCTCGCCCTTCCTGGCATTTGAAAATAGCTCATGAAACGGAGGAGGAAGGGGAAATGTGTGGGGATGCAAGATGGAAGGGGAGAAAGGGAAAAATACAAGAAGAGTGAAAATAGATGTTTTTCAAAGCAAATCAGGAATGGCTGATTGCTTCAACTCCAGCACCCGTTCTAGGAAGGATCTACTAATCTGGCAAGCTTTGGAATGCTCTTTGCATCTGGTCATTTGCTAGGCAACACCTAGGAGGAAAGTGGCATGGTCATGCCTGCCTACACCTGCCTGTACCTTTATGTGCAGGCAGTCATCTCCAGCCAGGCACTGCACAGCAAGGCAACGCGACCTGCCAGGGAACCCAGATATCATTTATGATTAGAGCTGGTTGGGAACCCTCTGACTAAATGGGTTTTCTCCTTGCATGACATTTATGGCAAGAACTGAAACGGTTGAAAAAAACACGTCAGATTTGATAACCTTCCGACGGGGCAAAGGCACGACTGTGGGCTGCAGCTCTGCCTGGCAGCTGCTGGGGCCCATGGGACCCAACCGACACGGCAAGGGGAAGGGTCTGAGCTGCCTCCGGAGCTCAGCTCTGGCTTAGAGGGGCTGGGGTTTGAAGGGCTGCTTTCACCAGCCGGCGCCAGGCTGGTAACCAGGCTGCTCCCAGCTTGCTGGCGAGTGCAAGCCATTAGTGCTGGAGGCAGCTCCGGATGGTGGTTTTGTGACTGATCCCTCTCCCTGTGAGCGGGAGATCTCCACAGGAAACGTTTTTAATGCATCAGCCTCCATGTGCATCACGTCCAGGGCTTTCCCCCATGTGCTTCTCTGTAATAGATTTAATCCTTGACCTGGAGTGATGCTGCCCTCCCAGAGGTCCCTGGGGAATCAGACTCCCAGTTCCTCCCCAGCTTTCCTGCCAGGGAAGTGCAGCTGGGGGGGGTGGCAGCCCCAGCAGCAGTGCAGCCTTGACGCCCTGTTGCGGTACAGATCATCTCCACCTCAGCAGCAGTGGGGCTGCCAGCACAGGAGGGGGGATGTTCACAGCCAGGGGAGAAAGCCGCACAATCATCCCCTCCCACATCCTGGACAAGGGGGGTGCAGAGACACGCCCTCTCCCCAGCACTCGCACTTGACAGACAGATTTAAGGCCTTTGGCCACAAAGCTGTGTGCCTGTGCCCCAACTCTTCACACTTTCCTGAGGTCTCTCCTGTTTGGGTTGGCAACCACCTGGGCATCCCTCATCTCCTTTTTGATATCTCCTTTCTCCCTGCATAGCACTTTCCACCTCCCTCCTGCTCCTGTCCTTTGGTCACTGGTTCTGGGGCAAAGGGATCTCTTCCAGCTTTTTTCTTTAAAAAAACCTCAACAACCTAATTCATTGAGAAGCAACCATTTCATGTCTGACCTAGAAGGGACTTGGGGATTTAAGTTAGCGGCAGCAGAGAGGAATCCACAGCTGAAGCAGCAGTGGGAGGGCTCGCAGCAGCAGGCTTTGCCAGTGTGGCTGCTGTCAGAGCCCCAGGGAGCGATCCCCCGAGGAGCATGTCTCCCTGGGAATGCATGGATCCAGTGCCAAGTCCAAAGGATGCTTCCCACCCCAATCAGGAGCACGGCAAGCGCTCTTTGCCTTGAAAGCAGCGGGAGCCAAGAAGGGAACTGCATCTCATCCTCTACCACACCAGTGCCTGAAAGCGCCGGGAAAGCTGGGCTGGGCTGAGCCTCGCAGCAGTGGCGGCACACCGGGAGAGTCTGGCTGCTCTGGGCCAGGTTCACGCCAAGCAAGAGCATCCCCACACACCCCAAGAGTGAAGGTTGGGGGGCTCTGCCACTGCATGCACGTCCCTTGGGAGCTCAGCTGGGATGAGTTGACCAAGCCCCACAGGCAGCAATACCCCAGACCAACACACAGCAAAGGGCATCTGCAAGGACCATCTTGAGATTGTGGTGAGATATTGAACATTTCTCCAGCTGAATGCCCGAGTCCAGCAATCCAATTCTTTCCTTGGGAGAGGCCACCCTGCAACGCTCCCTCTTCCCACCCTCCCACAGGGACACTCACTTTTTCCAGCTGAGCTGAGGAACAAAAAAGTCATCACCCACTCCAAGTAGGTGGGTTGGCAATGGCCAAGAAAAAGATGCTCTATGTTTGGCGACAGTCCATGGAGCTAACTCAGCAAAGCCAGATGATAGGCAGCGAAGCCACCCTTTCCAATAATAGCACTGCGCGGCATGCAGATCACTCTTACTCAAGAGATCTCCAAGGGCTTAGTGCGAACTTCATAATAACCTCGTTTCCAGCACACAGGAATGCTGCTTGCAAAGCTAATCATTTTCTAGTGCATCTTCATTAGCCTTTAAACACTCCGCTTCTGGCTTCCTGCGTCTCCACAGCTGCTGGAGGCCCCAGGCCTGATCCTGCTCCCTTGCACAGTAGTGTAAAAGTGTAAAAAATCCACAGCTGAAAGCACATTGCTGGCTGTTACACCAGTGTCCAAGCATGCTCTTGGATGCTCACTGACACATCACTCCCTTCACCTCTGAGCTGACAACAGGCCTGCAAGACCCCCAGCCCACCCTGCCAATGTAACCTGGGTCTGACACAGTTCCTCCTCCACAACCCCACTTTTTAGCTCCAGCAACCTGCAGAGGTCTGTAGCTCTCGAGGTCAGCAGAAATCCCTTCTCTCCTGAGCTCACATGAGACATTTCAACTACCAAGTCTCAGAATAAGAGGCAGCACCTTCCCCCTGCACCTCCCTTCATGCCCCAGACCAAGTGGCAAACGCTCTGAAATACACCTTAACCCTCTCTTGCAGAAGAGTCTCTTTCCAGAGTAGCAAAATTATTTTATTACAGGAAAAGTCCAAGCACTGTGCCAAAAGCCCTTCCGAAGCCATGTGCAAATAGTCACACGTTAACAGCCAGCAAACTCCTCTCATTGGCAGGCAGCAGAGCAGGGCAGAGTGATGCGGGCTTCAACTGGAAACATCAGCTCTGCCCAAGGCATGGCCAGCACCACGCTCTCCATCAGTCCTGAGCCCCACATCCTCCTCTCTGCTCCCCAGGACCTGCTAGTGGGGTCCCTTCATGTTCTACCCTGCTCTGAGGCTGTTCACAGGGGCAGCTCTCCCCAGCCCACGCTCCCCTGCACCCATGTGGAAGCATCAAAAAACTCCCCAGGTTTTAACAGAGTCTCACGAGTGTTTTAGCTTGGCTGAACCAGCTTTTTCCCAGGAAAGCAAGTTTTAATGGACATTTTCCAGCCAGCTGGAAAGGAGCACAGCATCTGTCAGCACTTGCACTGCTCAGGTGTTGCCCGGAGGTCTAGACCAGAGCCAGCAAAAGCGTAAACGAGCATCTACCCTGGCTGAGAGGTCACCAGCTGCAAAGCTGGCGGTTCAGCCTTACAAAGACAAGCTGAGGAAGACGTGGGGTTTCCATACTCTGTAGGTTCCAGCACAGGAAGAGCCCTGCCACATCTCTCATTTGGGATGTAACACGGTGGGGAAACATGGCAACCCTCGGTGAGCCCAGCTTTCCCACCACCACTGGGGTTGGATGCAGGGCTGATTAGAGGGATTAAAGCCCAGCTCAGCAGCTGGCAGCAGGAGGGATGTGCTGGCAGGGGCCGGGCTCACCAGCCTGCAGGACGCCACGGGGAGATCTTGAAAGGCAAGAAGATCTGAGCGGGTGCACAGCCATCCGGCTCCTTCTCTAACGAGGGACAGGAGCAACCTGCGGTTAGCAAAGAGCTCCCAGATGAAAGCGGCTCCATCCCCAGGATCTTGTTATTATTTCACAGGTGCTTCTCACATACCTTTTCTTTATTGTTATTTTTCTAAGGTCTCTCGTTGCTCTAGATAAACGGTGTCTCTCTGGCTGCAGGCAGCAGGCGGCAGGGAAGGCAAGGCAGTTCCCAGGAGCTGCAGCCTCGGCTGCCCACAGCCCTGGCAGGGCCAGACACTGCCTGAACACATGTACTCCGCCTCTGGGAATGCTCAAACGTACCAAGCAGTAGGGTCTGGCAGCAAATACCCCGGACGAGATCTCAGCCCACCTCCCCAGCCTCTTCCACTCCTCACTGGCAGGATGGGCTTTGCAATGGCTGGCTTCTCTGGGAATTGCTGAGAAATCTCAGCATGAAAAGCACCAGCAAGAGCAAACTGTCTATGACCCAGCCTTCACCTCTGCCTCCAGGCACGATTGCCGTAAGACAATTTGAAATCCAAGCTGAGGAGATCTTGCTCAGCCCAACCCAAATCTGGCAGGGAAAAAAAAAAATCTTTCCTCCTTGAAAAGCTAAAGCTACTAAATGGCAGCCAGCCACAGCTCTTTCTTTCTTTGCAAAGCAGCCCTGACCAGAACAGTTTCAGCTGGAGTCGCTGGGCAAAGGGACTGTACAGGAATGGGTGGTTCCCTTGTAAACTGGGGCACCCAATCAGGTCCTTGGCCTCTTCCAAACCCCTACCGAGCTTTTGCAGGGTTAGCACAACAATGGGATGTCAAGGGAAGGCAGCAAGGGGGAAAGGTAAAGGATTCAAAATAGATTCCAGTTCTGTTTCAACTATTGTAAAATAAAAGGTCCTGCAGCAACCATCACTGTACCAAAAAGCACTCCTGCCTCTCTGGCCATAAGGCAGCTGAACAGCAGATGCATTTTTCATTAAAAGACTTGTTAATATTGCAGGTTCCTGTTGCAGACCTGCTTTCCCAGCTCTGGCTGATTGCGGGAGAGCCACTTCTTCCCTCTCGCTCACCCAGCAGAGAGTGGCTTCACTCCCCTAGCCCTAAGCATCCCCTTCTGCAGATTGTGTCCCTCCCTTGACGTCTGCAGGAGCATCTCCATCCCCCATCAGCACCCCCCTGCACACACTCAACGCCGCTATCAGTGGGTAGCAAGAAAGCTCCAAGTCCAGTGCAGCCGCTCCAGACAGGACAAGTGGTATTGTGCCACCAACCTGGTGAGCGAAGGTAAATAAGAAAGAAGTTATCTGGCAATTAAAAGAAAGGCGAGAGCAGTCCCAACTGCACAAGCCCAGCGGCTGGTAGTAAAGAGAACTCATTTCCCCCTAATGAGAGACGACTACACTTCGTTAACTCAAACTTTCTCATTAATCACCTTTGCATTGTCTCTGTCTGCTTCATTGCTGTCAGGCCATGATAATATACGAAGAACGTTCATTTATCCCCCAACATCCCACTCAGTAAAGATATACAGTGCTGTGGAAATGGATTTACCCTGACATGCAGCTCCCAGCACAATAATGCTAATTTAGACATGCTGTTGAGTCAAACCCTTCTTTCTTCCCTCTCCTTTTATTTTATTTTAAAGCCAGCAGGTGCTGGGCTCAGCAATTAGAAGTGGCAGGCAGAACATCACAGGATCAAGGGAAGGCTTCTCTCCCTGCCTGCTCCCCTGCCCACGATGCCCAGCCTGAGCTGCTCCCCCTGGGTCCCTACCCTGGGTGCTGGCATCCAGCGAGGGGCTGCACTGGAGCACCCAGTCCTGCTGGCACCTGCTTGTGGCATTTTGGGGCTCCAAAAAGCAGCACAGGAGCCACCGACATGCAGGAACATCTTGGCAGCATGGTCCCAATGCAGGCGATAGCCTCTCTCGGTTCCACCCGTGTTGGCTTTGCTGTCCCTCATGTTTCCCAAACATGCTGTATTTTATTGAAATCGTATGCAAAATGCTGCCGCTGCCTCCCACGCAGCTGTTGATTTTGCAGCAGGGCTCTGTTTGTTTGAGATTTGCTCTTGCAAAGAGGGGAGGAGGGAGCGGCAGGCAGCTCTGCGAAGGGGTACGTGGCCGGAACCTGTCATTTTTAAAAAAATTAAAGGAATTGGAATGAATTCATTTTTAATTGATTAACAGGGACTTCAGTACTGACAGATGCAGAATGCAGAGGAGAAGAAAAAAAGGAAAAAATCCCTGGTTGTTGGACACGTCTCTTCTGGTAGAAAAGCTTTTTTAGGAGATTAAAAAAATCACGTTCGGATGACTTTGGAAGAAGGCAGTGAGAAGCAGCCAGAGCTGGCTGGAGCCCGGCAGGGCGCCCGGGCGGTGCCACCCCCACGGGTGCTGCGGCGAGTGTAGCCTCCAGCCCACTCGCCCGTGGTCCTCCAGCCCAGCCTGCCCGTCCCGGGAGGACATGCCCTGCCATCAACAGAGTGGCGCCGGAGAGAGCCGCCCGCAAGAGTCCCCAGGGTTTGCCAGCTTGCTGGGAAAGGAAATATCAAACCTGTCTGGAAATCCAACAGCAGAGTCGGAACAGAAGGAAGAAAAGAAACGATGGGAAACCAAAACCTAAGCTGACACCCTTTGTAATTGAAAACATCCAGTACAGAGAATCATCACCCCCAGTGGAGGTTGCTCGGGGGACAACACTTTCTCATCATCCCTTGAGGCTGCAGCAGCATGCAATGGAAATCCAAAGCGACTCCAACACCGGAGCAGCTTCCCCAGCCACTGCTGGCCATCAGAGAGGGCCTGAGATGAGATGGACACTGCTCTCCGGCTGCAGGTTTCTGGTGACAAGCTCCAAGGCATGCAGATGAAGCGTGCGTAATTAAAAAGCCTCTTTGCTGGGGACGTGAAGGACATCGAGCTCCTGCCGGGGGGAGCGGTGCGGCAGCAGTGGTGAGGCTAACAACTTCTTGTGCAAAAAGACCCCTACTGCTGAAAGAAATCTTTCCTGCAGCTACCAAAAAACCTCTGATGGAGCCCAAACCTCATGTTTCAGCCTTATGATGCTGTCCCCTCTGCCACCCAGCTGGCTGCAATGAGCAAGAACCCCAGAAACCTCCCAGAGCAGACACCAACTAGGCACGGATGAAAACCCAGACAAAAGAAACCTGAGGATGCAGATTTCATGGCTCGCTAATACCTCATTTGAAAACATATATATTATCCTGAACATTAATGGAAGCCAGGTAAAAAACCCTGAAATAATAATAGTTGTTAAAATTGGAAATGGAATGCTGTTTCTCTGCTCATCATTGCAGTGATCTCTTGCTGATCTCCAGGCTGAAGCCATACTTTAAATATATTCACATGCACACATCAGGCACTGTGGAAGCAGGACCTCTGGCAATTCACACTTCCATCAATTAAAAATCCACACAGGAATCAGCCACACAGGAATCAGGAGTCACAGGCAGCAGAAAGCATTTGCAGTATGGCTAGAAAGGCCAAGGCAGGTAGAAACAGAAAGTGAGGAAGGAGGGGAGCAGGCACAGGGTGGATGCTTGCACCTCTGGAGGCTCCCCCGCCCCAGTCTCACCAGTCTGGGGCAGGCGCCTCCAGAGCAGAGCAATGTGGCACCCCTAGAGCACACAGGGCATGAACAGGGCCCTCCCGAAGGCTTCCCAAGCCCACAAAGGAAAAGGATGGGAGCTTTTACACGTGACATGGGATTTTTCACCCTGACCCACCAGTGACATGCACCTGGAGGGTTCGCTGCCTGGCTGGACCCGAACACAAGGAGCTGGCTGCAAGGGAGGGGGGCTCACAGCCACCGTCCCCAAGCCACCACCACAGCTCCATCCCCATGCACCCACAGCCACGGCTGTGATGTGGGTGAGGATGGAGGACACACCACCGGCACCCACGGGAGCTGGCGCCTTGTCCTGCCTACCCAGCTCCGTCCCAGGCAAGACAGTGGAATTAAGTGCAAGTTATAATTAAGACTGGATGTTTGAAGAGAAACATAATCTCCGTTCCGTGGGATTCGCCGGCACAACAGTAATTAACGTCTCATTAACATTCGCCTAATTAAGCAGTTTATGAAAGTGGATAGATTTGCATACTGCTCCACTTCAGCTTCAGTGCATCCAGCTATATCTAGGCACAGAGTTAACCCTTCCAGTACATTCCCAACTTCCTGCAAGACTTCCCAGCCTTTCCCTGCAAGGCCATGGGCTGCCGTGACTGCGCATCTCACTGCATGGTGCTACCCAAAGCCAGCTAAAGTGTCTTGTCTCCATTGCATCTTTTCCAGACAAACCCATCCTGAACCTTTCAAACTTTCTCTGTTGGTTATCTGTTTTTAAAACCCTCAGCTGGTTTCAATGCTTTCCTCTGGATTCTCAACACATTCATCAGAGAAGCAAAAAAGACTTGTAAGAGTTTCCGAAGATGGGGAGAAATGTCTCCAAAAACATATCATGCTATACCCATTTTCAAATGTTCTTTAATGTTTAAAAACAACAACTTGAAGATTAAAGATTCCAAAACAAAATTCCAAACACCAGCTTAAAAGCAGGATGCAACAAGATGTCTCAGCAGCTTCCAAAAAAGTTTTGACATGAGGACTACATCCCCTGTCTAAATTTTAGAGTCTTCCCCTCGTCGGGAGGAAAGGAAAACCAGCAAGCACAGTGACAACCCCCAGGCCCCCAGCTGATGTCCCATCCCTCCTGGGGACAGCAGGGACCAGAGCGACCATTCCCAGACAGACCCTGGAGCTGCGAGAGATGCATAATGCAGCCCATCAAATAAGACGCATCCCACACACAGCCCCTCAGCGATAAGTCACTTGAAGTGCTGGACATAACATTTTCCACTGTTAATACCAGCTTTCTCTTCTGGTGTTGGATTAGTAAAGCCGCTGCATCCATCATGTGCTTAAAAAGACCATGTGCAAACTTACCTCCCCCTCCTGGCATCTCCTGGGAGGGGCAAATGAGCTCTCTAGTTAGTGGTTAATGCTTGGAGACAAGATGCAACTTTGCAGCAAATACAGTGGGAGAGAAAAATTCATGACACAGCCTTTCATTGAAAATCAATAAAGCCCAGACCTGCCTGTGATATACACACTCAATTTATTCCCTGCTTGGCTTGCTGCATCTTCACCACTGGCCCTCTCAGATCAGTGCAGGTCCTTGCTGGAGGATGCGGTGCCCCTGGTCACCTCTGCGCTCTGGGTCATGGCACCAATGCCAACAGAGCCACATTAGCATGGGATTATCACCTCCCTGAGCCTGGCAGTCCCAGGCTGGTGGCCCAGTGCCCCTGTCCACAGCAAGCCATACTCCCATGGCTGTGATCCAGCACCCACAGCATCCCTCCCCACAGCGTGGCCGGGAGCAGGAGCCCAGCCATGTCCTCATGTGGCAAAGGCAATTTCAAAGTTTTCTTCCATCACACAACAGGTGCCTACAGATACAGTAAAGTGCTGTGCTGGGCTCCACAGTGGAAACACTCCTGATTAGCACTTGAAACACCTCTGTCCTGAAAGCATGTCTTAATTTTCCCCTTGCCTAAAACCTTCCTGGAAGTGGTGATGGACCGAGCCATCCTCCTGAGACAAGCTGGGGCATGCTCCAGCCCTGCCTGAGCCTGACCCACAGGACACCCATCACTTGTCCTGTCCTACCTGCTCCAAGTGGGGATTTGAGACCCCTGTGTGGCACCCAAAATCACTGCAGATTTAGGCATTAAACTTTAACTGTTTTGGCTTGATCTGAACCAGTC
>NW_020799112.1:2570811-2602795 GCF_003259725.1 Athene cunicularia | reverse complement strand
CCCCCCCCCCCCCATCTCCCTGCTGACGCAGAAAACGCTCCCAGAAGGAGTGTTTGCCCATCCCCAGCTAAAGAGGAACCCCAAAAAGGCTGGGGAACCAGAATAGCAGCTGCTCCCTCATGATGCTGGAGTTGCATCCCTAGGGTATCCTTCTTGCAGTCAAATACACATCCGAGCCAGGAAGCCTGCCCAGGGATGCAGGCAGGGGAGCTTCCCCACACAGCGCCTACCCACAGCCGCTGCATCCCCTCCAGCTCTGCTCCTCCTCTCGCACAGAGTTCCATGCTGCCACCCTCACCCAGACCCACCAGAGTGGGACCTCAGGACAGAGGCAAAGAGCAGCCCCGACACCAGGGTGAGGGTGCCTTTGGTGTGGGGCAGGCTGCCCCAGGCTCAGAGTGGAGCAGCTGGGGGGGATATGGGGAGAGGTGGGTGCCTGACTGCGCCGGGGGCTTTGCCTTTGTGCCAGGCTCTGCAGTACAGTCTGACCTACTTTCTCCGGCAGCACAGCCATGCCAGCCACAGCAGCAGCGTGGGGTTTCTTCTCTCCTCTACCACGTACAGATGTCTTCTTACAAATCGGCAGTGGGATTGCAGAGGAGCTGGCCAGGGCCCCTGCCTTGCCATCTCGAAGCATCGGCTGTCCCCTCCCTTGCCTCTGGCCAGGATTGTCGCCTTTGAATGGGTGCCCTCCTTTCCCTACTGTTCCCTGAAAATTCACGGCACATCTCAGCCAAGAGGAGGATTTATTGATCGTCTTATCTGTGTCTAATCCCAGCCGGAGCACCGCGATAAACGAAGCCGGCTAAATAAAATGCCTTCCTGCAAGGTCTCTGTGTTGAGAGCAGCTGGCTACTAGCAGGGTGCAAAGCGGCGAGCAGCCCCCCAGGGACCCCAGACCCACCTGCACAGGGACGAGCAGCCCACGATGGCAAAGGCATTGAAGCGAGGATTAACATGCCGTGCTGCAAACAGCCATCCGAAGCTGAGGGCAGGGGTGGGGGGACAAACCAAACCCAAACCACTCCATCTAATCGATGGTAAGCAGTTTAAACACTGTTTCTCTGCAGTTCAGGGAGCCCTAATTCCAAGCATGACCTGAATCTCTTTAAAGAGAGGAGGGAGGGGAGGCAGGCAGACAAGGAGGGGGAAGAGCCAGAAATGCTGGGGATGATAATTTGTCCCTGTTCCCTCTCTGCAGAACAGCATCTGGGAGAAAAAGCACCTGCTAAAGAGAAGGGACCCCCACGGAGTGGAGACCCAATGGTGCCGTGCTCATGCAAATCCCTGTTACCCAGCCTGGACTGAAAACGCTCCACACAAGAGCAGGCAGGATGACAGATGCTGCTGTCTTTGCAGGAAGAGCCTGGGGTGCACCAGGCACAGCACCAAGCCAACTCCTCAGCACTGTCAAGCCAGCAAAACGCACTCTGTCCCACCCTGATGCAAGGAGGGAGCAGGGGAGACATGAGAGAGCTCAGCCCAAACACAGCATGACCGTATGCAGGTTAACTTGCAAGCCTACTGGGAAGCGCAGGCTCTGGTTATAAAAAACACGGGATAGATGCGAAGAGCATCCTAGAGCGGTGAGGGACATGTTGGGGTGGCCCTGCTCTCTAAGTAACAGGTGCCAGGACGGTGATGGGCTGCAGAGGATGGCACTGGCCACGTGGGACCGAGGGCAAGTGTCCTTCTACCTGGGATTTTCAAAGTAATCATCTGTAAGACAGCACTAAGAGTTACTGCCGGTTTTCCAAAGGGAGATGGGGTGTCAAGGAAGGGGAACTGAGACTGGCAGCAGGAGAGATGTGGTTTGGCACCTGCAGTCCCACGTGGAGGAGGAGGAATCGCATTCCCCTGCACCCCACTGGTGAGTGTCACCGAGTGGCAGTGCTCCTTCAGCAGGGAGGTGCTGGGGGGAGCATAAGCCTGGGACCCCACTCTGCATGGGAGCAGACATCCCAGGTGCACTGGAACAGGGACAAGGCCACCAACCCAACAAGCCTGTCACCCCGGCGAGCCTATTCCTGGACAAGGCACATACAAGTGGACAAGAGCCTTTTCTTTAGCTCAGCACAGCCCCAAATCCACTACAGACAATGGAGAGAGGCAGGGCTGCACCAGGCTTTGATCCCAAGCTGTTCCCACCCTGCTGCTCTCCTGTCACCCCATGCCATGTCACACCCACTGCTCTCCCAAGGAGAATCACAAATCTGCCTTCAACCCCTCCTTGGAGGCATCAGCCTTGCCAGACCCCATGCCAAGCACCACAGAGTGAAGGGTTAATGGGTGATGAGGGAAAAAGGCTGGGATGCCTGATCCCCCGTGCCCACTGCAGCCCCCCCAGCCCCAACTTCGGTAGAACCTGGCAGGGTGCACAGGGAGCTGTCAGGCCCCATCATGACTCACACAGCCATTTTTCCCTTCAAGCCGGGAAAAAAAAAAAAAAGAAAAAAAAAAATAATAATGAGGCAAGCAGTTGAAAAACTGGAGATAAACAGAGGGGAGAGGAGATGGAGGCAGCTAATGAGGTCCCCTTCCCCAGTGCAAGGGGCGAGGAGAGCACAGACGCTGCCCTGGGCAGCTTCAATCCCACCCACCGGGCACAAGGAGCACACAAGGGACAGCACTGCCAGGCGCAGCCCTGGCACAGCCCTGGCACAGCCCTGGCACAGACAGCAGCCACCCACAGGGCAGCTCCTGGGAGCCAGCCCCAGGGCAGCAGAGCAGTCAGCCTGAGGGCCAGGACCCCCGGCAGCCCTTAGGCAGTGTCTGGTACAGTCACCTTAGCAAAGGGATGGGTAGGTGCGTTCACCAGGATACCCTGGCCCCATGGAACCGTGCTGCACTGAGCAGACTGGGACCAGTTCCAGATTTATTTTTCTCCCCCTCTCTCTAAAACGCCCACAAGCTTAGCAATGCTTGGTGAGGGAGGAAGCCAGAGCCCCCAACCCAACCCCCTGCAGCCCTCCAGCTTGCCCCCTGGCTGAGCCAACCCCTGCCCCAAGGACTGAAAAAGCAGAAAAGCCAAAAAACCCTTGATTCTTACAGTTAAAATCAATTGTGTCACTTCAGTAACAAATTGGCCTGCCTGACTGGCAGAAATAGCACTGTTAAAATATATATTTTGGTTGCCTTTCCCAAATGAGTTCACAAATGGGGAGGTTTTAAAGTCCCCATGAACAACGAGTCTTTCTGCTCCCTTCCCTGCACCCAGCAAGGTAATTATCTGGCAGGAGCCCTGCTGTTCCATGGCTGGTTACACCGCTAATTAGCAGGAACAAACCAGTCCCCCAGGGCACCCTGGGTCCATCCCCATGCCTCTGCCTTCCTCCTCCTCCTCACCCTGGGGCGCACAGCAGAAGAGCATCTTGTGTTTAGCACGGCAGGGGCTTGTCCTCCCCGCTTGAATGCCAGAGGTGCAAAAGTACCCCTGCCCACCCAAGGGACAAGGGACAGAGGGCAGAAGGACCACAGAAACTTATCCATTGCCAAGAGGCTGCTGCTTGCCATGAGACTATCTGGGGGATGAGGACACAGTGGAGAACACTGCTTCTGCTGGTACCAAGAGACTTACAAAGTTCATAATTTAGAGTCTGCTTCAGCCTCTTCTGGGAGGGATGCCTGGGAAGCAGAGGCTTCCCAGGAAGTCTCCTCTTCCCAAAAGGAAAGGAAAAAAGCTCTGAGCCTGGAGGCATTTAGCCCACAGGAGAGGCAGGGCTGCTTTCCACGCCTGGACTTCTTTTTGCTCCTCATAAGCTTCCCTGTCCCCTCACCACCAGCTGCTGCCACCAGGCAAAAGCCACGTTTAAATAAGCCACCCGCTTTGTTTGCAGAAGGGCACAGCACAAGTCACCCAGATGCCAGGGTGGCCGTCTGCTGAGCAGCATGGAAGGCAACCATGGGGGAGCACGGGGAAGATGCCCCTCTTGCACGTGATGCACCGGGAGGAGCATCCCCCAGTGCCTGGCCCGGCAGCCGCGCGCCTTGCAAGATAGGAGGGAGCCATCAGAGCCCAGACACCCCTACGAGGACAGCTTCGGGCTGCCAGGACGTCACGTGGCCGTCCTCCTCGCCAGCAGCAGGAAGGGGATCTCGATGGAGCACGCAGATGGATGCGCTCTCCATCCTTGGATGTCAGAGTGCAGACCAGCTCGGTAAGCTGAGGAACTCGGAAGAAAGCTCAGGGTCTCCTGATTTACTCCTATCCCTTCCTGATGCTCCAGGGCAAGACCTCCAAGGCCCCACTGTCACCAGGAGCTCACTGTCACCTTGGATCTCAAGGGAGCAGCGCAGCAAGAACTGGGGCTACTCTCAGCACTTAAACTGGGGACCCAGCACAGAAAGCCTTCCAACCTTCACAGCCTGAAGCTACTTATCCAAAGCTATACCAGGACTCGGAAAGGAAGCCCTAGATAATCACTCCAGGGGCTCCAAGACTTCACTGGACCATACACACAGGCTGTCTTCCATCCTCCATCCCCCAAAGGTTCCCCTCTCCGGCCGTATGTCCCACCCTGCCCCAGGGAGACCAGGGTAGGGCTGAAATAGCCAGCCGGTGCAAGCCCAGGGCTTGTGTGTTCCCAAGATCAGCCCACTGCCTGCTTGCTTCAGCTCCCCCAGGAGATGCAGGAGATGGTGCTGGTCCTGCGTACCAGGGCTGCCCCACAGAAAGAAGTCATTGGGGAACCTCCTGCCACTAACGGGCAGGATCTCGGGCAGCCCCTGAAGCACCCAAGGTGGGATGAGTACAGGGCTCATTCCCATCTCCCCATCACCGTAAGGAAGACAGCTCTGCCCCCCACTGCCCCCCCTCTTCCTGCAAGGCTCTGAGGCCCCCACACGTAGGGAGCTGCTCAGAGGCTGCACCACCCCGGATGGATGGGAGGAACAGGCACTCACCCAGACACCGTTCCTGGATAACTCAAGCTCCTCTTCCCATTCCCCCCACTCAACCAAGAGCAAGACCAGCCTGCCGGCAGCCGCAAGGCAAGCCAGCGACTGCTGCTCCACGCTCACCTGTGCTCTGCCCCTCCGGAGAGCGGCTTGGAGCTGCTCAGCCTTTGCAACAAACTCCCCTCCGCAGCAAGACATCAGCCTTTGGGTGCTGCTCGCCCCTTCCACGCGCTGGCTGCTCTGCCTGCCTTTGGGATTTTTTTCCTTCTTTCCCCCCCCCACCCCGGAGCATTTTGAATGTGCAGATGCCCCAGCTTCTTAAAATTCAGCCTGGGGACGTGGGAAGTGTTTTGGAACATGCCCAAGCTGTCTGCTCTGTGCGTGCGTGCTGCTAAAAACGATCCACCTACAACCCCCATCTCCTGCACCGCTTGTCAGCGCCGCCGTGCCTTTCCAAAGATAAGCAAGCTTACACACGCAGCCGGGATCAAAGCACCGGGAGCAACCCCTTCGGGGCGGGGGGGGAAACTTCTCTGCTCCGAGTCACCAGGCAAACTTTTTATGTAGCGGTGGTGAATGAAAAAGGTGACAGATGGACAGCCCTGGGAACAATGTCCTTGCGCCAGTGCTGCCTCCTTCCGCCCCGCATCACAGCAGGAGGAGAGCATCACCGCTGCACAGGTAGAAAACAGATGCAGAAAACCCATTTACTTGCTATCAAAGAATGCAGCAGCAGGACTAGGAGGTGAACACAACCCCTCTTGTTATAATGAAGGTGTCACAGCCATGGGCTGCGCTATAAACACGTGTTTAGGATAGCCACCTTGGCAGCCCTGCGCGGCAGCTGAGCATCCACAAGGTAGCGCGGTCCAAGGGAGCGTAACACATCTCCTCCCAAGCAATTCCCAAATGCTTTATCAACAAATAAACGAGCTACAGAGATTTAATGACTTAACCTGTAAAACACTGCTGGCAAAGCTTGTCTAAAACACTAGCAAGCAGCCCTCAGTGGGGTGCCCAACCAAGGTAACAGAGCAACACCAACTTACATGTTCAGTATTGGCCCCAGCAGCCACCATGTTTAATAAAAGGGAATATAAAGCACTGAGGCTGAGACCTGGTCAGGAGAGCCAGGCTGAGCCCTCCTGCCATGTGCAGAGCATACGATGAAGGCTCCAGGTCCCCAAGGGACCAGGACAGCAGGGCCATCTCCAGCCCAACAACCTGACTCTGGATTCACATCACAGGCTGTTCAAAATCAGTGACAAGGTTGTTCTTCCCTTTGCTTTTAAATCCCTCTAGCAATCTGGCCTTCAAGTGCTCAGCAATCCATTCAGGACAGTCTTCCCCCTCCCCAGCATCACTTCTCTGCAAATTTGAGTGAAATTGATATTTTCCTATCAGAAACATGAAATTTCAAACACACAGAACATTGGATTTGAAAGCTGACTTTTGTTGGGAAGGTGCCTGTCTCTTTGTTCACAAAAGGGCTCATTTTTCCTGGAAAAGGGCCCAGATTTTGAGTGAAAGATCAATAACATGCAGAAAACGGGTCCTTTTATTTAATTTTGCCACGATACCAAAAAGAAAAGAAAGAATCCAATGCTGAGACTGAATGACTTCAAAATATTTTGTATTTGTTTATCCCACTGCAATGCTGGAACATCTATTCAAAGGATCTCAATGGGAAGAATGCAGCCTTTGGGGGTCCCTTAGAGCATCCCCCTGTCACCTGCTGGTACCCCACTGGAGACAGCATCCCCGGCACCGCTCCAGCTCAACCTCAGCTCTTTCTGGGGAAATTATTAGAGATTTATCTGCTGCTTCGTCTGCCCTGCCTTGGATGGAGGCCAAGGAGCTCCCCCACCAAAACACTCAAGGATGACCCTCTGCCCATGCTAATTATGGGAAAGAGGGAATCAAACTTTTATTTCAATTACAGCCTGGGTGGGGGGAAGAAAGAAAAAAAGAAAAAAGCACCAAGAAGACAGAGCATTCAAGATGCTGTGCAACAGTCATGACATGCTGCATCCTCCCCGATCCATATGGGGGAAAACTAACACTTTGGCAAATTTATGAAGATGTGTGAAAGTGATTATATTCCTGAAAATATCTCAAGTGGAACGGCCTACCTGGCATATTTTGTTAGTCATGAAACACGCTCCCTCCACCGACTGTAGTTTGTGGCTTCCCATCTGCTTAAATACTTTAAATACTGAAACTTTCTTATTTTTTTAAAGCCAAAATAGCACACCGGCGGCAGCAGCATACTGCTGACTCAGGGGCGCAGGACAGGGACACGTTCTCCCCTGGCAAAGGGTTGCAGAGGATGCCACACCAAGAGGGCAAGAGATCAGAGGATTCACCACGAGGGTGATAAATCCTGCCTCTGGCCAAGAAACGCAAGAAGCGAGTTTGTGTTAATTGAATTAAACCGCCCGTCAAGGGGGCGCCAAGTGCAAACCAAAAGAAGAGTATTTTGGGTCAAGTGTGGTTGTGAAGGGGAAAAGGTTAAAGGAAAGAAATGGCTCTGGTTTGCCATTTTAATTTCATTTTGCCAGAAATAAAAGACAACAGTTGTAAAGCTTACAAGTCCCCACTGCCCAGCCCAGCTTTTAGTGAGAGATGAGGTCTATGGGCATTTGGTCCAGGGCAGCCGCTGCCCTGACCCCCCCGATTCCTGCTTTCACAGGGGAAAGCCCAAAGGGGATGCTCTTCCCAGGGGAGCTGGGGAAAGGCTCCCAGGCACCAGGGCTCACTAAACCCCGAGACACCACTAGCATCCTCCTGGAGGGACCTGGCTGCCTCCCCCCTGCCCTGTCCTGCTCTTTAGTTAATAGCTTCTATTTTAAACCCCTGGCTGGAGTCGCTCTGACTGCTGCGGCAGGAGGTGGGGTGGGCATGCACGGGGATGCAGCCGGAGCTCAGCACCACGCCAGCATGCCGGGAGGAGCAGGCGAGCCCCAGCCAAGGCAGCTGCCTGCACACACAGGGCTTCAGCAGCAGGTAGGAAGGAAATCCAGCCAGGACTCCCTAACTCAAAGGAGATGGCCAAAGGGGAGCCACAGCAGCAGAGAAACATCCCCTCCCCAAACAGCTCGGTCACAAACCCATTCCCACCAGGCTTCCCTGGAGGTGCCCTTAGATGTGCTTGAGCGTCCTGCACCCTGCGAAAAATCTGGGTATCAACACCAACCAAGCATTTAACCACAAAGGGATCATTTTGAGTCATTTAAGCAGTTATCTACCAGTTGCACAAGGCGATGGCAATTGTGTCCTGCAAAGCGACAGTGCCTAGTACTCACAGCATAACTACAGTGCAATTACTCGTAGCCTGACTATGGATAATGATCAAACTAGATGGGAGCATCTCGGCCGAATCACCTCCTCCCTGGGGCGCGTGGGCTGTGCTATAGAAACCCCAGCTATACATACACATAAAGTAGAGCAGAGACCAGTAGAATATGATGAACGTTTTCCCAGATGGCAGTGCAGAGCTGAATATTAGGTGATTTATGGCGGATTCCCTCCAAGTGAAAATCTCTCCTACCATGGTGGTGGGTTTTTTGCAGTTCATTTGGCTTTTCATTTGCTGAACGGCTTTGTGCTGTTTTCACTTGCAGGATGGGGCCTCATCATTTGTGTTTTCTTACAGATTTTTTTTTTTTTCTCCTAGGAGAAAACCATCTCTCCTCCTGTTCTCCGTTAGCCTAATTCTGCATCCCCAGCTGGTGTGTGAGAGTATTGGAGTTACTCCCACTTTCCAGGGGGATAAATCATGTCAGAGGCAGGGGCTTTTGTTCAAGGTCCAATACCTGGAGGAGGAGTTTCTCCTTCCAAATGGAGATAGTCCCCGGGAGAAATAATCCCACTGGAAATAATCCAGTGCAAAGAGGGTTTATCGAATCTTTTTAAAGGCTCTTTCTCACTGACAATTGATGAGTTCATAGCTACCAATATCCATTAGAGGGTTTATTTTATTTCTTGTTAGAAAATAAACTGAAAAGGCAGAGCCTGAGAAGAGTAAAACCAGCCACAGAGACTGAAGACTGACAGCAGCTGCCTGGCAGACAGTGAGTGAAAATGCTCTGACAAGATGAAATGTTTTTTCTTTCATTGAAATCACTCCCTTTCCGAATGACTAATACGCAGCTATCGCACCATGGATATTTCCAGAGCGATGAGATGTTTTTAAAATATCTCACTGTGCCTCAAAATATCTCACTCTGGCTCAATAGATCATCCAAAACACCACCCACGGAAATCATAAATAAATAGATACTATATTGCCGTAAAAGAGCAGACTGGCCAGGGCCAGGGCAGCATCTTTCATCGGCATGTAAACGAGGCCACTGAACTCCTCACCTCGGTGCACGCTCCTGCAGGGATGCTATTTGGAGATGGAGACACCAAACCCTTGCGAGCAGAGCTGGACACTTTCTCCTCTCCCCAGCACCTTTGCAAATCTGTCCTGTACAGATTAGCTCCTCAATGTCACAGATCTCTCCCTGAATAAGCAACTTGGATTGAAGAGGTACAGTGGACTCCAAGGTACCAGCAACCACATGCGCTCACCAGCACCAGCACAGCAGCCCCTGAGGAGGTGGCTGACAGGCTCTGGCCCCCAGGTCACCCCTGGAAATCCACACACCCCTTGGGCACCCCTCTTGCCTATGCAACAACTTCAAACCCCAAACAGCAGGACTCAGAAATGCTTCATCCTGCTCCTAAACAGCCAGTGATGCTGCCAAGACCCCTTTGCACATCACTCCCTTGTTGTCAAGCGAAGAGGGTAGGGAAAAGGACACCCACACCCTGGGAACAGCTGTCGTTTGGGTGACGCGCTGGCGGGGGTGCCAGCTCGGCAGCCCCCACATCACCTCGCCCTGGCCCCCCGGTGGCAGGTCCCAGCCGGGCACGCAGCATCCCGCTTCAGAGCCAGGAAACTCCTGCCCTCATGACAAAGGCTCTGAGGAATTGTGACTGAGCGGTTGCAAAGCCACCCCCAGGCAGTTGATTCTTTTACACATTTCAATGCACTCACTCCAGGCTCAGAGAGAAAAAAAGCAGCAAAAGTCAACAAGAAGGCACGGAGCAGGGAGACCTATGGGCTGACTTGCCCGGCCCCGTTGTGGGGAAGAGGGCTTGTGCCAGACCCCGTGCAGTTCTCCTCCCTGCAGCAAAGGGGCCCGAGTCCCAGTCCAGGCTCGGATCTGGGCACAAGGACAACTCCACTTAGGAGCACAAGCAAAACCCCCAGACAGTCTGCGTGCAGATGTACTTTAAGAGCTCCGTGAATCCTGCGGTCCCCAGCTGAGATCTAGCCCAAGCCAGCTGTGACACCCCGAACCGCAGGCAGCTGCAGCCCAGCCCAGCACCGGCTCACTCTGCAGGAGCTGCATCTGCTTTTTCTCTTCCCTAGGAATCAGGCAACACTTCTTGTTTTGCTGATTGAAGGAAAAGAGAGCAAATCATTTTGAGGAACTGAAAATGGGTTCCCCTGCTTTTCTAAGCAAAATTTAAAAATTGTTCAGATCACCCAGGCTGTGTTGTTTCCTCTTTAGAGGCATTTATTGAAGCACATTTTGAAACTTTGGGAGATTAAGCAGCTTTTCAGACCAGCCAAGTCAAAATACATCCCTCAGAAACCACAGACAATCTGATACTCGTCTTCTTTTTTGTCAAAAGGGCTGAAACTACTTGTCCAGCACAGCAGGAACTGGTGGTTTCCCTGAGGCTGGGAAAGGGAAACACCTTGCTTGTAGAAATTCAATCCTGCTGCTGACGGATTTGGGCAGCCCAGCATCAGGATGCTGCAGCGATGGGCCATCGACACCCAACATCCCTGGCAGAGCTCTGCCAGCCCAGCCAGCCCTAGTCCTACCCAGAAACCTCTGCTTGGCTTTTCTCTCCAATTCCCTTTCCTCCCACTGGGAACAGGCAGCACTGGCGGGGCTGGAGAGAGTTGACAGAGATGCTGCAAAGGCAGGAGGGAGAAAGCCAAGGCCCCGCATTTCCAATGAAGATAGCTCCAACATCTGTCCTCAGCCAGAAATGTATTCACCCGCACAGACACACTCATCAGATGAGGCTCTAAAATATTTACTGCCCAAATATCAATCCTCATAAAGCGAGGCAGCCATTTGGGCTCGGGGAGGGGGAAGGAGATGGGGCGGGTTGTCAATAATGTCATAACCACGGGCAATTTTATGTATCTCTGGAAATGGCCAAGGAACACGCAGTTTGACAGATGTGCAAACGGGTAATGCAGGCTTCCTAGTTATGAGCATGAGGATGTCAAGAAGAATAGATGAGCAGTAATTCAAAGTATATTGGGCTTAGAGAAGTACACAGGCATCGTAATGAATCCAGGATGGGCACTGTGGTGGAGGGAGGGCTGGAGAAGGTGGAGGCAGCATGCTGGTCTGGGAACGCAGCCCCAGCCAATGCTGTGGAGCGACTGCGGGGATAGGGGACCCGGGCAGGTGTTTGGTGGGCAGAGCTGTGCTGCTGTGGGGTGTTAGTGCACCAAGGGATCTGTCAGCCTGCCTGTTGCTTCCTGGGGCTGGACCGACCTCCAGGCTGACTTCTCCTTCATCCTCCTTCCCATATGCATCTCTACACAAGTCTCTTTCACCATTGTGCCACCTTTCCTTTCCTTTGCTGGGAAATTCAAGGTTTTAGCCAAATACCTGCATTTTTCACCACAAACAGTGAAAAAAAAAACCCTCACCAAGAAACCAGATTAAGTTTCAAGTTTAGACTCAGCAGAACAACTACTTTTTTTTTTTTTCTTCCATCTCCAAACTAAAAAACAACCCCCAGCGCCACAGCAGTGGCCGCCACCGCCCCCAGCACCGCCTCCGAAGCACATGCACTGCTCACACCTATGACTAGTGCCTCGCCCGGCATTTCCCCATCCCACCTCGGCTGTTTTATAAAAGCAGCATCACACAGATGCACGCTACACCTCCAACCACACGTTGCTGCATCCTGTGCACGCTCTAGCCCCAGACCCATGGATCCCAGAAGCATGGAGGACTATGGAGGCTGGCTGGCTTCCAGCACAAAGCCAAGGTGCTGAAAATAAAGAAAACACAACTTAAATAGAAATGAATGATACTGGGACACATTTTTCCTCAAGTGTTTGCTTTGTCAGAGAAGTGCTGCAGCATGTTGCAAGGGGGACCATCAGCTAGTCCCAACCGACCTCACTTAGCCAAGCCCAGACATCCCAGCTCCGCTCTTTTTTTCCCCAAGATTCGCCTCCTTCAGCATTTCTGGCAGTGAAATTCCCACTCCCCCACCTCCCGCAGTGCTCTTCAAAAGGATACAGTCATCAGCTGGGGTGGTAGAGCCAAGCACACCCTTCCTCCCTCTCAAGTCCCCCCTGCGGGTTCCCACAGACAAGTTCATCGTTTTTCCACACCCCAATGCTTTTGTGGGGGGAATTACTCACGAAGGCAAGCGGGCACCCCGCACACCAGCAATGCTCACAACGGTGATTTTTCCTGCGGAAAAATCCATGAATCACTTGTACAAGTCAGCCTGGCTTGAACTGAAACACACTGCTCACCATTGTTTATTAAAAAGAATTAATCAGCAATCTTTTTCCTGGCTGATTTTATGAAATATGACTTATCCCAACCATTCACTAACAAGTTACTATGACATCCAGCTGCAAACTTCCCCTGCGTGTGCTTTGGGAGCTTTCCACATGGCTCATGGAGTGCCGCAGGGTTTTGATAGGTCAAATGACCGATGACTGAATAAGCTTGAATCTTAAGGAAATGTTTCCTACAAATTTCAGACCCAGGAGACACTTCTGGCACTGTTAGTTCCTGCAGACGTGTTGCTCAGTGAGTAATCCCACTTGAGCCAGGGAGCCCCAGGGTGTTTCAGCCCTGGGCAAGGGTGACATGGTGAGAAGGAAGAGGCAGGGACAGAGCGGGAGCCTGATGCACAGCACATCTCCTTAAAAGCCACTCACAGCCACCACCCCAACCAAGCCACATGCAGGCAGGTGCCAGGAAGGGCAGGCAGGAGGGAAGGGGCAGGCAGGAGGGCAGGGACAGGCAGGGGCTGGCATCACTCTGCATGGGCACAGCGGCTCTGACCCGATGAGACAACCAAGTGGGAAGAAACCCATAACGAGAGCTTCTTTCTAAAAAATGTCCTTGCTATAATTTAACTTTTTTCTCCTGGAAGCACCCTTCTGTGCACAAGAGCTCTGCCATGACACAGTGTAAGAGCAGCAAACTTCAATGCCCACAGTTGCAATAGCAGAAAAGAGATAATTGCACTTCTTACAGCAGCAGTAACTTACCTCGGGAAAACTTTTCCTGCTAATGAGGCTCTTGTGGTCTAAAATTCTGTGAGAGTTGAGATGGCTGGTCTGGCTGCCAGCTCATGGTGGGTACAGGCAGGCAGGTGTAGGAAAAGCAGGCCAGGAAACCACCACCATGGTCCCAACCTCATTGCTTTGCAGCTTACTGGAGTTTAGTTTTCCACTGCTAGCACTGTACCAGAACTAGCTTGCATTTATTTCTCCTTAAAAAAAAATATCCCGCTATATCAGCTATTGTCTCCTATGCCTCCTCTTGCCTTTGGCTACGTGCTGATTTTAAGCATCTCCCAGCAGAGCTGCACCTGCCATCCCATCCTAGGCCTCTGCAGGGGATTTTCTGCATCAGTGCCCACACACTTACAGGTCCTGCGGAGCCCCTGGCTGGCACCACCGGGGGGGCCAGGGGACAAGCCTCTCTGCTGATGAGTGCCAGCTGCTGAGCAGGTCACCTGAGCCGCAGCAGCTGGAGGCAGAGGTAGTAATTGTGTGCTCACCTGGAAGGGCAGACATCCTCCCATCTCTTGCAGAGCTGCTGAGAAACCAGCTCCCGGCTTTTCTCCTAGACGTTTAACACCACCATACTTGAGCTACAAGGAGAAGATACAAAACCCACTCCTCCCCTGGTCCAGGCAACCCCTCGGCAGAGCCAGAGGTGAGCCAGCTCTGTAGGAGAGACAGCTTCCAGGGAAATGCTTGGAGGGTGGCGGTTTCAGCCAGCTGGGACTTCATCTTCCCTTTTGCAGGGACCCGCAGGCCAATGTCTGTGGTGTGGCTGTGCTCTGGCACAGCCCCTCTGTGCCCAGCACATCCCGGGGCAGAGCCACTGCTCCCCAGCACCAGCCCCACTCCTCATCAGCATGCTGGGCACATGCATCCCAGCGGCACGGGAGAGCTCTCCCTGAATTCAACCCATGCACCCAAGCGGCCGCAGCAGGAAGGCTTGGAAAAAGTAGAGCAAGAAAAGCAAAAGGGAGGGAGGCCCAAAGCCACAGCTGAGCACAGCAGGGCACCTCAGGCTGCAAAGCCAAGGCTGGCAGCATCGCTCCGGTTACCTGCGTGACCTTGAGAGCCTGAGATAAGCTGCAAAGACGAGAGGGAAAGCCTCCAGCAGCAGCTCTGCACGCTACGAAGAACAGGGAAAGTAAGTCAGGCGGGGTACAGAGGGGTGGGTGCCATTTGGGATGTGCCACCCCAGCGATGGAGCTCGCCACATGGGCCAGGCTGCTTTTACCTCTGTCACAGCTCCTTCCCCAAAAACGCAGCTCACAGCCCTGAGCCTTCTTTGCACAGCACCTCAGCGGGGCTTGGGTTCTGCCCCCACATCAGCACATGCGTGGGAAGAGGTGAACACCCCACATCACTCCTCTCGGACCCAGCTCTTGCACCGGGCAGCAGCAGGAGGAGGGGGTAGGCTCTGCCGGTGCTCCCCGGAGGGAAGGGCAGCCAACCCCGCCTCTGCCATGCAGGAGACACTGCCAGATCACAGCGTGTGTATCTTGAGAGCTCAGAATAAATATTTAAAGATGGAGGAAAAAAAAACACCGCTCCTCTCTGCGAGCAAGTTCTCAGTCTTTGCTCTGGGATTTGAGGCAGAGACAGACAGAAATATGACAAAGGAGACGCAGGTTTCAGCAAATCATGGGCACATCAGAAGCGATGTCTTTCAGATGCCGGCTTTGGTGCAAGATAAATTCCCTCCTGGCTGTATGCCTGACAACCCCAACAGCCCTCGGGGACTGCATGTCTGCTTTCCCTGCAGACACACGTGGCTGCAGCAAGCCCACCTCCTTACACCCATCCAGGTGATGCCCAGCCAGTGACGGGAGCCAGGATGTTACCCAGATCCCTTTCCAAGTTAGCTAAAGCTGGTCCTGACCCATGGTCATGTATGTTCCCTCCTTTCCCTGTCCTGCAAGCACGCACAGGGCGATGGGCTCTGCAGCAGGGTGTCGGACAAATGCCCCAAAATTCCTATCCCCACAGCAGAGCTCTGCCAGAGGAGCAAACCACAGCTCAGCTTTCTCGGTGTCTCACATGGCTGGGCGGAAGGATGGGAGGTGACAGCTCCACTGAGCTCCCTCCAGCCCCGTGCTGGGCCATCATTCGGAGGCAGTGGCCGACGCAGCCACAGAGAACGGGCTGTTCTATATAGCAAGGCTGTCCTCAGGATGCTTTTATTTCCAGAGAGAGCTCATTAGCTCTGGTTGTGCAGGAGTTCGGGGTTTTTTTTCCCCTGTTACCAAGAGCTGGAAAACTCCCCCGAATAACATCTCTGAGCATGGGTGGAACAAAGACAGGGCATGGAGGGGGGAGAGCAGCAACAAAACCAGAGATAATCAAAGCTGCGGCTGCAGCCTCACATCACTTATGATCTCCGTCTCGTTTGGATTTCCCAGCTCGAGCAGCCTCCGCTCGCTCAGCCCCCAGCAGCACCAGGCAGCCTCCTGCGTGAGGGGCTGAGCCCAGCCCCACTCACCCCACTGCCAGGCTTGTCCAGAGCTGGCTCTGCTCAAAGGGTGAAGGAGCTGCAGAGGAGCATTTTAGATGCCAGGGAACTGGATTCAAGCCTCTTCGGGAGCAGCCCACTGGATCAGATGGGATGACAGGAGCTCAAGGGGCTTGTGCATGCACTAGGCAAGGAGAAGGCTCTGTCTCTTGCACTACTACAGGAAGGATTTAATGCAGGCACATCCTACCCAGGTGGGAACTCAGGGATGCCCTGGCAGAGATGCCCTGCTGGGATCAGTCTGGAGCAGCCACCTCCTTACCAAACCCTGATTCTCCTCTCCCATCCCTGCACAGTCCAGCACGCACTGCAGGGGATGCAGCCGAGAAAACACATATGGCAGAAGATAAGCCAGCTCCCCAGATACAATCACAAGCCCCATTATCTCCTTAACCCTTATGCGATTCACTTATCCATCCCAGATCTATTCCTCCTTATCTAAATCGTCCTCCTGTTCTTTCCCATCTCTCCCCTCACAGTCGCTCTCGGAGCATCGCAGCCTCCCCAGAAGCAAGGGAGGCTGCAGGAGAGCCTGATGCCCCAGGCTGCCACTCAGCACAGCTAATGGGATAGACTCCGATTGACTGGCCCCGGCGATTTAAAGTTAATAAAATGTTAAAAGCAGCCCTATAAATCACCCATGCAGGAAGTGACCTGGACAGGAGGCCTAACGAGTTAGCAGAGGGTTTTATTTAAAAGCCATTTGTCTGAGAAGTGAAACACAAAGAGTCAAATAACTCTTAGGAAAACAGCAGTGCTGGAGCTACCGGGAGGATTAGATCGGGCTGGATATTTATGGCTGAGGATGTCAGCCTTAGCAGTGCTAACCAGCCCCTGCTTCCCTGGCTGGAGGGCTGGAGCATCCCAGCTGATCCCAGCCCCAGAGGCGCAGGCAGGGAGCTTGCAAAGGGAATAAGGACAAACTTAGACCCCAGCCATGACTTACGTTTTTAGCTCATGATAGCCACTGCGACCCTCTTGCAGACCTCTCAACACAGGAGTCTTGTGCCCATGCCCACCCTGCGATAGGCTGGTGACATCCTCCTCCAGCTCCCCCGCACAGGGGGTTACACACATACAGAAGTCACAGTTCTCATGTTACTGCACACAGCTGACACCTCTGTTTGCAAGGAGAGGCTTGAAAACAACAGCCCCCAAAATCTCAAAATGCAAAACAATCCCCGAAATTAAGATTTTTATTTCTAGACCTGATTTCCACTCCTCGGTCATGAACTCAGGTTCTGTGCCCATCAGCAGGGCAGTTAGCCCCGCAGCAGCCTCAGCCCTGCCTGCAAACCAAGCTCTACTTCCACCTTCAAAAAAGTACTGCAAAGTGCAAAGAGCAGATACTGGGACAGGGGCTCATCCCCCTCCCAACCACCCCCCGACAGCCATCCCTCAATCCCCCACCGCAAGAAGCCTTCAAAATACCCCAAAGGCCTTTTACAGTGGGAGGAAAGGCGCCGCGTGCTTGGGAAGCCTCCAGAGCATCCTTAAGAGGCAAATTATAGATAATTATCCTCGGAAGTACATCAGGGAAGCAGAGGCAGTCGCAAGGCACCGGTCCCACCCAAGCCCGGCTCCTTGCAGCAGCCCAGGCTACCTTCTAAAACTACAAGCAAATTCACAGATGGGATACGATCTGCAAGCAACGGGTTACATCAGGAGCTACCCCACCTTCAAAATCACCTTTTAATCGCAAAATGAGGGCAGTTCTCACCCCTGACCCAGCACCTCGCCCTCCCAGCAAGCCAAGAGAGGGAGAGGAGCAGACTGCAGGCAGGCAGCTGTGCACGCTGCCCAGGGAACAGTGTCCACCCGGGCAAGACAGAGATGCAACGACCCAAGAAATAACCCGTCTTTCACTTGCATTCGCAAACCCCTTGCTTTTCACAGACAGAAAGGATGCGGTCCTTACCTTGGGAGGGATGCGGGAGGCTGGGTGCAGGCAGAGCCAGTTCTCCCCGCCAGCGACAGGCAGGTTCCGGGGGGAGCGGGGAAGCCTAGCAGCGCCGGGGGGCTGCGGCTGGGGGGCTGCTCTGGTGTCTCTGCAGGCGGCTCATGGCTCCTGGGCACAGGGGGCTGCGGGTGAGAAAGCACAGGAGATGTCAGGCTGGGAATGCGCAGCCTTGAGTGCCCACCAAGCAAACCCAACCCCACAGCAAGTTGGACTTGAAGGTAAGGTGAAGAACTTTAGAAACTGACTTTTTTCTATAATTATCTTCTTTTCCCCCACCCCATCATCAAGGACACAAGAGGAGTCAGGTGAGACCTGCTTAGCTCTGGACACTAAGCAGATGTGAGTTCTTGAAGAGGTCCAGCACCCCTTGAGGAGCTCCTGCCAGCCATAGGGTGCTATTTGGCAGCAGTTCCCAGAGGATGTTACTGTGCTTCCAGCATCACTGGTGGGGATGGAAAAAAGCACAAGCTCGCCTGGGCAAGCAGCTTCCCTGCCCATGCTGATGTACACAGCTGAGAACATGCAAGGGAAGGACCCCCCAGCTCAGTGGGCCCATCTGGGGGTCTCACAAGCCCAGAGAAGTTCTCCCCCCTGCTCCCAAGTCAAGCGGTCCCACTGCCACCTCGGATTATACTAAGAGAAAGCAGGTCCCTGACCTGCTGATCTGCAAACACTCCTCCCAACTTCAATACTGAAAGCAGAGCGAGACCCTTCCCTGATGGAGGAGATGGCACCTTCACCCCTCCTCGAACCAGCTTCACCTTTGCGTGCAGCACTATCCTCTCCAGCATGGGTTTGATTTAATGCATTTATTTAGCTGTAAGGTCCCCAAGGCAGAGCTCACATCCTTTTTGCGTCTCAAACAGTTTTGGGTTGTCAGTGCTTAACGAATTAATAATAAAGTGATGGTGCCTTGAAAAATACTCTCCTGTTCTCAGAAAAGGGGCTGCGTCTCCCAATTACTCCAAAGGGCAACGCTTTAGACCTTGCTGAGCAAATGGTATTTAGCCACAGCCACCTTTCAATAGGAATGATGTGATCCTGCAACAGCTGCAGTCAAGTGTATCACATCTTAAGATATTCCCTCACTACAGAGTGAGAGGGCAGGGAGGAGGAGGGATGGAAGCAAATGCTGTTATCTTAGGTATTTTTTAACAGTCGTCCCCAGCCTGAGGCCTGGCAGCCTATCCCAAGTTGCCAGTTATGCTCAACATCTCGGTCATGAAAAGTATTCACGAGGTTCTCGGTAGAGGCTGGCAAATATTTGCCAAGGATTCTTCCAAATCTCCTAGCCTGCCATGTGCTTGCTGCAAATTTGTTTGCTGACCGTGGTCCTTGCGCTAATTTGTAAATGAAGAGCAAAGAATAAGATGGCTGTATCATGTAGGGGAAGTCGAGAGAGGAGTATCCTATTCCATGGGGAAGACGCCACCGACCCTAACGAGGACTTGGTAATTAACACCTGCAGCACGGGAGTGCAGGGGGGTCTAATGCCCATCTCCTGATGCTGATTGTGGCCGAGGGGAGTTATCTCTCAGTGAAGGCAGCACTGGGGAATGGAAAGATGCTGCTGGGGATGGCGATAGCTGCATGTCAGCAGCACCTCCAAGGTGTATGGGCAGCAGTTTCCCCAGTGCCAGCTTCCTGTGTGGGCACGTTGCAAAGGGGTGGTGGGAAAGCATCCTCTCCCCTTCCCTGCTCCTCCAGCTCTGATCTTGGCACCTTACCAAGCTCCAGCCCAAGCCATGCACATTGCTAATTAGCTGCACTAATTAATCACAGTTTCCATTGTTTATTCTTTTGTTCTCTCACAAACACCCGTGCTGCCCAGCATGGTAAGCTGCCGTGGCATTCACAAAGTGCCAGCCCGGCTGCAAAGCAAAGCTGGTGGAGCTGGCCCCAGGGGATGGGGGGCACTGACCACCTGAGGCTGCTGCCACCACCGCAGGGACATGGAGCGGGCTGGAGCACATGTGCCACTGTACCCATTCCCACCTGTGGCCACCAGCACCACAGCCTGGTCTTCCTCTCTGCAGCCACAGGGCTGGCTGGCTGGCTGTCCCTCCATCAAATCCCCCCAGGGAGACACTCCACGCTTGTTCCCAGGAGTGGGCACCACAGCCGGAGCTGGCACATGGCCCCAGTGCACAGGCAGCCATCCGCCTGCCCCCGGCTAATACCCCCATGCACCGAAATCCTGCTCACCAGATCCACTGCCCCAGCATTAGGCACCCCCTATCGCAAGCTATTCTCTGGAAAGCTCCCTTGCCCATGGTGGAGGGACAGCTGGGGTGCTCCCCTTCCCCAAGGCAGCCCTGACACCCCAGAAGCACGGGGAGCAGGAGGACACCCTGGCTTTGACTCCTTGCCGGTGCTGGCAGGCTGTACCAGGGATGAACCCGACAGACCATTACCTCTGCTTGCTCCCTTATGTCAGGGCTTTTTTTAACCAGGTATTTTTGAAAAAAAAAGAAGAAAAAAAAAAGACACCAAGGGGAGAGAAAAGAACTGTTAGTCGAGGGGAGCCTGTGTTGTTAAATACAGAGAAATTCAAGTCTGGAGTCCAACAGAGGCCAAGGTTTCCGGGCTTTGACACAGCTGACAAGCTGGAGCACAATGAGAAAATGCACACACAGAAATAGCCAGGCAGGATAAAGGATTTACTGCCTCTTTCACAGAAAAGAAAAGAATAAGCTTAAACACTCCATTTAGGAGTGGAAAAAAAATATCTGCAGGAAGAATATTTGAGCAGCCAGATTACTGGGAGGTGAAGAAAAACCAAATCCTGCCTGTCCTGGGTGCAGAAGGGGATGGTGCTGCATCAGGGCAGCAGCATCCCCAGAGAGATTCGCACTGGGCCTCCCCTAATCCCCCGTGGCATCTTGCAGGGAGCACACACACAGAAGCCAGCTCCCACCTCAGATCCACGTCCTCTGTCCCCTCCTGCCCTGCCCGGGGTTAGAGCATCATGGTGAGCCCCATCCCAGCACAGCCAGCTGTCATGCCAACATCTGCACACTTTCCTGCCTCTGCAGCATTTCTCCTGGCAGCGAGATCATGCTCTTCACTCAAATCCTTCTCCGGAGTCCACCGCCCCGGTGCCACCCACCCCAGCTAATGAGGCTTCGGCTCCATGGCTTTCAGACAGGCTTTTCCATGATGGGAAGGCTCCAGGCTCTTGGCTGCCCTCCGTTTCATTTTCATGAGGAAATCATCTCAGACAGGCACCGTGAGGCCACGGCTGGGGAGGCCTGATGGATGGAGAGCCAGGGGCTTCAGGGAACAGCTCCCTCCCACCGCCTCCCCGGGTTTGTCCTTGTTGAAGAGGAAAGATCTGAGTGCCCTGAAAGTTTCCTCCAACTTGTGATGAAAGGGAAACTCTCTGGGGGAAGAGATGGGAACACAGTTTCTCTGATGAAAGTATTGCAGTGGGATTTTTTTTTTTTTTTTCCCTTTTGAGTAACACCAGCTAAAACAGAGCATTGCAGCCAGCCAAGCAGAAGGTCTTACCCTTTCTATGGCAGGAGACCAAGTCTTCCAGCTGGAGACCAGGACAGAACCCACCCCTGGTCCTGTCAAGAAGCAAGTTAAAATCAAAGCCATCATTTCTGGTCTGAAACAGTGCAAGATTCATAAACCTGCTCACCCCCCAGCCTGGAAGCGCCAGAGCAGCTCAGACTGTATTTCTGAAACTCCTGGGTGGCCGGGAGCTGCTGATGGGTCATTTACTCCATTACCCCTTGGAGAAGAGGGATTCATTGTGCCTGAAGCATGTCCAATGGCTACGGTCAAGCCTGGCCCTCAACATCTCCAGCAAAGCCAATCCTACAACCTTCCATGGCAGCTTACGCACAGATTAAATTGCCCTGATAGTTATGCATTGAGAGTTTTTTTATACAAAGCAGCTGATTTCTCAGCAGCAACAAATACTTGGGAAAGCTTTCTCTCTGGCAAACTCTCTCTATTGTTCATCTCTTTCACATAAAGCGTTCCTAATGAAGAGGGAAAGAAGGATCTTGGCTTCTTTCAAAACAGTCTGAAATATTATATTAAAAACATTCACTGAGTGTTGACATATTTAGTGCGTTGCTTTATAAAGCAAATTGCCCGAGCTCATTCAGAGCTTGACACCATTAAAACAGCACATAACTACGTGACTGAGAGGATACCGTTGCAAGAAGTCCCACTTTGGGGAGGTACAGAGCACCTTGGAGCAGCCAGACAGCCCTGACTCTGGCTTCGGTGGGAGCTGAAAGCCACCAGCATCATCCAGCCCCCAAAGGGAGGGATGTACAAGCACAACTCAACATGCTAACATGAGAGTGCAGCAGGTGTCACACCCATGAATCCTCCCTGCCTAAACCCCCAGCTCTTCATCTAGGCGTCTCTAAAGGTCTGTGGATGGGAGGACGTGGGATGTACCACACCAGGCTCTCCCGGATATGAGCATCCATGCTGTGGGAGCAAACATTGGTATTCCCCTCACCACACCAAGTTCAATACCCTGGAAAAGGGCAGAAAGTCTCAGTTCAATATGTTTTGAGCTGGAGACATGTGGGTTTCTCCACTTAAAAGGAGAAAGAAGGAGATAGACTGCCCTCAGTATAAGCACACAAAAAGCCAAGCACTAGAATCACCAAAAATCTACATTTTCTGTCCAAAAATGCATTCAGCAATACAACCTCCAGAGCTCAGAGACACCAGACCTCAGCCCTTCCCGCTGCAAGTGCAAGGTTCAGTCCCCAGATCAGGCAGCTGCCTGCAGAGGCTGGCTGGGTTTCTCTCCCCGCCTGGCATATGCAGGGTGCCTACAGAGCATCTGTCCTCTCCCCGGGCATCTTTGAAGTGCTCCAGGCTCCGCTCAACAGGATTTTCCAGACGTTAAACTGATGCTCAGAAAACAGACATAGAAAAAGCTTTCATTACAAGGCTGGTCTGCATCCAAGAGCAGCCCAGGGGCCAGGCTAAGATAGGCAACGGTGCCTTAACAGCCTCTCGCTGGAGGTTGCTATGAGGTATGGCTCTCCGTGGACTCATGGTCCATGCCAGCTCCACGTTTATTTTGCAGGAGCAGGAGAAATCAGCAGGTTTTCTGGCACATTGGCTCTCCTCCAGGGACCGAAAGTTTTGATGCTGACAAAGCCGCTGCACCCTGTTCCTGCTTTGAAGGTGCCCAGTCAAGATATTTGCATATATCCAGAGATGCTCCTGACCTTGGCAGGGACATCCCAAGGGTGACCAGCATCCTCCCTCCAGCACAGGGAGAGGGAAACTCCAAAGGCTGCCGTGAAAATGTCATCACTGAGAACTTGGTAGGATTTTCTTTACTGTGTTCCCTTCTGAACATCCTGCTGTACCATTAATTATCCAGCCATGGGAAGTCTCCTTTCAGGCAGGCACCATTTGCGATGGAGGGGCAGACACTCCTCCACGTGGCCAAGTCTGCTCCTGCCAAAGCTCTTGGCTTTAAGACACACAGCAGTTTTCATTCTTTTTACTCTCAAACTGAGCTTCAAGCAGGAAACATCCTGCACCCATCACCTACCAACCCCCTGATGCTTGTGAGGGCGGTGGTCCTGGGGGGGATCCCACCTTCCCCTCCAGGCAGGAGGCTGACACTAATGGGGTCTCACACAGGGCAGGGAATGCCTCAGCTGGAGCGTGTATGGAGCATGTTTAGGTGCATTTACCTGTGACCTAACTCCATCTGGAGGGTGGAATGCTGACACAAGGTCCTGGTTCCCCAGGACAGGTTAGTGCAGAACCAGAGCATGGCACCGGCAACTGCAGCCCCATGCCAGGATGAAACTCTGCCCCCCAAGCAGAGCACAGACCCTCAGAAGCCCCAGTGTGCCCCCAGCTCTCTGACCTTCTTTGACTCAGGACTGCAAGCAAGCCCTCCGAGAAGGTCCAGCAACACCTCATCACTTCCACCCTCTCCAGACCCCTCGGGTTTCTCAACACCAGCGAGCAGGCAGGCTCCCTGCAGTGAGAGCCACTGATCACAACAGATCAGATGGACTCGGGGCTCCTCCTCATTTATATTCCCCTCCAGCCGCAGCCTTCAACATGGCTGAGGAAGGCAAGGCAAGACAAGACAAGGCCTACAGAGAATGCCTAAAGATTATTTCTCTCAGATTCCAATTTATTTTCTATCATTAATGCTTTTGAAAGCCCAACACGTCCTGCAAACAGAAAGAGCATGTTAAATGTGCGGTGGTGGAGCTGCAAAATGCCTGGCACAGGTACCCAGCCAGCCAGGCAGACGTGGCACCAGCAGGCACCCTGCTAGCAGCACAGCCAAGGGAAGGGCTTCGGCACCACTGAGCATCACCCTTGCTCTGCAGAAGCTACAATAGAAGCTAGTTATCCCCCATAGAGACGTTCCTCACCATGTGCTCACTCGAGCCTCTTCCCACAGCCCTGGAAAAGCAAGAAGATCATCCTGAAAAGCCTAGGTGCTGAGCATCGCACAGCGGCAGAGAGAACGCAGGACTGGGGGAGAGTGACTTGCATGAGGGCTGAGAGGAGCTGGAGTCTTCTGTAATGCAGAGAAAATAGCTTTTGCCAACTATCTGCAGTTTTAAAGCAATTACATTTGGGGAGAAGCCGAGAGCATGTCTGAGTGCTGCACACATGGCGGGTGCATTTTAAAATGCAAGAACGGAGTAAGGAAAAAATAGAAAAAGAAAATGCCTTTTAAAAAAATTATTTGATGCAGTGGGTACCAAGAGGATAAAATATTTAAAACTCAGAGAGGGGACAGATCTTGGAGGCAGCCAGACATCCCAGCAATGGGACAACTGAATGCTCAGAGGAGGAGCCTGGGCAGCGTGCTCCCACTTACGGTCCCCTTCCCCCTGAGCATGGGAAATCCTCCTCGGGAAGCTCTAACAGCACAGCAGCCAAGCTCTGCCTGGCCCAGCAGAAATCGGGTTTGCCTTAATTAAAACACCATTCACTCTCCACTTTGTCTGCTTGCGCAGGAGGGATGGTAACAAGCAAGAGTTGTTGCAGCAACGGCATCAGGGTCAGGTCTCGGTGGGTTTAAACACGCTTGGGAACATGCTGCCCTCAGACAAAATATGGAGCTGCCTTAATACTCCCATTTATGGACCTGCATGTTGATCCAAAACCCAGTAAATGCTCCAGTATCTACCAGGAGCAGATTTAGTCTGGGGGGCAACAGCTTTATTTGGTGATAGATGAGACGCTCCTTCCTTCAAGATATAAGAGATACTTCTGATCTCCTTCCCTGACAAGCTGTCACCCTTCACCACCATTTTTTCCCCTCTAATCTGCTGGAATTAGGAAGGATCCCAGGCCATAAACACATCTCTAATTACCAAGGTGGCAGGGGTGGAGCTGCCCCAATCCCTGGAGCTGCTGCACTGACTGTTGCCAGCACTGCTTAAACATCCAATTTATCAGGCAGATGCCCCTTTTGCTTTCTGGCCACGCATCTTCCCCTTGTCTTTATCTGCTCTGGGGACAGGTGTGGGAAGTGGACAAGTGGCATATTCAGCTGCTGGTGACAGAACCCCTTTTCAAAGGATGCTGTTCCGCTGTTATTACCAACTCTTGCCAAGTGGAATTGAGACATGAAGTAGATTTGTGCCCAAGATAATGGCGTTTATTAGACAAGCTATTGAGGACAAAACAAAAGCTAACAGTGGAGAGCCACTACGAGTGGGGCTTAAAGAGAATCCATCAAGAATACAAAGAGGAGCAGTGTTAATAGTTGGTGCTTTCCGTCAATGATTAGAAACCTTGAGCAGTCCCTTAACAACGCCAGCAGAGTGAAGGTTAGTGTCACGTAGCAAGAGGTGACAAACTGCACAAAGATGTCCGCACCCTCAAACAAATTCAACCCCTTCCTTCACAGTCAGACATGGCTGAGCACCTCTGCCCCAGGGTGGCAGCCTCCAGATCACTCACGACCCTTCTCCTTGCCTGTATGAGCATCATACCATACCTATACCGTATGATACCATATGCTCTTACTATGGAGAAGGATGCCACCTTTCAGAGTGAGGATCCCGAGATGGATGCTCTGACCCTTGTCACTGCACCCCATGGCCTGACCACGGCAGGATGGGGAGGGAAGCAGAATTTAGTCTCTGCAGCCCCCTGGAGTGACTGGGGCACTTCTGATAAAGCCAAAATTGCCTTCCCATGGGGAATACCTTGAAAATAATGGTTCCGTCTAGATTTTCCTATTGGAAACCATCCCCTTCTCTCCTCACCAAAGGAGACATGTTCCTGCAAAATCTTGCCATCAAAAAATGCAGTTTTTAATGGGGAAAATAAGTCTTCCATAGGATCTTCCCTTGCATGGTGGTTCACCACCAGCCAGCCTGAGCTCCTGATGAGATTAGCTGGAGCCTGGCACGTTGTTCACACTCAGAGCCACAGCAGAGATCTTTGGGAAAACAGCAGAAAGCACAGCTACTAAACAACTGTTGTTCTGGGTCCTTGGTGATTTCTTCTTTCAAATTTCCAGCCCAGGCAAACAACACAGGAAGCCCCATAATCCCCATCCTCAAGGCCAGCCCATGGGGATAGCTGCTTTCACACCCAGACCTCTTCATCCCAACCCTCCTCTCCTTCTCTGGGAGGATGCTGGGCCGGGGCAAGAGCCAGCGGTGCAGGGCAACGTGGAGGACAGCGAGTCCAGGCAGGAGCATGAGGGCGTCCCTGCAGCCCAGCAGCCACTGAGAAATTTATTGCTTGTGACACATTGTCAAAGTGAGATGTGCCTCATTAATCAGAGCTGAGGCAAATAAGAGGGCTCCTTAGCCAATTAAAAAAAAAAAAAAAATCAGGGATGCTCCATGGGGCTCACCAGCTCCCCTTCAGCCTCACCAGCGAGTAGGAAACCAAGTTAAGATGTAACACAGATCTGAGTTGCAGTTTCTCCCCTTCACCAAGATGGTGAATTCCCTGTTTCCAGCAAGTGGCAGCGGCTGGGAGCAGCCAGCAACCATCACACAGCCAGGCTGGATCCAGCACAGCCGGCTGGAAAAACACAGAGCTCGAGGAGCCACACCTGACACTTGGAGAGTCTGAAAATGAGAGGTTTCGTTTCACAGCTCCTGGAGCGTTTTGTTTCCCAACTCTTGAAACAGAGCTCATTGACTCTCCTGAGTGGCATTCTCTGCTAAAGAAAAATCTATTTTTAAAAGCTTTTCTGTTTTAAATGACGTGGTTTTCCTTTGTGGGTTAAGCTGAGTTGGCACATGCCTTTCTTTGTTGATTTTTCTTTGTTTTTTCCCCTCCAAGATTTATCAGACTTTGGTGCAGAGGGCACTACAACTCTTCTCCGGCATGGCAGTGATGCTGACCCTCTGGAGTTTTACACTGCCCTGCTCCACCCCAGCCCCCTTGCACAACTGGGGAGGCCCTGGCCCTCCGCAGCCCAGGGAGAGCCCATCCCAGACACCCCAACATGTGGCAGGCTGCTTGAAAAGGGGTGATCACAGGGAGCAGTGAGGTCAAGCGTGTCGAGGGGGACATGGACTGTGCTCCCCGGCTGTACCCAGGATTGCACAGCAAAGCCTTCCAGCACTTGCAGGCGAGGAAAGTCAAACACCGGCGAAACAGGCAGTGGGACCAGTTTGATGCCAGCGGGCATCTGTGGGCAGAGCATCAGCTTCCCCAGCACAAACCAGCTTGAAATTCTACAAGAGCAGACACGCCTGTTAGCGGAGAAGACCCCAAGCTCACCACCTTCCAGACGGGCACCAGAGGGACCCAGGAGCTGACAAGGGAGCTGTGGATGTTGGATGCATCAGTCAGTTGGGTCCAGCACCACGAGACGAGCCTGCTGTCCCTGCACCAGGGGCCACGATGCCCCGAGCAGAAAGCAGGTTTCAACTTACAGGGGAAACATCCGACAACTGGTGGAGGCAGACAGAGAAGAGACCTCTCCCCTCCACCCACAAGAGCACCCAGCAAGAGAAGGGAGAGGCTGCAGGTCCGAAAGGTGCCATCTCCCAGGAGCTGCCCCTCCTCCCACAGCAGCAGCGGAGGGGACAACTCTCCCTTTGAGGTCACCTCCTGCCCTCACACCATGGTTCTTGTTGGGGCCCACTGAACCCCACAGCTCCCATCCCGTGCCCTGGGTGTGAGGATGCTCCTGCCCTCCCCTCCCTGCCCCAACATCAGCAGCAGGCAAGCTGAGCCCAGCCCAGCAGCATTTTCTTAAATTAAACAATAAACAAGGAGCCATTGCAGATTTCCCTTACACTGCAGTTCCTTATTAATCCCCACAGTAAACACAAAGGGGAAAAAAACCCAATTAACCTAAGAGGGATGCTTTCTGTTTAAAGATACAAATGGATGCTAAAAGCAGACAAAGGAACCAGAGAAAATGCATGGCAGGAGGAGTGGGGAGAGCCCACGGGCCCTGGCAAGGGAGGGAAGAGCAGCAGGGCTTGTGCCAGCCATGCCCAGGAGCCTCTCGCACATGGGAGCCATCACCGGCACGGGAAGGCAACCTTCAGGGCAGCTTGGGCTGCATGATGTTGCACCCCTTGCAGGGTCTGTCACCCTGGCAAGGGCTTCCTGAGGAGAGGGGGCACCCCCTCACCACCCCATATACACCCCAGCCTGAACCAACTCTCTCATCCCAGCAGGTCCCCAAGGCCAGGCGGGCTGGTGACTCCTGCAGTAGGAGTGGGGTGCAGCACACCGGGCTCCGGGGGGAACAGTTGGGCATCAAAAATACAATTACTCACCCGGAAAAGGGCCAGGACACTGGAACTAACCCCCTGCACTCCGTGAGTAACGCTGCACGAGGCTGGTTTAATGAGAAATGGCCATTTGAAGCTTAACAGCTCTCACCAGCAGATTCCTCCCTCTCTTCCCACTGTAGCTGCTTCCCATACAGTGCACCCAGCTAATTAATTACAGAGCACAATCCAATCAGTCAGGCCATCCTATTACAGTTAAAGGCATTTAAGAGATAATGCCATGAAACTCCAGATGGACTGGCCTGACCCCAGCCTCCAACACCACTGGGGTACTTGGGAACTGCTGCTGCTCCAGCTGACATCCCGGATCCAAACATGTCAAAAAACCCCTTCAAACGTTTGCCACGTTCCCTGTGCACCGGGTTTCTGAGCCCCTGCTGACTTTAATGAGACCTGTGCTGTCCCCTTGCACTCACACCTTGCCCCAGGGCAGCCCAGGCTCGCAGCTGCCCACAGAGCACACACCAGCCTGGCTCAACAAAAGTGCAGGTGATGGAGATGCCACCTGCCCCGCTTCTGCCCGCTCTCAGTTTGCTCTCAGCATGGCAGAAGGAGACATTTGAAGGACAACTTCGCTGCTGCTGACACATGCCCCACATACCGTCAGCTGCCTTGAGGTGTCGTGCACAGCGGATGCTGATATGCTGGGGCAGCCTGATCCCTTCCTACCTCGCCGTATGGCTCTGCTCCACCTCCCTGCTGCTCCCCCAAGTACAAAGAGATGATGGCCACTGCTCAGCAGCAGAGACCAGCCTCACTGGAGGTGGGATTTGATGGCAAGTGGGAGTAGGATCGTGGCTAAAGCGATGGGATGCTGGACAACCAGCCCCTTTACAGTTATTATTGTTGGCACTGATGTGCTGATCTCCATATGGGATGTTCTCAGCTTTGCAGGGATGGTTTAAATCTCCTCCTTAGACTAAAAGTGTGGGAGTTCAACCAAAAACTGAAGTGCTGAGGAGGAAGAAGTTATCAGACCCCTTTGACAAAGGCAAGGGATTGCGTTAGCTCAGCCCATTTTGTCCTGAATCAGCCACTGTCCCTCCCACCGCCCCTGGCAAGGGCTATGTTCCATGGGTGCCCTTGATACCCCAAGCAGCCCTTTTTTCTTAATCACCCCCATCTGAAGCCAAATCCTGACCATGTATCGCTGGGAGCCCTGCTGGTTCCCCAGCCACATTCTGCAATGGTATTAAAGAAAAAACCTGTGGTGCCAGATCCTGAGCATCCCCACAAAGACTCGATGTGGTTACGTTCCTTTGTTCCAGCTGTGCTCCCAGCCGCCTCATGTTTGATGATGAAAGTGGCTGATTCTGTGATTTACTGATCCTACCCTTGGTTAATTCTGCCTACCCGGGGTGAGGATAAGCTCTTGGATTTGCAAACATTTTGAGGATTGTGGTTTTAATTATACTTTATTTTTTTCCTTTATTGTGTGTGCATGCCTCAAAAGCTCTTACGCCTTGATCCAAAGCCCAAAGTCAAGGTGGGGGATACACATCAAGTCTAAATATGCTCCTGTCACAGGTGGCATCAAAAGCTTGTTGCAGCTGAAATGAGTGAGGGTTCTGCTCTCCCTTGGTCCAGCCCATCTCACGGGAGCTTGACCTCCAAGGACAAGTGAGAAAGTGTCTCTGCTCCTCAATCACACCTCCAACATGCCTTTGTCAGAGACTCAGGCACAAGCTAACTGCAGCAAGGGTCAGAAAACCTCTTCTCAGGGCTGTCCTCGGCCAAGCCATCCCTGCTATGGCTATCACCCAGCTATCCTGCATCAGGACCAGCACCAGTGCGACCAGTGGTCAGCACCAGGAGCATCAACAAGGTTTGCACCCAAAAAACAACCTGTGAGTTTCACTAATGTACATTTGCAAAGGAGGGATGTGAGTCTGGCAGGACTGGAGCATGGCTGCAAGTATCGGCGGCATTCACCAAGCACAAATGGGAAGGGGACAGCGCCAAGATGACATCTAATAACTGGGTCTTTCTGAAAACAATGTATCTGCACATCTACAAAACTCACTGTCTTACAAGGACATTTACTGAATGTCTCCTCACAGTGTCAGCAAGACATTGGTGATTAGCAAGAGGAGCCAGAACTGATGGTGGTCAGTACAGATGAGACAGAACCAAACCGAGACCTCTAATGCCAGCTGCTGTTACATGCTGGTGGGAACTGCACAAGGGATGGCTTATTCCACCCAGCACTGAAATGAAGTACAGCTAAGTCCTAAAACAAGGAACATAACTAACATGGACCCTAAAACAAGGAACATAACTACAGTAATGACCCAACACCACAGCTTCATCCGGAAAAGCAGCGGCACCAGCTCCTCGTATCCAATCCCCTCCAACGAGCCAGCAGGGATGGGGGGCACTGTTTCTTTAAAACACCTGTTCCATGCCCCCCCCCCCCTAAGGAATGAGGACAGAGCTCAGCACATCTGGATGACCACGTTATACCAGACCAACACATTATAGGGACTGGCTGCAGAAAGGGCTTATTTTGTGGCAGTGATAAGGCCACGGTGGGATGCCACAGCTGGATGACTCTGTGGAGGAACTTCAGCTCTCTGATCCAAATCTGTCTCCAGGGGCCAACGAGCACACCACGGGCGGGACAGGAGACGAGCAGCCAGATGCTCCATGCATGCCAGCACTGCACCCCGGACAGTGCGGGGACATCCTCTGTGGGTGCCAAGCTCCCCTGCCACAGCCCTTTGGAGAGGGAAGAGGCTTTTCCCCATGAAGTTGGAGAACTGAAACTCTTCAAACATTTATCTCGAGAGCTCCTGTAAAGCATTTCAGGGATTTTAGCAGAAGGAGGAGGGAGAAACTGCTCAAGAAACCCTGAGGCCATCCCACCTTACATGCTTAGAAAACATCTCTGGAGTGCCCTGGTTCTGGAGGTAATTCCCTCATTCTCAGCTCCCCAGGCACCCCATAAAATAGGGCACGTTTCCTGATGGCCCTGCAAGGGCTCCCCTGGGAACTGACTGAAAAGATGAGCAGAAATGAAGCGATGCTGGAAAAGCATCAGAGGATGGCATTGACCTGAGGTTGCGTTACCAGCTCAGAGCACCCGCTCTGCACCAAACCCCCAAAGCAACACACCGGAGAAAGTTCTTTGCCTTCAGCATCCATCTTCCCTTTGCCCCAGCTGTGGCACCAGGATCACTGCTGGAGCCTGCACCGTCCCATTTTCTGTACCCTGATATGAACCCTTCCTAGGAGCCGCCAATTAAACCACTGAACTGTTCTGAGCTCAGCCTTCCATGCATGAAAACCTCCTGTTATTTCACACCTGCCAAGAGCTGTGTCCCAGCAGATTTATCTTGAACTGACACTTGAGGATAATTAAACCCCTCTCTCTCCTCTGTTAGCAGCGCAGCAGATAAAAGGAGAGCCCTGGGGCCCTCTGGTCGTTGTTGCGGTGGGTTGCTTCTGTACAAGTCGAGGAACATGAGATGAGACTCATTTCTCAACAGAGACGGGGGGGGCGGGGGCTGTCTCTTATACAC
>NW_020799112.1:2526042-2570761 GCF_003259725.1 Athene cunicularia | reverse complement strand
GTGTATAAGAGACAGCCTCCGCGCCTGGCCCCGGTGACAAATCGCGGCCGGGATTGCTTTAAAGAGAGAGCGCCCGTACAGCCAGTCCCCGGGGCGGGGGGGACTGCTTGACACCTGCCCGGGAGTGCAGGTGCTCCCCCGGGGCTGTTCATCATCCCCCCCAGACCTCCTTTGGTCTCCCTGGGGTGCTGGGCATGCGATGCGGCTGAGCCCCAGCAAACAAGACACAAATCAACCCACCTCCGTTATTTTGCGACAGTGAGAGACCCCTCTGCAACCTGGCAACGGTGTGGGGAAATGTTCCTGGATCCCTGGGGAGAGAAGAGCTGGCTGCGGCTGGGGCAGCTTATCCACTGCCCTGCACCTTCCCAGTGAAACTCAGTCCTGCTGCAGACAGGGGACGCTGGGCCAAGCTGTCCCCAAGTGCACAGCACCGCCAGCAGCCCAAGCCTTGCCGGAAGGGCTTTCCAAGGAAGATTTTATCCATATGGCATCTCAGCGGGGTCTGAGGGAAGCCGTAGCCTTCCTCGGTGCAACCACGCTAAAAACTCTGCCTGGAAGATTATGGGCCCAAGCTGCCAGCAATGTGGCCTGGCTGCCCGTGGAGGAAGCCCCTCTCCTTGCTTCCCACTGCACCCCATCCCCAAACACCCCCCCTTGGCCCTGCAGGAGCATCCTCATCCATTTCTCTGCCAGAAACTCACACCACATCCCGCGCACGTATGGTGCTCCTCTCTGTACACCCAGCATGGGCCACCCGGCGCAGGAGACACTAATCCTTGCAGAAAGACGTATGGAGCTATGGCAGAGCCCCCTCCCTGAGCCCTCTCCGCAGGCCCCTTTTAGTGAACACGTTCATGCACTCATCACTAAAACCCATTGCCATGTGGCATTCGGGGTACTTTGTTGCAAGTTTGCAAGATGAACTGTGCATTGTTCTGTTCCCAGATCTCAGTGTATCCCCCTGGCCAGGTTTGCCTTACCCCTTCCCAGGGCTGGGGAGTGAGGAGCTGCTGAGGGCTCGGCACACAGGACCCTGCCTGGAGGAGAAGCACTGGGCTCCCTTCCCAAAACTGCCACCCTGCTCTTGCTTCAGATATCATCAGATGTTTTCGTTTTCTCCTGCCAATATTATCCTCCTCCTTATTCAAGCAGAAGCTGAGGCTTGCAGGTCTGTGGGTTTTAATGAAAACTGGAATTCTCTTCACATGGTTACGTTATCTGTGTCTGTCTTGCCAGAATGAATCAATGTGTTTGGTGAGGTTTTATAGAGTGTCCCAGCCTGCACAGCCTGGGGGTGTGAATGCGGCTGTACCCCTCCAGGAGGGAGCCTCACGCTCCCTGCCCCGAGGAAACTACAGCCACCACAGCAAGGGCAGGCAGACCCGAGGGCAGGAGCAGGCAAAGGTGCAGGCAGCTCACTCAGGGGTATGGAGCTGGGAGCAGGGCGGTGTGCTCGGGCACAACTGGCTAGCCCCGGCTCTGCGGCAGGAGCGCAGGCAGCATCCCTCCGTACCTTACGCTGCAGTACTGATGCTCACTGCTTTCGTGCTTGGTGTTTTTCATCAGTGAACACCATCTGCACCAGCACCGGGTATTGTTATGACCTTTGAGGCTCCATCCAGTGGTCGCTTCCATCAGATGCTTTTGTGTCTTACTATGATCCCAGGCACGGTGCCAGACTCAGAATGCGCTGAAGGCAGGGAATGTTTTTCCTCCGGTTTCAGGAAGGAGATACAGCGTCCAAAAAACCTGCCCAGATGCCAGGATTGGGTCTAGAATTATTCCTATTCCATTAACACTAGAGATAAATGAGATAGGAAAACCCACCTGGTAGGTGGATTGTAAAGTAATTAATGCATGATGTTAGTAATGATCTTCTTATTCCAGCTCTGCTTATTATTACAAGCTTTTCTCTAGTCCACCATGACGTGCTGCATAAAGCAGCTATCTTCTGAATCTGATTTCCTGTTTGGAGATGATCTCTAGCTGAGAAATTACCTGCTCTCAAAACTGATTAGAGTCCTCATCAGCAGATTCTTCACCTATCCTTTAGGCAGGCCCTAGAATACACAGGGAATTCAGAATAATTTCATGCAGGAGATAAAATCTGGAGTTGGTGGCCCAGCTGTGTGCCACTTCCAGAGAAAATGAAAAAGCAGTGATGGCAGCAGGTTGCCAGCCCAAATCCGGGTGCAGTGAGCTGCCCCGCTCAGGTCAGTGGATACTTCTGCTCCTGTGGTACCTTCCCTGCCGGTGGCCAACACTGGCTGCCTCTGGCTCTTCACCCCTTCCACTCCCAAGCACTTTGGGGGGCTGTCCCAGGCACTGGGTACCTGCCAGCCCCCGCGCAGAGGGACGCTGGCATTGGCTGTCCCTGCCTGCGGGAATAGTGCTCCCTGCCCTAGGAAATTGGGGACCTCGGGGTATGCCAGCAGAACACAATGTGCCCAGCATGTCCTTGAAGGAGCCTGGAGCGGGCAGGACCCTGCCAACTCCCACTGCAAGCCCCTGCAGTTGCAGGCAGCTGCCTTTCTTCTCCCTTCACACACTGGTCCAGCTCTAGTTGGAAAGCAATGAGGTATTTTTCCTCCTCTGCTTCCCATGGCTAAAAACTCTCTTGCAACTCCCATGGTTAAAAACTGTCTCCTAATTTCCAGCCTACATTAGCCAGTTTAAGCCTATTTGTTCTTGTGCCAGCACAGTCTTTTAGCTTAAATGGTTCCTTTCTGTACCTGGTGTTTACTTGCTTGATATATTTATGGAGAGTAATCATATCCCTGCTTTGCCTTCCCTTTGCTGGGCTAAACAAGCCAAGTGCTTTCAGTCTCGTCTTATAAGACAGGCTCTCCATTCCCCCACCATGCTAATAGCCCTTCTCCACACCGCTTCCAGCATGAATTAATCTTGCTGAAAGACGGGCCATCGCGGCTGCGTGCGGCACTTCAAACAGCATCTCCCTGTGCCTGGCACAGCCACCAGCACCTGCTTCACCTCCCCTGATGCCACCCCGAAGCAGGTGACCGCAGCTGTGAGCACGGCGCTGGCGCATGTGTGCCGGCCTTCCCCGTGCCAGATTTCACCTGACAGAGGTGACGCCAGCAGGACACCCTGCCTTGTGCTTGCCAAATGTGTGCGCCCAGCTGGTGGCCGTCCCAGCCCGGTCCCCGGGCTGCCAGCTCCGGCTATCCCCTCCAGCGGATGGCAGAGAGATTGGGTGCTCCTGCATACTAAAGAGGGCTGATTTCTCTCCTCTCCGCTGCACTGCAATGGTGTACCTGCGGAGCTCTCCCGCAGAGGGTTATAAACTCCCGTAGCCTTAAATGAAACTCACGGAGGACGCACAGACTCATCCCACTAAACACAAGAGGGAGATGGTATCACCATGCTCTGATGGTCACTAATAACTTTACCTCTCCTGTGCTATTCTCAGCAGAGATAAACCTCCAGTGTCTGATGAGCCAGAACAGAAATATCCAATGGCTCTCCGTTCTTTTCTATTTTTGCTGCAAGCTGGTTAACCCTGAAATCCAATTACTGCTCATTATTCAGTGGAACTTGCCTCTTATCAAATGGACACATTGCGGGGCCTCTGTGCCGACTCCGAGTGCTAATGGAGCTGCAAATTACTCCTGCCATGCTGCCAGACCCATAGGTGTGAGCCCAGAGGTTGGGGCTCTGGGATGGGGCTCTGGGATGCCTACCCCTACATCCCCTCCCTGGCTGCCCGTCGCTGCCGAATGCCCTGTGCCTGCATGCTGGCCGTGGCTGCCTGCACATTGGCCATGAGCTCACGCCACCACAAGCTTGCTATCAGTGCCAAGGTTGCTGTGGCATATCCTCACCCCCCAGCCCAGCGCAGTGGCCAGAGCCACCCTGCCCAGCCACCCATGGGTGCCACAGGCTGGTCCTGCTCCCCAGCACCTGGCGCTCAGGGGAGTGGCACAGACTGAGGCTGCAGCGAGCAGCCTTTAAGCTCTGGGAGTTATTGCGCACAATGTGGAATGCAAGGGGCTGATCCAGGCGCGCCATGGCTTAGCCTGGGCGGCTTGATGTGCGGGAGAGGCTGGCTCCCTGCATTAGCACGGGAAGCGGGCGCACAGCCAAGCCCAAACGCTGCCTAATTCGCATTCGACGCTGAATTCAGCAGGTGGGGAAAGAAAAAAAAAAAAAAAACCACAACAAAAAGGCTTTGCAGTTTTCTTTGCTGATTAAAGTCATGGCACAGCAAGTTTCACCTACGTTCATTAGCGAGAGGGGAGGGAGGGGGATGTTCCCAGCAGCAGCTGCTGCTGATGCTTCCCCTGCACTGAAGAGGCAGCCGGTCACAGACGGAACCTCCTGCCTATCACGCATGCTGCATGGGCTGGATGTGGCCCCAGGACTCTAACCCACACACTTTTCCCTGCAGTTTCCCATCTTCCTCTCCCTGGTATTAGCCCACCCTGTCACAATGGCCTCAGGGACAGCTTCTCAGATCAGAATGACTGAAATAAACCCCACAATAGTCTCTCTTGCAGATCATCCATCAGTCCTTCTCAGAGACAGTTTAGGCTAATCTTCCCAAGAGACAGGTGATGGAAATGGCAGGAGCTCCGTTGGATGCACCTGCCACACTTTTAGGCACCTACCACTGCATCCTCACCAGGTTGCTGGTGAGCCCTGCCAAGCCCGGCCTGCTGCCTTCTGCCCTCCCTGCTCCCTGCGTGCTGCCTACAATATCGCACCCTCTGGTTTCTCTTCAGCTGGACCAGTGGGCAAACCAGTGGGGATCTGGACTAGCCATGGGCACACAGCTGCATTGCAGCGTTCTGAGAGGAGTGACACAAAGTCCAGCTCATGCTGCCTGTGGCAAGACCAGGGGTGCAGAGCTGTGCCATGCAAGGGGGACCTGCGTCTCACTTGCCCGATTCAGCTCATACCGTGTGTCCTCAGAGCACCGAGGAGCTGCTGCTGTTGTCTGCCCTGCTTTCCCTGGCTTCACCAGCTTTTTACTCATTGCACTGGCCTCCTGTGCCCCTTCAGAGAAGCGCTCATGTGAAGTGCCATCCACTTGCACCCAAGGCTTTGCAGCTGCTGGCAGGAGGAAGGGAGCAGGACCAGCATGATGGATGCTTGGGCAGGATTGTCCCCAGGCAGCCAATTTTCAGCTCCTCCACATGGGGCCCAACTGTGGGAAGTCAGCAAAGCAGGGGCTGGTGTTGCAGCTGGGTGGGGAGCATAGGGAGCAGTGACTCAAGGTCTCCTGGCTTCACGCTGTGCCTGAGGCACCCAGAGATGGGCATCCCCCATTGCCCAGGGGCAGGTGGGCAGTTAAAGCAGGCACCGGGAGCTGAGCACAACCCAGTCCTTCATTTCCACCCCTGGCTGCCTTGTCAGCTACCATTGTCCTGATTAGAGCTGATTAATTCCCCAGGCCACACCCCCAGTTGATTAAAGTGATTAGCACCTTGGCACGTGGCACCAGGGAAACCTGGGGGTGGTTTCCCCCTGCAGTCACGGGGAATCAGTCCACACCTGTCTGCCGTGCGCCCATGAGAGCACAAGACTGCGAGGTGCCACCCCGGGCTCCTGTGGGACCCAGCAGCTCCTCTTGGCCCAGGTCTGGTCCCCACTCTCCAGCCCTGGCTGGGCTTCCTCCTGCTGAAGGCAGAACATCCCAGGGAGCTGCCAGAGGGAGAAGGGGAGAAAGAAGCCGATTAAACCCCAGTAAGTGAAAGATTAAACATAATACCAAGTAAATTAATATACAGGAAGAGAAGGCAGGTTTTAAATTAACTCATTACACTGCCAGGCTTTCAAACCCATTTATCTACCCCACAGGTCCTGCAGCTTCATATGGAAAATGGCTTCTGCTTGACTGCTATTAAAGCTCAAACGCAGAGCGACGTGGCTGCGTGGCAGCCGCCGAAGGCTGGCAGTCAACACCTGAGCGCGCCCACAGATATATGCAGGGACGGGTAATTGCACATGCAAAACATTCGGCTGTGACAGCAAACAGGACGATTGAGCAGAGAAATGGAAATCCATTTCCGTGCACAATTACCTGTGGGGGGGCTGAGCCATGGCTCCAGGAGACACCCTGTCCCGTTCCTCCCCGCTGCTGAGTGCTCGATGTGCTGTATGATAACCTCCTCCCCTCCGTGCCCGCCCGCCTCCCTGGGGAGCAGGGCATCTCCAACCTCCCAGGAACTGGGGGACACTGTGCCCATCTGGGTGAACACGGTGCATATTGCTGGGGTAGCTGTGATTACAGAGCAGAGGGCTTAATGAACAAGCTGTTCTTTAGGGGGGATTTACTGGGAAAAGGGGCAGGGTAGGCAGTGGATAGTCTGAGCCCCTTTGTTTGGGAAGTGGCTGTGACCAGGTGAGGCTTTTTGACAGGTTCTCTGTTATTTCAGGAGTTGCTCTCCCCAGGTCTTACTGATGAGCCAGAGCTGGTTCAGAATAGATAATAATAAATAAAAGGGCAAGGAGGAAAAAGAAAAAGCCCAGACCTAATTTTCTTCCCGCTGCCTCCCCTTGAGCTGGCAAACAAGCAGGATGCTTAGCCCGAGCTGTGGAGAAGCAGCTCATGCCGGAGGGGAGCAGTGTGTTCCCCAGGGGCTCTTTGTGCCGGGGCCAGGGCTGGCCCTGGCTCGGCCAAGGGGAGTCACACGGGCCAGGCCAGCAGCGAGCCAGGAGCCTGCCTTGGTGTCCATTCCCGTCCACCAGCTTTACTGCACTACAATTCCCCGCAGCCTGCGGGACAGCCTTTGCCTCAAAGTGGCATCAAGCGGGGCACGATCAATAAAGCATGTGGGGGGCAGAGCCACCCCACCAGCTGGGCAGCAAGCCCAGCACCAGGCTGATGGAGATGGATGTGGGCAACAAGGCAGTACCAGGAGCTTTTAAGGGCGTGAGCACAGGTAGGGGCACGGTCCTTCCCAGCAGGGCTGCTTTGGGCTGGGCAGGACTGAGGGCAGGGTGATGGGATCGCATCTTACTCACACTCTCCTGCCTCCTCCCAGGATGATTGTGATGCTTTGTTTCACCCTTCAGCAACCAACATCAATTCTCTGCTGGCTGGCCAGGGAGAGGAGACAGCCAGGAAAGGCTTCTCCTGGCCAGTCTGGGGAGCACAACATGGGGGGCCACCTCTGTGTCCGTGCTGGAGCAAACCTGCCTGTCCAAGGGCTCTGGTGACGATGATGATGTGGCCTCAGGTTTACGTGGGAACCGCTGAAAGGAGACAGCCCCCAAGCCCCCTCCACACATGCCTCTCATTATCACACCTTTACCTCTGGGAGCGCCAGCCCTACTTTCCCCCATTCATAATTCAGCCTGACACAGCCCAGCAAAAATCAATTCACTCTTATAAGAAAGTGCCAAGGCAAATTATTTCCTAAAGCCTTCGACAGGGCTTTCTTCTCTCCCAATGACTGTATCTTTGGTGTCGAGTCCTAAATTTCAGATTAACCCTTTGAGCTCTTCCAGTTTGCTGGAGAGCCCAGCCAGACAGGTGATTGATGAAACTATCAGCAAGAGCACCTTGTCGCCTCGTTGCCCATCCATTACAGGATGGGCTCATCTAGCTGCCTACACACTAGACCGTCCATTCATCCTTCCCTAAATCATCCCTCTAGGAATGCTGCTGGCTGTACAACCCTCACCATACGACCTTGTCGGGGGAATGAGAAAAGCAAGGGCTGCCTTGGTTCATAGCCAGGCAGTTCAGGCATTTGGCATGCTCTTCCCCAGAAACTCCCAGCTGGTCTTTCCCAAGGCAGTTTGTGGCCATCAGAGGACCTTTTGTTCTTTTTCACGGTGGTGTCCTGGTAAAGTCACCATCAGGAAAACCCAACTTGGCATTCCTGCTGCCTTGGCAGCTCCATCCCAGTGACAGGGTCTGGCCCTGATGTGTGCCATGCCCTGCAGCCCCCCCGGACACTGCGGGCAGGGACCACCCATCCTCTGCCTGACCTGCACTGCTGGTGGTGTTGGTTGTAATTGCCTCCGTTGTTCCCCTGCCGAGAAACAGCACTCAGGAAGATAGCAAAGCTCTTCTTTCCTTGCAAGGCTGCCATCTACGGTGCGTTGTACTGTTATGTGGCCTTTTAAACTCATTAACATAATCCGTTCCTAAATACAGAAAGAAGTGAGAAAAGAAATGGCAGGGTTTGGGGGTCTTAGCGGTAGGGACTGTGAGGTCCCTGGGAGCACCCATCAGATCCCAGAAGAGCACCATGGCAGGGGCTGTCACCCCTGATCTGAGCATATGTTGAAGGAAAATACTAGGATGCTAAAAAGCCTTAAAATCTTCTGCTCAATGAAAAGGCTTTTCCCAGCTTTGGACCACAAAGAATGGAAATCAGAGGGAGCTGATGAAAGAGCAAACCTAATAAAAGGAAGTTTTAATCAGAGAAAAAGAGGGGGGAGGGGGAGAATGGATCCAAGTTGTAAACTGGCTGGAAATCAGTCCTTTCGTTATCACAAACACATGATCAGAACTTAATAATATTTTACATTTCATTAATTTAAACCAGGAGCCTTGGGAATAGAGACAGTAAAAGAAAGAACACTATTAATTTTAAGAACCTCCTCCTGGAAGGGCTTACACTGAAATAGTAAAGAGAAATATTAGAAAAATATTGTTTCTTTATATTTTTCCCCACTTTCCTCCTCTGTCTTTTCTCCTCTAGCTGTGGAAGAGCGGGCTAGCCATTAAAAACTCAGGGCTAGGCTTCCTGTGCCTTTCCCAGCCCCAGGCAGCAAACGTTAAAAGGCCGGTCCTGGGTGCACCACAGGGCGGATGCAGGGTGGGATGTAGGATTGTCCCTACAGGTACCTGGGTAGGAACCAGCAAAAGCCACATGCTGTTAGTAACTCATGGGCAGGCTTGCGCTGCCTTGGGAGGGGCCTACAGCCACCACCCAAAAGCATCCATCTGTCCTGCATCAGCCAGCAGATGAGACACTGAGGACCGAAATAGCTGCCACTGAACCCAACAGCATCACAGCATCCTCAGCAGCTGCGAGGAGGGCTGGAGGCAGCGGAGGGGGGCAACATCTCCCAGCCACTGAGGAGCTGAAGGCAGAGCTGCCAGAAATAAAACAATTCAGGACACCGTCTTTATTGTAAGGGCTGAAGGATGTCGCTGGGGCCATGCTTGTAAAGGCAGATCTGAAAGAATGGAATTAAAGAGACTTTGGAGAAAGAAAGGCTTTCTGCCAAAGCTGATACGCTGCTTTGCAGATAAGGCCTCTGCAGGTGGAGTGGCAGGCCACTCTTCTAATTGGGAAAGGAAAAAACGCACCCCAACCCTCCCCAGATGCCTTCACAGCAGTGGGAAGGTGGCTTCCCTTGCTCCTCCAGCTCCCACCAACAACTTTTCAAAAAGCACTTCTGTATCTTCCCCTGGTATTTGAAAAGACTTCAATAATCTTAGGCAATTATTTCAAAGGATTTTTGAAATTGTGATATTTTTTTCCCCCCTTTCGGTGCAGCTGCACATCACAACACCCGAGAAGCCGCATGGCTGCCTGCGGGGTGGCCAATTTAGCTCCATGTATTTTGACTGCTTTCTCAAGTCCCGCTATTGATTTTTCTGCTGGGTCCAGCTGAGAATTGAGCTTATTAAAAAATCACCACTGGGGCAAAGCTATGCCGCTGATGTCTGCCTCTGGATGGAGCTTCTACCTTCCCCGAGTGCGGGTCCTGCTGCCCTGGGGGTCCTTTGCTTTCAGGGCTGATGGGGTGGTGAGACCCATTGATAAAGAAGAGAAATTTCCCTGACTTCCCCAGTGATGCCCGAGGTTTGCTCCGTGCCAGCAATTACCTGTTTCTCCCATCACATGCCCTGTTTAACAGCATTCACTCTCACCCGGTTTCAGCACAGATAATTTTAGCACTTTAGTCCTCACTTTATCTCTTCAACCGAGGACTTCATTTGCTGCCAATGAAGCTGGTGGTTTCAAGAGCTGGGCCAGGTTACTTGCCTTCAGGCAGATGTTCAGTGCTACTCAGCCTGCTGAAAATAGGGAAATAATAGGAAAAACAATGATTTCCACACTGAGCCCTTCAGGAGCGTAATGTGCCAGCTTCTGACCTCGCCGTCGCAGTGCTGGGCTCCCCGTGCCCAGCAAACACCCTTGTGCCACCAGCTCCCCCCCAGCTAATTGGGTTTTACTCCTCATTGCTATTAGACATGCCCTAGAAGGGGTAAGGAGGCACCAGAGATGCTGAAGCCTCCCCATGATGGCTTTGGCTTTTGTTCTCTTTTATTGCTGCCTTCTGACAGAGAAGAAACACAAAGGGGATATTTATGAGCCCTACCAGCAGTGGGTTTGGCTCTGGGCTGCGTTTAAAGCACCTCAGTTGTTTCCCAGCATTAACTGCCTCCCAGATATTTACAGCGTTTGACAGCTGGAGACAGAGGCAGGTTAAAGTGCCCGGCTGCTTCCATGAGCGACCTGCACCTCGGGCAAAAATTTGTTAGGGGATGCAGGAGAGGAGACCTCCTGGATGAAAGCGTGGCCATCTCTTCACCAGACCGGGTCCCTCTCCCCAAATCCCCACATAGGCATGGCCAGGAGGAGCTGGAGAGGGATGCTAATCACTGCCCATGTCATACCAGTGTGTTTCCCGTTTGCTCCCCTTGTTCCCTTGCTTCACACACAGGGTTTAGCAGGTGCCCCCTTGCCTTTACTCTGCTTCCCCATCCCAGCTATGGATCTGCCTCATTTTTCTTTCTCTCCTATGACTCCCTTTATCTCATGTTTATTCTTCTTTACCACTTTTGCATCCTATTCATCTGTCTCTCTTTCCATCTCATCTCCCCCATCCTGAAGGTGTTGTCAGGAGAAGAAAGAGCAAGCCCAGCTTCTTCCAGCTCTATTTACCAAATAAGGCCTGGAGTCAGATTTTATTTAAGAAAAGGAAAATGAACTGGATGCAAGTAGGCCAGAAGAAGTGCCTGCAAATAAAAAGGATGACGGCAAAGAGAAGGATAAACAAAGGATAAGAGGCAGAGCATCCCCTCAGGATGCTGGACACAAGCTCATTGCCAGAGCCTGGGTCCAGTGCTGGGGGAGAGGACGGTCCCAGTTTCAACAGTTCTGCTCATTAGCAGTGCTGAAAGGGTGTGAAGAATACAGGAGTGTCACAGGAGGCTGGGGAGAAATTCAGGTGGCTAATTAGTTGGTTTAGGGCATCTTTTGTTTGAAGCCAAAGCGGTGGTTTCCTTCCCCCCATAGGCTATAATGCAATTAGACAAACAGCAGCTACCAGGAGCAGCAGCATCAGTCTGGGGGTAGGGAGTGGGAAGGGGGGGTGAGTAGGAAGAAGAGCCATGGAAGCCCCTCCTGCACCCTGCTACAGTGCGGGAAGCACAGCCTCAGGGCAGAGAAACCCTGCAGGCAGAGCTAGGGGATTCTCTGCCTCCTTAGTCCCAGGGCACAGAGCCTGGAGCCCCCGCGGGGTCAAGTTCAGCTCAGGTCTGACCTGCAGCAAGCCTGCCCAGATCTCTGGCCCTAAATTCAGTCTCTGCCGGTGCCTCCCTTCCTGGCCACACCACCCTTCACCGGTCCCTCAGTGTTGGGGAACCTTCTGCCTCCCTGGCCAGCAGCAGGCATGGGGGGGCTTTGCCTTGCCTGATTGCAAGCCCTCCCCATGCCGTAGGAGCTGCGAGCCATCCCCCGCCTCCCTCGAGCCAGCCTGGCCCCCACCAGCCCTCCTCAGCTATGCCGCACCGCCTGGAAGAGGGCAGGGCTGGGGGCCCCTACAGAACATCTATAGCACTCTTGGGGTTCCTTCAAGAGATCCAGGGGGGAAAATAAGGCAGCCTGCCTCCCCCACCCCCGGCTTTCAGGGGCCTTTCCACACACAGCTCGCTTGGGCAGGCTCAAGGCAGCTGAATCAAAACCGACTGAAAATACATTTTCGCAGGCAATCCGCCACCTTTCTGGAAAATAGCCTCTAAAGAGGGGCCTGGCCCCGTGCCCGGGGAAGTTAACTTCAATTGACTCGGCTGCATTTTGCTTCAGGCCCTCTCTGATTTTTTTTGGAGCGCCTTGTAATATTGAAGTGCTATTGTGAGGAAATTAAATTCACCGCACTTAGCATAAGCGTAAACCCTTTCCCACAAGCCATACTCTCACGCAGGCACCCGAGCATCTTTACCGTCACCTACCTCAGGCTGTCTCACAGCAAAGACACGTTCCCTGGGCCCTAGCAGAGTACCCCGCTCTCCTCCTGGGAGCTTGCTGGTTATTCACGGCTGTGGTTCCTTGTCGCACATCACTCGCCAGCCTTGCTGCTGCATTCCCGACATGGCAGGGAAAGAGATCATCAGCAGCAGCAACATTATTGTATGGAGCTTGTACATTATATATTTTAGCCTCTCCCCCACGCGTATTGTACATTCTCCAGTACAGCCCTGTCAATACACTGCAATAGGACCCTTTGTCCTTCCTCTAAATTAAACCCTAATTTACCCAGATAAGCAGGGCCTAGGTGGAGAGGCTGCTGAATCCCCATGGTTTATTGCCCTTCTCACTCTTAGGAGCTGTTACTGGCCATTGTCAGCTAATTAACCCATGCTGATTGCATTTGCTGGGGGGAAACACAAGCCCAGGCACCTTTTTAGGAAGGCTGAGGTGGGACGCAGTTCCTGGCCAGCCAGAGCAGTGGGGCTGGGGCACATCCTCGGTGGTGAAGAGTCTGAGATGCTCTTAGGGGATGGATACTGACCCACAGGAGCTCCTCTGTGCTGCAGCTCCAAAGCCTTGTGCCGAGGAGGGGGCTGCAGGACCAACACCCACTGCTGCCTTGGGGACCTGGGACCAGTGCTGGCAGCGAGAGGAGCATCTCCGGCAGCAAGCCAAGACCATTTTCAAATCTTCTTGTTATTGTCTTTCACACAGCTGGACAAGCTGCCTGGCAAAACCTCTGCCCTGCTTGAAAGTTAACGTTTCTTAAAACAGAGGGATTTAGCCTTAAATCTCCTTTTTCTCCTCCTCATGAGCAGATTTGGTCCAGGAGCTGGGTGTGCTCAGCAGCAAACCCACATATAAGGAAAGCACATCAGCTCCTAGCAGGAAAGTGAATTATTGAAGTCGAGGGAAGTTGTGACGAATCAGTTAGGGTGGACTGCCGTATGCTCCCGGTGAATTATTCAAAGCCTGATTTTAAGTAATTCCTGAAATAAAGATGACGGAGACAGGGAAGAGAGGAAAAAAAACAACAAAACCAAACCACTGCAAAGGGCTGCTGTGACACCTCCCTGGGTGCAAGGACCAGGCTGTCCCCTCCCCAGGCAGCTGCTGCCTGGCAGAGGTGGGGGGGCTGCAGATTTGTGCTTGCACACCTGGGCTTCTGTAAAAATACTCCCCCATAAAAACACCCCTGGATGTGTCTTTTAATGCTGTTTTATTCTAAGGCCAGACATTGTGGTCTGGAAACAGCAGGGCTGGCTTAACCCCATCAGTGCAGCTGGGCAAGAGAACCAGGCAAAGAAAAGTCCCCACTCCAGAGGACATCATGTGAATTTTATTTGATTTCAACAAACCAGAAAGCAGCTGAGCTAGAAGAGGCGTGTGGTGCTGGGAGGGGGGAAAAACTGGCTGAACTGCCTTGAAGGCTCGTAAAAAAGCCAAACCACAAAGGGAAACAAGAGGGAAAGAGAAAATACTTTATTACATCTGTTTGAAGTGAGGAAGATACAGGAATGAGCAAACACCAAACTGTTTTGCTTCTGCTCGCAAATGAACACGCTGCTGAGCCTAATGGGATTTTAGATTAAAAGATTTAACGAAAAATAACAACCACCTCCACAAATAGAGTTTTATAAGGTCAAATAACAGATGCACAGTAGCAAAAAACACTGCCAGTGTTTTGCCTCCTTCTGCAGGGATGACTCTCCCAGCCTGAGCCCCAGTCTTCAGGTGCCCTCCTCTAATTCCTGCCTTTATCCTCAGCAGTCATGTTTCCCGCTGAGGATGGCTGGGGAATAATCCTCTGGGATCCTATTTCAGCTGCCTTTTCTAGGCAAGCCTTTGAAGAAGTTTGACACCGGCGAGTGAAGGCCACCTGTGCAGAGAGGCAGGGCTGGGGACAGGGAGCAGAGACCTAGCCTAGATGGCAACAGGGATGCTCCGCAGGGAAAGTCGTGTCCCCATCACTCTTGGGGTTTTCCTGGTGATGCAGGGCTGCAGCCTGCCTCCGCATGTGGTCAAGGCATCTCTCCCAAACACTCAGGAGAGTTCTGATACCCCCTGACATCCCTTTTGCAAATAAGGACATGGCTATCTTGTCACACAGGCCAGCCTTTTACCCACCTATTTCTGCTGGGCATCAGATATGAATCTCCCATGACCCATTTTTGGAGGTACTTTCATTTTCAGGTACTTTCAGCAGCTACTGACTTCAAGGGCATCGGGGGTTTGCAGCACCCTTGAAAAATTAGGCAACTTCTGCATGCCTAAATAGATGCTTAATGACAGACACTTCTGGGTGAGCATGTTGGCAGCAGCCCAGGGCTGGGAGCAGGGTGAATCAGACACCATCAGGCTGCACGATGGGCATCACTGCCCCTCCTGCCCACCCTCACTTCACCTCCCAGGTCCCTGCACAGAGCTGGAGCCCCTCACCCAGGGGAGAGCTCCCTGCAGAGGGGTCCCCACACTCCCTGCTCCACCAGTGATGCTGCAGGGTGATAGAGAACCACCTGGCCCACATCTCATCACCTCTGCCCCAAACCAGGGTTATTAACTTTTCCTCACCTCTGCAAGTCATTACCTCTAACATGCCAAACACCTTTGTGGCGCTAACAAAGCCAGGCAGCACTAACCCAGCGCTGGAGCTGGCCTGGGGAGGATGGTTTCAGCCATTTAACCCTGCAACAAGCCAAAAATTAGGCAAATCCCTCTCTGCAATGCCAGATACCTGCCCCATGTCCTCTGCCGGCCCCTGCAACATCTCCAGTGGTGCCAGGGGAATGGACGGCCAAGGGATCAGCTCCATTGCAGTCCCTCCGGATTGATAATGGGATGTGCTTTAGATCATGCTTATCCCTTTAAGTTCTTGTTTTCCAAGACCCCTGGAGTGCTCTCACCCTGCTGCACCCTGCTATCAGCCCAGCCACGGACCCCACGGGACAGGGTGTCCTGGCACCCATCCTGTCCTCATCCCACCCACCCCAGCAGTGAGGACAGGCTCCCCCAGACCACATCCAATGCTCCCAAGAGGAAATGGCAAGGATGTCAACACACAGCATCCCTCTGCAGAGGGCTGCTCAGGCAGCTGCTAGAAAGGATCCACTCCCCAACACGAGCCACACAGGGTAGCCACCCCACATGGCTTTTTCTGGGGAACAGATCCTCTCCAGCAACCACCCCGGACCACCAGGTGATTGGGAAGCCTCTCCAACACTCTCAGCCCCCCTTCTCCCCTGCTGATTGCAATCAACACCTCATTCATATGCCTCTGTTTACCAATTTTCCAGGAGGTATCGCGTTAATGAAGGGAGTCAGGCAATCAAGCAACCTCCCAGAAGTGGGGAAAAGGAGGAGAGGGGAGGAAGAGAGGGTTGCTGCCAGAAGAATGAAGGGAATAGGCCAGGTAGGGCTGAGAGAAGGGAGAGGAGAACCAGAAGGGGGGTTACCTGTTGGGCAACACCTACAGTGTCCTTGGCAGAGGTGTTGAGGTAGCTGGGTACCACGCTATGGAAGTTGAGGATGCTGCCTGTGGTGCTGTGAGGAAGGCTTACTGCTTTTGAGAACATTCAGGTTGACCTCTGATGAGCACATTACTGAGCCTGGGGCAAGGGGCTTTGCTTTGCAATAATATCTGCCTCATGAATTATAAAAGTGCTATACAATTGAGGGCTCCATGGAGATATCAGAGTAAAAACTCGCCAGTGAGTGCTGAGCCCTTGCAGCCACCACCTTGGCTGTCTGCAGGCAGGCATCACCACCGCTTGTGGTGGGTTTTCAAGCTCCCCTTATCTGGCAGAGTGGCGAGATAGGTTGGATGGTTTGTTCCTTTTTCACTAGGAGGCTTGCAGCATGTGGCTGTGAGAGCCAGAATGAGGGGTACGGTCCTCTGCCCGAAATCCTACCCTGGCTGAAGCTCCACCTAGCTGAGGGGGTCCCTGGGCCACGTCCCCATGTAGCATAGAGGCTAGAGCCCAGCGGGTCTGTGCAGGCAGAGCTGGAGGAGCCAGCACACCAGCCCTCTATAAATAAGCAATAAAGGGGGTTGTCCAGCGAGATTTGCAGACCCCAAGCTGCCCATAACATGCTGCTGGCAGCCTCTTGATACCCTTTCTGCAAGGCTATGCTTGGCTCCTGTGGCTGCCAGCTGACTCCTCTCGGGCAGGGTCCAGCCCTGGTCTCACCGCAGATGGGGACAGGCTCTCCATCACCTCCTGCTGCTTGCTGGAGCGGAGCTGCCACGGGACGGCTGCCTGTTCCCTGCCTGCTCACTTGCTGCCTCCAGGACTGTGGGTTTATGGATGCTCTTCGGAGCAAGGTACTATTTTTTAGAGCGGAAAGTCCCCCAGGACAGGATTTCCAGTACTAGTGGACTGGGATCCCACGTGGGGTACTGGGTCCTCAGGGCAGCTCTGGGAACACACAGCTGAGGATGACATCTCGTAGAAAGCAATGGAGAAAGGATGGGCTACAAGTGGCAACCAGGCAACAAATAACACAGTGGAAGAGAGATGTGATTCCAGCCAGATGGAGAAACAGCAACAAACAATCTGTCTCCGGAAGAGGAAGCCCCGTCAGCCCCAGCAGCCAGAGAGAGGGGAGCATTCCAGGGAGCATCCTCGAGAGGAGAGGGGAGCAGAGACTTTGACAGGAGCCCGACAGGGTTTTGACACCTCCCCAGAGAAGCTCACTGGCATCCTGCTTCCCAGTTCCACTCCAATCCTGGGGGTCCCCTTCTTTCCTCCAGGCGAGGCTTTTGGGGTGCTGCAAGCTGTCTGCATTCTCCCCGTGCCTGCTAAGCCCTGGGCAGAGCTGATTGATGAATGGGCTCTCAACATGATTGATCTCATTGATGGTATGAAACGCAGTGATTACCTGGTGCTAGTAGATTTTTCTAAGTGTATCTCATGCAGGCACAGGACATTTGTGCCATTATCATTATTAACTCCATTGTTAGCAACTAATCTATGCAAAGATTTGGCCTGGCCCTTTTGAAACACACAAGGCGGTGGCAGTGTTCATGCTGGAGACTTACCCTGTAACAGGAAAGAGGATTTTTATCCATTTAGGTTTGGTGGGGTTTTTTTGTTTGTGTTTTTTTTTGGGGTTTTTTTGAGTCTATTTATGGAGATGAGCATCCTCTGGGCATTCGTGCTCACTCCCTTGTCACAGGGTTTGCAGATTTTCCCTGATTATGACCACAGGATCTTACGGGGCGAGGTGCTGAATAACTTTGGTGGTGAGCAGCTCCTCCAGCCCCTGGCACCTCGGGACTGGGGGGCTGTGCCATAGGGGAGCAAGTGGCTGATGGGAGGGTCCCCACTCCCCACCTCCCCGAATCAGGCAGAGCCACAGTGGGGGTGCTGGCCACAGCCCCTCTGCTGCCCTTCAGTACTCGGCATTTCTGGGGTGATGATAGCAAGGTTCCTCAGGAGTGCTGCCCTCTCCTACTTAAATCCACCACCACAGTTGTCAGCTTTCCATTAGAGAAAAAAGCCCACAATGCCTCCTAAAACATTTTCTCCCTAAATACTTGCCATTTTACAAACTTAAATCAAGCAAACTGTCCAAATATCTGCCATTTTTCAAACCAGAAACTTAACCACTATAACTGAAACCCAGCAGGGCCATAAGGGACCCAACGCCATAAGCCTAAAGCCAGTTCAACTTGGGTTGGCCATCCAAACCCAGGGAAGTGAGAGGAAAGCAAACAGTTTTTCCCCTCTGGGTCCCCAAATCAGCCTCTGCCATGGCAGGTACATCTTTTTGCTCACAGAGCCCAAGAGAAACAGCCGGTATTTTCTCCTTTGAAGGCAACCATCAGCTGAGACCTAATCAACATCTCTCCAAAAAGGAGGAAAAAAAAACCCAAACAAACCAACCTTCCACAAAGGCACTGTAGCTGATGCTCAAGTCAGGGGATCATTTAGGGAATGATTTATTAAATAGCAAACAGGTAAAAGGGAGATTGGGCTGAGGGGGGAGGCACAACAAAACAGGAGGGATTTAGCAACAAGGCAAAAATAGCCTAAAAATACGGCAAATGAGAAAATAGCGACAGTTGCCATCCCCACAAGGATGAGTTAAAATCCTGGCTGGTGTAACTCAGCAGTGAGCCCGGGAAGCCAATGGAGCTGCAGTAATTTACAATAACTGCTAGTTTGGCTCAATTTAAATAGCTCAGCTTTATGAATACCAGGAATACGTGTGTGTGTGTGTACGTGTGAGAAAAAGGAGAGGCAAGTTGGGAAGGTTTTATTTACACTGCAGCTTAGAAGCTGCTTAAACTGATTTGGAAGCAGGTGAATAATTAATTGCATCTTTAAGGAATCGAGCTGTTAATAATACTCCCCACAGTGGCAGTTTATAAATGTTCCTGTCAGGGCGGAACATGGAGCATCGCAGAGGGAAGGTGAGGGGGGAAAAGCCTAGAGGAATGTCTCCCCCCCCCTCCCCTGACTGCAAAACGAATTAAAGTTGCCATTTTTTCTGCCATCCAGCTGTTCTTGACACCTGGATGTCAAATCAATATTATAATGACAGCACCACAGGAAAAAAAAAAAAAAAAGGAAATAAAAAAGTCCTATTACTACATTGAAAATATTTATATTACCTCCCACTCTCCAGGGTATAGCCTGTTAATTGAGCACAAAGGGTAGGATTTGCCTGGAGCCTGCAGAACCCATTAGAGAAGCAGCCGACAACATTACGATGAAATCTGGTAAATGGGTGCTATGAGGGGAGCAGCATTTGGCCCCTCCTGCTCCCAGGCAGCCCAGGACCTCCTGCTCCATCTGACCGTCCATCCATCCCTCCCTCCCCTGGGTATCCCAGGGGACCCCATCACTAGGAGGTGCTTGCAGAAGGGGGATGCATGAGAAAACTGGTGCCTTCACGCTGCTTTCTACACTTGCTAACGATGCTGCTCTGCTCCGCTCATTCCAATGCCCCAGTTAATCTCCCACAGCCAGGCTAGCCCAAAGCCAGAGCATCCAGAACAGCCAGGGCTTCAGGGATTAAACAGCACAGCAAAAACCTCCGGAGCCAGTTTTGGAAGGAATCTAAACCCTTACGCTTCAGGACAGGGATAAGCCTCTAATAAGAAGTCGTGAGAGAAGAGCTGGAGGAAAAGCTGCTTCTTTCAGGGAACCTTTGACCTTTTGCTGAGAGAGGGATTTGGCTACACGCAAGCCTAAATCCTCAGTGCAAGCAGCCGCAGCGGGGGAGGACAGTGGCCGGGGGTATCACTGAGCATCCCTGAGCATCCTCCAGCCCCAGGGGCAGCAGCGGCCCCTCCACTCCCTCCCAGGACGGGTTCATGGGGACAAGAATCACACAAGGCTTTCCTCATATTCTCTTTGGGTGTTTTTCTGCCTCCTTGTTACAGCAGGGAACACTCCTCACCTCTCAAGCCGTGACCTGCGTGCAGGGTAGGGGATGGCAAGGGAATCCTGTGCTTCTGCTCCCAGCCTCTCCTCCTCTCCCGGTCCACCTCTGAGTGGAAAACCAGCACCTGCAGAGCCCTGCCTTGTTTTCCATGATTAATCAGTTCGCTTGAGAGCAGCAGGACTCCCACCCTCATCCATCCCCCCTCCCTGACAGCCACGTGTGAAGGCTGACGTTAATCAGATAAATTCCTTTGCAGTAGCACCAACAATTTTTCTAAAGCACAGTCTCCCTGGAGCTACTAATAATTACTCCAGACCCAGACATTAAAGCACCACCAAAAAAAAATGTTTTTAATTAAAAAATTAATTTTTCTGACAGACCCACCGACGCTAACTTGGAACAGCAGAGCATCCATCAGTAGGGAAAGGAGAGGGATGGTAAAGACCTGCTCCCGAGGGGAAAGGAAGATAGGTTGCATCCCTTGGGGCTTGGGAAAAGTCATCCGCACTCACATCTGCAAACCCCCCTTGGCCAGGCAAGACAGAACCTGGTCCTGCATGGAGTTACCTTAGCTCTGCCTGCGGTGACTCTCCCTGTGCTAGTGGTTTGCTTTTATCTTTGCTTGTAAAGGCTGGATGGCTTCAATCTCAGCCCCACCGTGGCTGTGCAGCTTTATGGCTGGTGTTAGTCGTGTGCTTTGTGCGAGTACAGCCAGTCACTTGCCTAATTACCTGAGCTGATTGTGATTGCTCCCTGGTGGGGCAGGCCTGGCTGGGGACCCTGGGGGATGCTGATGGCTGGCAAGTTTCTGCACCAAAACCTCTCAGCCCCCATCAACCAGCACCCTGACAAGCGACACTGGTTTTACAGTGGAAAAGCTGAGCTGGGGGTGAAACATTGGGCTTGGCCTCCAAACCACAAAGGTTAGAAGGCATCTCTCAGTGCCCTGTAATTTCCCTGCTCTGTACAACACATCTCAAACGAGGCAGAGTTAAGGTGATACCCAGCTCAGTGGCTGCAATATCAATTGCACCTTTCCTAATAAATGCCTCTGTGCTGCTGGCAAGGTGATGTGGATCTGGGCAAGAACTGCATCTCCCCAAGCCTCTGGGAGCGAGACCCCACTCGTGGGGCACCCCCAGCCCCAGCTCTGCTGGGTGCAGGATGAACCCTACGGAGCAATCCCCTTTCCTGTAGGTGCCTGAACCAGCCATCCAGGCTGGATTTATCATCCCTGGGCTGGGAGGGGAAAGGAGAGAAGAGGATAGAAATAAAACATGTTGTCAGTGGAAAAAATTTCCACTATCTCAAAGGGTTTGCAATGGGAAAAAGGGAATAAAAAGGTGCAGATTCCCTCAGCTTCTGTGGCCGAGCTCAGAGATGCAGCCCACCATAGCTGCCCCAGCACCATCACTCAGCACTAGAGTAATGCAGCGGCTGGTGCCAAAAATTTGCTGCAACGCTCTGGCGAGCTCTGTCGCCCCAACTTTTTTCTGACTAATCACAGCATCACTTGAGCTCTCCTTCCCTCTGGCTGCCTCTCATCCGAGGGTCTCAGGCTGAGGTACCCCCACAGAATATAATGAATCTCTTCCCTTCCACTCACTGGCACCAACGTTTGCAGAAGAGGGTAATGAATGTCTCTATCTAACAGGTTCTGGGGGTGTTTTACACAAGCCTGACGGAGAAACACGGCCTGGCAGTGAGCTGCTAACAAAAGATGCTTTTATTGCGGGAGGATGAAAGGCAGGATGGATTGAGGCGGCGCGACGCTTCAGTGGCGGGGGCTGAATTAATTGGATATGTGAAAATACCTAAATATATACACGGGGGGAGAAACAGCAAGGTGCTTGTGCAGTATTGCATTCAGGAAAAGCCAAACTGATGGGCTTAGATAAAGATGCTGAGAGCTGATTTCTCAGCTGGCACAAGGCTGTTAGCACCACTGGAAGAGGCAAAAAAGCCCCCTAAACTGCTGGAAGCATTCCCTGAACCTTTCCAAAGGCCCCTGAGGCCTCAGGGCAGAGGAGGAATGTTTGTCTGCAGTGCTGAGCCTGGGTTCAGGCAGGACCTTCCTTCCTCCTGACCCAAGAACCAGCTAATGAATTCAGTGAAGTCAGTCCAGGAGATCTGGGGAGTACAAAAGGTTGAATGAATTTGAGTTGCTTAACCCAGAGAAGAAACAGTCAAGGGCAAATCTGAATCTGCAAATACAGAAGACGATGGCTGCAAAGTGGAAGAGAAAACCTGTTCTCTGCATCCAGTGTGGGGAGGAGAGAAAGGGTCAGGTTTGGTGTTAGGAAACCCCAGCAGGGTTGGGTTGGGGGGGATCTAGACATCCCACGTCCCACCCGAGTACTAATACACGGCTTGAGTTTATTACACAACAATGGATAGTTTATAATGCAGAATGCTGCATTTTTTGCAGCTACAACTAGAAGACCAGTTCCTGGGGCAGATAGATTATTGGTATGCTTTGGATAATTATGCCAGAATATCTGCTGGCATATGGGGCATCTGCCCACTGCTCCCCGCAGCACCATGCACCCAAAACATGGCAGCTTGGCCTCTGTCAGAGCAGGGACAGAGACAGCTGGGGCAGCAAAGATGAATATTACTTTATTTTCCATTGGCTCATCAAACAGGTGAGCAAAGAACCTGCAGAGCTATTACCCTTCACATACAGAGAGCCGAGATTAAGTGATTTCTTCCATGCGTTTCCCTCAGTAAGCATCCCTCTGCCCAGGCTGGAGGGATGCTGAGTGCCAGGGGAAAGGGAGTGAGGGCTGGTGGGGGAAAACTCCCATGGGACTTCAGAAACCACAAGTGATTGCCTTTCACCTTTCTTTGAGGATAATTCAGTGATTAGAGCTCTTGGAGACCTCAGACCCATCGCTGCCTTCCCGTGCATCTCCTCTGCCTTATTTTGGTGCACTTCCCCTCTTCTTTAAAAATGGGAAAAGGATAAAAAAAAAAACCAACACCCACCCCAACCCTTCAGTCTTTTCTGTGATGAGGGGAGAGTGTTTCTCCTCATCTGAAAGCCTTCAAAATCAATATATAATATACCTGTAATAATCTCACACTTAAGGAAATTATTTCAAATCACATCTATTTGGGGAGATGGTAATTTAAATCTGCTTCCCCTAGGGATTGCTCTTCCTGTACGCGCGTGGCTCAGCCCTGCAAGCAGCAGGCTGATGGAGCAGAGCTGCCTGCTTCACCCCATGGGCCGGTTCCCAAATTCACCTGGCTCCCACCAGGCTCTGCCACCTCTGCTGAGCATACCTGTGCCAGCACAGGGCTGGATGATCCCCCCGAAGAGCCCAAATTTATGTTCAAGAATTGGTCCCCACAGGGATGGGTGAGAAATCTTCATTCAGAATAAATGGGGAGAACATGTCCCTTTTTGGTAAAAATCAGAAGCCAGCTTCAGCACCTTTCTGAAACACACCATTGAGCAGCACTGGAAGTAGGTACCAATTAGAAAAATAAAAAAAGATTAAGCTTGCTTGAGATGGCTTAAACCCATCAGGGATGTGTGGAAGTTTCCCTCCCTCTTACAACACTCTAGGCTCTCTCCCGCTCCTCTTGAGCATCATTAAGCTTTTCCTCGAAGTTTACCAAAGACAGGGGCCTGTGTGACAATGAGCTCAAGCCAGATGGGATCTTCCTGCATTTTCCTGCTTCCCTGAGCAGAAGGGATGGCGGGTTTTCAAGCACATGAAGACACACAGTTAGAGCTGGGCACTTGGCAGAAGTCCAACCTCTATTTTTAATGACTGATGGCATCACCGCTGACTCCTTTCAGCAAGAGGAGGTTATTCCTCAGAGCAGAGGATCTTCTAGTAATGCACAGCATTGGGCAAGCCTTTCAGGAAAGGCAGTTGAGCATCCTTAGCGTGTTTTTGGGGCAAGAGAGCAGCTTTGATGGTGTTTATGCCAACACTGCTGCCTGCGCTGGGCTCTGCCTGCATCCCCAGCTCCTCTTGAGGAGCCCCCAGCACCCTGCAGCCTTGTCTTCCACTTGGTTAACTCTACAAAGGGCACTTCAAAGGGACTGAAAAGAAGTGCCAGTGACAAAAGAATGTTATTTTAATACACCATGCTGGGGAAACTGGGACTGTGATGGTAAAACTGAGATACATAAATACCCTGAGCTAAAGCTTTCTCAAACATGAAATTAAAAGCAATGTGAAAAGACCCAGCTCTAACCTCTGCCCTTCCCTGGGCTCTCCTCCCCGAGCAAAGATTTTGCCTTTGCTATTGCAAAGCAGCACGTTAGCAACTAAATCTCTTCCTGTAGAAGAGGTACGGTCATTAATGTGGCACAGCCTCTCCCAGGGAACTTCTCAGAGAAGGGGTTTGCCTGGCCCTTGCCATTGGGGTGCCAGCCCACCAGGATGCAGGCAGCAGCCCGTGTTCAGTGCAGCCCCTCGCTGGCCCTAAATTCTGTTGACACTGCAGTTTCTTAGCATTTTCCCCCTTCTTTTTTGTCATACCAGGAGCATTTGCAGTAAAATGGGATTGCTGATTTCCTTGGCAGTCGCCTTCTCCTTGGCAGACGGGAGTTTTCAAGGCGCTTCACCTATGGTGCTGCAGGCAGAGGTTCGTTAAGCCAGCGTCACCGGAGGGTTTGTTAAGCCAGCATCATGGGAGGGTTTGTTAAGCCAGCGTCACGGGAGGGTAACAAGCACCCGGGGATGGCCCCTGTTGACCTGGCCAGGGCTCGGGCAGCAGCAGGCAGGAGCAATGCCAACCCCGGGCTCTGACGCCAGCACCACCCCACCAGATTGCACCACTTATTTTCCCACAAAGTGCCAATAGAAAGGGAAAGAACCCAAATCCTCAAATATAAGTTTGGCTCCAGCTCTCACCCACCTCACAGCTGGCCGTGCCTCTCCTGGCTCCAGCCCCGGCTGATTTCCAGGTCTCCGTCACTTCTTAACATATATTTCTTCTGGAATCCTGAAATTAAATGCTGCTAATTTACTTTGCAGAAAACTCTGCAACCTGCTGGTACTTCTCTGCCAGCTGTGACCTCATCCCCCAATGATTGGATTTGGGAGGAAATTAATAGACCCAGTCCATTAATTAATTGCAACCAACTCGTGTGGTGAACTGGACCCATCTCTCATGTTCACGAACTGCCCAGGAATCGCTCCAGGTTCCTGCTTGGAGAGCACTTACTATGTTTTAATTTCAGCTGAGTGGTTTGGACAAACACTTTCCCATGCCGAGGTTATTAGCAAACAGCGAACCTTTAATTATCCCCTATTCAGCTCCTGTATCCAAACCCCAAAATAAAGGGGGAACCTTAAAAGCAGCATCCCCAGGAGTCAGAACGTCTATAGCCAGGGATAACGCTGAGCATCTCAGAGGCGTGTTTGTAGATAGGAGCCGGCAGAAAGCTAACACTCCAGCAAAATCTCTAAACACTGCACATATATTTTCAGTTTATTCGCTGGGCCTACCACTGAATCTTATTTGCTGGCATGTTTTTTCTTTTTTTTCCTTCCTTCTCCCTGGGAGAACTTAATAAATCTTTGAAATCATCAAAAAGAAATGCAGCTTCAACACTTAGAGAGCACGGTTAAGTTACTTCCTGGCAATATAAACTAAGGCTGTAAAGTCAAACATTTCCATGCCATAACGTGAGATGAAAATGAGGGTTTGGGAGAAGAGGGAACAGGAATGGCCTTGCCTTGGCTCTGCCATCTCTTGGGACTAGAAAAGCCTAGAGAGCCTGCAGCTGGCTGATGGTGGGGACGGGGACATCACTACCTCCACACCTTTGCCATCCCCCTCCTCCTGCCATGCGCAGCAATTTCAGCTCTTCTCATTACAGTGGTTGGCTCTGCATGACCCTGCTCCGAGGTGGGCGCTGGCTTGATGAAACACACCTACACCAACACATGTGGAGGGGCACAGGCACCAGTGGCTCCAATAAAAGACCAGCAGAGACTGATTGACTAACCCAGGGGGTGCCTGCCTGCCTCCCTCCCTCTCTGTCTTCACCTTTTAATAATGTTTTATCCAGTGTTTGGAGAAATGGGAGCCATGGCCCAAGCAAACCTGCCAAACCATCTTCAACAGTGCCTGGAGAGAGAGAAGGCTGGTGGCACTCACCGGCTGCAGGACCAGGGATGGATGCAGGCAGGATTGGGGGAAAAAAAAAAAAAAAAAAAAAAAAAGCAACATGGTGACAGCCCCAAGAGGAGAAAGGGGTCAGGAGAAACTTTGCTGCTGGGAAGGGCACAGGGACACAGGTCCTCCAGCATCAGGGAGGAGTTGGGGTTCCCACCCCAGGGTGCAGCACCCACAAAACCCCTCTGCCCTGCAGCTTGGGGGTACAATGGGGACCCTGCACATGGGTCCTCATGGTGGGGTCCCTCATCTTTCCCCAGTGCTGGGGAAGCTGTTGCTAGCTGCAGTGCAGATTGCCAAGGCTGTGCCATGCCCTTGATTTACTCTCTTAAGTCTCCTGCTTTCTAAATCTTGCTTTATTAGTATTACCACACAGCAGAGCACAATTAGCAGTATATTAGCAATAAAAAAGCAGCCAGAGCCAGAAGTACCGCAGGTTATTGTTTTAAATCCTGCATCTGCCAGAGTGGCCATGGGCACCTGCTCCCCCTGTGATCCCCAAGCCCAGGCTGTGGTGGCACCCTATCCCCATGGGCAAGAGCCCCCATCCCCTGTAACCTGCCCCCCCATAGCACCGGGGCATCAGATAATCCCCCACCTCAAGAGCTTTTACCCAGTACTACAGCACAGCCAACACTAATCCTGGCCACGTTTAACCATTTATATTGATTACCCTGTCAGCTCATTTGAATAATTAAAACCAGATGGAGCCCTTTTATGTGTTTAAGGGAACAGCACCAGGAGCATCCCCGGAGCTGGATGGTTTTGGCAGAGGGGAGTGGAGGGGCACAGGGGAAGCTGGGCAGCTTTTGTTCTCAAATCTTCATTTTGGTGACATTTGCCACCCTGTGTGGTACCTCCTATGTCCCCATTGCCACCTCTGGGGACAGGGTGGTGGCCCTGGCTCAGTTCCCATCCCAGGGCCCATCGGGGGCAGCCAACAGCATCCTTGCTCTTATTTATACAGAAATAATTGCTGTCGTACACTGATGCTGTTCCTTATACAAACAGCACTAAAAACGCCAGCCAGCCGCAAACCTGATAAACAGCAGCGAATAAATTAATCCTGTGCCAACGGCCAAATATTCCAGTGCCAATGTGTGTGTGTAAGGATAGGCAACGGGGGGGTCCCAGCATCCAGGCCCACCTTGGCATCATGACCCCCAGCTCCTGCTTCAAAGCCTCACATGCCTGCAAGCCAGAGCAAAGCTCTTAAACCAGCATCGCCCAGCAGGTCTCTTGCCAGGGACCTCTGGCTTCTTAAAATGGATGTGCAATACCGGCTCAACTCTGGTTACTTGTTATTCCACCGTCTTTTCAAAGTGAGTAAAATATTCCTGGCATGGCGCTGGTTATGCACTCCTGCCATCACACAGGAATGAGTTATCTTTACAGAAAGAAGCATAGATTAATATGTCAAATGAAAATGAACTATCGGCAGATTAAGATGAAAATGCAATGGCCAGTGATAGGGAGAAAAGGAGAAGAAAAAAGAAAACGAAGTTTCTCAGGAGGACAGGAACATTAAAAATTGAGTAACTGATCAGTGTTGGTGAAGTTGGATGGAGTTAGAGCACACTTTCTCTCCTGCATGCTGATGGGATGGGGGAGGACCATGCTGGGAGCCTCAGCCCATCCTGATGAGAGGCTAGACACCCCAGGGAGGGGACAGCCCATGGCAGCCCTGGCCACCACATCAGACCTTGCCATGTTGGTTATTGTGTCGGCATCCTGGCTCTGCGCCCAGGCTCAGGCGCTCGGCAAGTGGAGGGCATGTGAGCGTGGTCCTGCCCCTGGGATGGGGACAAGTCACGCAGGGAACGCTAAGCCATCCTCACCTGCCACATCAAAACACATCTCTCCCTTCTCGGGATGTTAATTAAGAGAGCACAGGGGGCCATGAACAGCACTGCAGCCCCTCCAGAAATGTCAGCTTTCAGAGATGCACCATCAGACCCCAAACTCAGCACATCCTTACCTTGCCAGACAGCCCCAGAGGCCATAACCCCCCTGGAGCAGCCTGGACAGACATGCTCACCCCCACAGGCAGCTGCTTGACACTCATGCCTGCTCCGGCAGCTTTTGCAGGGATGAGTGTTTTCCCTCTGACCTGGAGCTCCAGGGGCTCTGCCTGCACACTGCGCTCCCCTCCTCCTGGCCCTCGCAGTGATGCTCATCAGAACAATGAGCAGGAGCCCTGAAAGAGCAGTGGTCTCAAACAGCAATGACACAAAGCACCAGGGACTGTCACCCAGCACAGGCAGGCTGGCACAGGAGGGAAGAGATTTAATCCCCTCCCCCAGAGGGGCATGTCCCAGATGCAGACACATGGGCTCAGCCCCGAGGCACAGGGTCAGGAAAGGCTGCTCTGTATTACCAGGGGGCCCTGCAGGGCACCACGGCCAAGGTTTGTCCTCAAGACCCAGTCCCACCATCTACCATCACCACCACAGCCCTGAAGTAAAGGGGGTATACCCGGGGCAGGTCAGCAGCTGGTGGAAACCTGTGGTGTTCAGAGCAGCTCTTCCCTTGCAGCACACCACCAGTCTGAAATGCTGGGGTTTCAACCCCAAGCCCCAAATTAAGGTTGACATGTGGGTGATTCCCACAGCCCTTCACAAAGGGTGAGTTTGCCTTTAGGCTTCCCTCCAGGGTGCGGTGGCCTGGCAGACAGAGCCATGGGGTAAAGGAGCCCCAGGGGTCCTGCAGTAAGTAACCCAAGGTCAGGTGTCCCACGGAGGGATAAAGCTGGGACCCCTTGCAGGAGGGGCAGTGTCTGTCTGTGAGGGGGATGCCCCGTGCAGAGTTCCCTGTTGGGGAAGGACCTCCCGCCTCCCTGGGACTGGGCTCCAGTCAGGTCTGGCCTTTGTAAACACAGGCTGTGTAGAGATTCAGTGTGTGGCTTCCTTGGTCTTATGTGTTTGGTTTGTTGACTCGGTTGTCTCCCACCCCTTCTATGGCAGGCTGCATTTCACCATTTATTCCACCCATTGTTGGTTGTGTGGTGTCATTGTTGGGGTCAGTGGGATTGATGTCGATTATGTATCATCTGACTGACTTGTTTGTACCCCCAGGGCTCACCCATGTACTGACCCTTTTGTATCAAACACGGTTTGGTTATTGGTTCATCTTTATGCTGGCTGTGTCCTTTATGCTAGGCCTGATAATTGGCAAAACACGGTCTCACCCCTAACACCAGTTCTACTTAAAAAAAAAAAATCATGCTTCAGGCTGCTTTGAAGCTTCTGGAGCAGCTGCAGAAGATACTGGCAGCAGGACACTCCGTGGGTCTCCCTCCCACAGGCAGACCCATTCCCCCCTTCTCCTGCCTTTCTCCAGCACCATGGGTGCCCTGCTCCATACTTTTTGCATTGGCTCTGCCCCTCACCACAGCATCCAGCCCTGCTTTCCTTTCCTAGCGGCAGAGACAACCACCAGAGATAAATACCACCAGCTGAGGCTTGAAAATATTTTTCCAAGCAGAAATGGGTGTGTTCCAGAAGTGCGTCATAGAATCCTCACAATTTACAGGTGTTTTTTGTCCAGGATGAGCAGTCAAGCCTAGTTTGTTTTATTTAGACATACTTCCAGTACCTGGAAATAGATATTTATACAGTCCCAGAGTTTTGACGTGTTTATGTGCCTGGGTTTTGCCGGATCAAGCCCATGAGCAGCAGGCTGGCAGGTTTCTGTTTCCTCTCCGCTCAGCAGACTCCCATGCTCAGACACAAGTCCCAGCCCTGCTCTGTGTCACCAGGATGTGGCCACAGAGCCCTGATGCTGGGCAGGGTCCTGCAGCCTCCCCTGCCCCTCCCACCTGCACCTTGGCGGGGAAAAGAGGCCAAAAAGATCACTCTCCCTGCTCGCTGCCTCTGTCAGAAATGATAAGAATTAATTAAATTTCCCTGCCTTTATAACTGCCTGGGGGATTTATCAGCTGCCTCCAACATGGCGTCTATCTGATTTAAGGGGGGGATACATATATACTCTATTACATGTGTCTTAATGTTGCAGATAGGATATCACCCCTGAGTGCCAAACAAATTGCGATGGGCGCTCACAGGCAGAGCTGGGAGAGGACGGAGAAGGGGACCAGCCTGGCAAATGTCATTAACAAGGGTCCCTTTGCTAGGACAGGGGGTTCAGAACCCGATTCAGCATCCTCCCACCCCAACCCCATTGCAAGGGGAAACGCCACCCGTGTCCCCAAGAGAATGCCCAAAAGCAGCACCCCGATGGCTTGAAGGATCCATGCTCTGACAGAAATCCAGCATAGGAGCACCCCAGCCCTTGTGTCCGTCCAATAAAAGCCATTTGCAGAGTTGCTCCTTCATTCCCCAATGCCTGAGGTGCCACAGCATCCTCCAGCAGTGCTGGAGCAGACAGAGGCCAGTCCAACATCCAGGGGGACCCCCACCCTGTGAATCGCTCCCTGTCTGGGCTCCCACTGCCTCAGCCAGGTTTATGGCCAGGCAGATTAAGCAGCAGAATAAGGGACAGCTCCCTCCAAAAATCAGAAAGTAATTTGGCTCCCCCCTGCTCTCTGGGACTTTGCAGATCAGAAGGGGACCCTCCCAGGGCCACAGAGGCTGGCTAGCCCATGCCACGCTGTCAGTGCTTCTCCGCTGGATCAAGTCAGGAACATTTCCTCCAGTGCAGCGCATCTTTTTGGTGCAAAGGGAGCTGCTGGGGTTTGCCAGAGTGGGAGAGAGGAGCATTCCAGGGGGCTGCCAGGGACAAGAAACAGAGGCCAAGCTAGAGGAAGAGGACCCGACTGTCCCAGCCTCATGGGAACACCCCATGTCCCTCAGGCCCACCTCACTCCATCCCCACAGCCCTGCCCATCCCATGCAAGAGCTTTGGTCCTCAGAGACCTGATGCCCTGGCAAGCAGCATCCTCCCGTTTGACACAGGCCATCCTGTGCCCTCCACCCCATCCTTGCCCACCTTGGGGTGGTCGGGCTGTAAAAGCCTTTGGCAGAGGGACCTGCCATGAATCACGCTGAATTTACAGCTGAGCTGCGGGAAAGGGAATTATATAACTCTCAGGAGACAGGCTGGCGGGGAGCGAACATCCATCAAGCACAAATTCTGGATTATTTACCGCAGCTGGATCTCGCCAAGAGAAACACCCCCTGTACCCTGTACCGGACAGTCTGCAAACGGATTCAGCCATGGGGACCTATTCAGCAAATGAAAAGTCTCTATCTTGCTTGTCAGAGCAAGCTGGGATGTTTATTTCCCCCCCAGGCCCCTCTGCCTGCGGGACGGACCCATCCTCCAGCAGAGGATGTCTCAGCTCTCGTCTCCCCCATGGCACAGACCCTGCTGCGTCTGGAGATGGAGGAGCCCAGCAGCAGCACCAAGCAAGCCTTTTATGAGCAGCACTTAATTATTCACCCTTTTAAAACGTTTTGCATCATAAACCTGGGATGGAGTGGAGGAAGGTGATTAATCTGACACTTTCTCTCCCTTGCTGGAGGCCAGTGGTGTGTTTGCCAGGCAGAGCAGCGAGAGTGTGAGGGTCCGACCAAAACCAGGACCAAGCCTTCTTGACACTTCCAAGCCTTTATTCCCTTCCTTTATCAGGCAAGATCACACCTTCACCTGCACAAACACGGAGCCCTGGGCAATCACCAGCCTTTGTCCCACAGCCACGAGGAAGATGAAGGGCAAAGCTCACTCACACGGCAGGAGGCAGTGACACCTCCCCACTTTGCACTGAATTAAGACCAACATGGGATGATTTAGGGAGACGTGGCCCTCAGACATGCATTACAGCCATCAGGATCCATCATCAAATCACTGTGTCCTCAACACAGGCAGTCTTAAATCAAGGCAACAGAGCGGGCAGGAGATGGTCCCCAAAGCTCAGCCCAGGTGGCCACAGGGTCCCTGTGATACACAGATGTGATCTTCCCCCAGGCACAGGATATATTTTGCTCTTCTGAAGTCCTATCTACAGCAGGCTACTGGCTCCCACCCTTTGGAAATATCGTTTGCCTGCTTGGCTCTAGCAGCTGCTTTAAGAGCAGACCAAGATGCTCCTGTGTGGTGGACAAAGAGCTAAACAAAACCTTAGTTACATAAATAAACCCCTAATTGTGGCATGTTGCATTCCATAGACTTAAACACACATGGAAGTGTTTCATTAGCTAGGGAGGGATTTGAGCTTTAAAACGAAAGCAGGACTTGCAATTGGGTATTGGGTTTTTCCAGGATTTGGCTGGTGTGATGGCCTGCAGTTTGTCCTTGTGCTTGGCAAATACCTGGAGCTCATGCTATGCCCCATTAGCTTGCTAATTCTGATCTGCTTTCAAATGGTCCTTGATCCCACGGGGAAAAGATGGAAGTTCAGCCCCAAAACCCTTGTGCCTGCAGGCGTTCTGCATCTGAGCCATCACAAAGAGCTGCTGCAATCCTGCTTCTCAAGCACCTCCTCAGCCCTCACTGAGAGGGAAACGGATTCGATCTGCCTAAAGGTTGAGTTTTTAGGAGGGGTTTTGGATCCACTCCCAATCTGGAGACTTTATATTGGTTTTCTTCTCTGCTTTCCTTAAATTGGCAGTAAAAATTCAGGGAGACTAAAAGTCTGTGATTTGTACTTTGCACATGGGAAGCAGAACAATCTTTTGTTCATTTACTGTGACAACTGCAGTTGAGATTTAATTATTTACGATAATGTTCCAAGGCGCATTAGGGAATGTTCTCTTAGTTCGTAAAAAATAATGACGCCTTAGTACTGAGTGGCATCTAGCTACAGGCTCTGCTATTGCACCGGCAGGAGCACGTGCGGCTCCAGGGCAGTGCAGAGCCAAGTTGTTATCACGCCTGTCCGGCAGCTGAAACCCGTCCCTTCTCCACCCGTGGGAAGGGTGGGAGATGAGCCCCATACGGCCCCTCGTCTAGGGATGCTCACCGGTGGCTGACCCCACCAGTCCCTCTTCCACCTCGTGGGTTGCAAGCAAATGAAGAGAAATGAAGAAAAACGGCAATGCAAAATGGGTAGGCAAGGAGAACAGTGTTAGCATGCAAGGGCAGGCAGCTGCCTTCAGACGAGCAGCGCGCAGGGGCCAGACGTGCTCCCAGCCCTGACGCTGAGCCTGGCGAATCGAGGCGGTGGCCAGCCTGCTGCTCTTCTGTGAAGGCATCTCCCACTCCAGGGCTGGTCTTGCTGCAGCGTGGGAAACGCCAGCAACCCCCTGCCTCTCCTGGGGTCAGGATGAGATCTGCATGTCAGGCCCACCGAAAGGCCTGTAGGTCCTAATGGGCTTTAGGTCCTCATAGGCTTTTCCCACCCCTCAGAGCTGTAACAACATCTCTCTGGTGGAGGGAACCTCCCTCCTTCATTTAGAGGCAGGTGCCTTTGCCCAGCAAAGCCCTCTCCAATCCTGGAGTGCAGCACAGCTCCTCCAAAGCCATCCCCAGAAAACCAGCAAACGTGCCATACCCACCATCCAGAAGAACAGGCAGCCCAAGACAGGGCTCCTGCAGTGCTGGGGAGAGCATCAGGAGGGAGGCCACCAAAGGAGGGGACATCAGCAGAGACCCTCTGCACAAACAGCCAGTGCTCCTCTCCGACTGGGGCTGTTGGAGAAGAGCTTGATGCTCCCCTGGCTGGTTAACCAGACAGTAAAGGGGTGGGTGGGGTGAAATAATTTCCAATCTTAATTTTATTGGCTCATTAAGGAGCACCCTCAGAACTGGAGCAGTCAGCTGCGAGAGGACAGGTGGTCAGAGCAGGACTGAAGGGTCACGGATGTGCTGGAATGGCACTTAACAGGGCATGGGGACTGGCATGGCTAGACCTTATGTTAGTACCTGCACATCTATAACACACCAGCATGAATCTCTGAGTCCTGAGAGAGCGAGGAGAAAGGGAAGTTGTCTCCATGATCGTCAATTTATTCGCCACTAAGGCAGCCCCTCTTCTGAAATACAGCTGCAAACCCCAACGCCTCCTGGAGCTGTTAGTCCTTCACTTCATGTCTTGCTCCTTGTCCATTTGCACTCATATGAATACCCACTGCCCCGTCTCAGTGCATCTTCCAGCACTTGCTGTACCAGTGTATGCTTTTTACTATGTCCTTCTCCATTAGTCACAGGAATTAGGAAAGGCAGTTGGTATTTCATCATTAAATCTATCACATCCAATAAATTGATCATTATTCTCTGCTGGTTAGCAGCTCGGTTTCCATCAGTTTAGAGCAGTTATGGTTTTTTCCCACCTTCAAGGAGCAGCACAGTTTCTCTTAAGATCTGTTATAATCAAAGGATTAGAGCTCTGGAAATGTCCTTTGCATACACAGGAAGGGGTTTTTTTTGGCTCTCCCTCTCTCAGAGAGAGTGTGCTTTGAAACCCCAGCTCCCAGCTCTGCGATACTGCCTGTACCTGACCTGTTTTAATTTTAGTCTTGCCTGAATCTGCCACCAGCTCATTTAGTTGTAGCATTGAGAGCTCTCTATAGAGCTGGCCACAGGTCAGCTCACATACTTTTATTACAATTGCCGAGTCCACCCGTGTCCTGCAGCTCTGACCCAGCTTCTGGCTGCCAGACGCCTTCCCGTTCAGGGCTGTAAAGCCCCAGGTCCTCCCGCATCCCTCTGCTCCAGCTGGCTGGCACCTTTGGGATGGGAGACAGGAGCTGTACCCCAGGCAGAGCTTCTCTTTCCACACAGCCCCACATCACAGCATGGATGTCGACAGCAGGATTTGCATTACGTCTGCAACTTCAGAGGCTGCAGAGAAAATGAGACATAGATATTCTCTTTTGGGACATTTCTAGCATTTCTGACATGGCAAGTGATGCCCCAGAAAGAGCTGACCCAGCTGCCCGGTTAAAGCCATAACGGGCCAAGCAAGACATAAGAGCTTGAAAATTCCAATGAATATTCATTTTAAAACTTGCTCAGATATTCCCAAGGTAAATTTGGCTCTGTATTAATTTCACCCTGTGCACTAAGCACATTGTTATTGCAGAGATAAAGCTGCACAACTGGATAGAAATCGGTTTGGGGTTCTCTCACTAGAGCAGGAGGATTTAAATACCCCAGCTGGAAGGGCTCTGAAGCAGCATCCCACTGCCCTGCACTTCTTCCACCACAGATGTGACTGTACGTGGTGGAAGGACCATCTTCCCCGCCAGCACGGCTGCAGCCAGGACTGAAGCAGCAGGTCCCACCAGGCTATGGAGGAGCAGGTGGTTGCCCTTTCAGTTTGCATTTTTCCAGAGGTATGGAAAAAGCACACTCTTAAAATAGCCATGTAAATACTCTCGCTGGAAATTCAATTCAATTAGTTTTGTTGACCTCCGAGGCAACCCTCGCCAAGGCTTTTGCTGAGTCTCACAAGTCATGAAGAACATGGCAACATAATTAGCCAGCAGAGACTGGAGCAGTGAATCCCAACGGGAGGCAGCTTTTCACCGAACAGATCCAACCATGTGAGCTCCTCCTCCGATCCCAGCTTGCCAATGTTCTGGCTTTTCAGCACCTGAGGTCACCTTTCCTTGCAGAAGGCCAGATCTTGCCCCACTTCACTGACGCCTCCTTCATCCATTCCCATTTCTCATGTCCTGCATTTCTTTCCAGGCTGTAACTGGGATGATGTCCACATTTGTGGACACGTTTGTCATCAAGCTCATCTTTCTGTCCACTCTATAACGCAAGACCCACGCATATGTATACATTCATCATTCCAATGTGCTGCTCTGGCACTAATGTCCTTGTGAGCATCGTTGGATTGCTCGAGAGATAATGAGTTTGCATCTTTAACAGCTCCTTCAATATTTGTAACCGGCTCAGTCTTTCCCTGAGTTGAATCTCTCTCTTACCAGGAGGTCCCTAATTGTGGTATGATGTGTCAGTTCAGCCAGCTGATCACAAATCACTGTCAGCCAGGCCCTCAAAGTGGCACCTGGGGACCAATTCACTTTGGTGACATCTCAGACAGCTCTGCACAGCCCTGAGAACAGGGATGTGCACAGGAGGGAGGGGGGACAGCAAGGACCAGGATGCAGCCCCACAGCCAACAGCTCTCTTCAGCTGCATCCCACTGCAGGGGCTCCAGCAGCAAAAAGAGACTGCAAAGAATCAGAGCTGGGCAGTTTTAGCTGGTGTTTGCAATATGCCAACTGAAAACAAGCAGCTTCAGAAAGCCACGTGGCTTCTGTCTTGTATTAAGAAGTTCTAAATCTCTACCTCTACATCTGCCCTAGAAATCAAGCCCTTCCACACCCCGGGTCAGCTTCTGTGCGGCTGCTTGGCCCTTCTTAATCCCCTTAAATCACAGCCTCTCACTTTTCATATGTAAATTTGGGGAGCAAGACTATTGGGGTGAGAATTTAGGTATCCCTTTAAAGACACCTTGTATTTGGGATGGTGGCTGAATCTCTCCATCCCATGCCAAAGGAAAGGTGGCCAGCCCAGCCCTCCCCACATCCCATTTGCACCAGTATGCACTGGCACTGAACAACCAACCCCAAACCAGGAGGGGTATGGGGATGGGGCAAGGGAGGAGCTGGTCCCAGCCCCCTCCTTCAGTAAAGATGCTGCAGGTCTTTCTTTCCCCATCCCACTCTGCTGTGTTCAGTGGCTTGTTTCGCTTCAAGCTCAGAGGGTATTTCAGCCATCTTAGTGCTTCTAATCTCTTTTGGAACATTGCTGAGAAACACAATTTCAAGCCTCCCAAGATGTGACATGACTTGTAATTCAAGACAGAGGTGTGAGCCTACCACCCAAGGGACAGAAAATAAACAGCCTCCACACGCTCCTGTTCCCAGCCCGCCTCCCTGCTCTTGGTGATGCTCATGTTTCCAACCCAGGCACCAAAGCCTCGGGCTGGGGACCTGGCCAGACCCCAGCTTCGGCCCCACGTCCTTGCACCCAGCACCCAGTGGGAGAGCAAAGTAGAGGCCAGAAAAGCACCCAGGTGTGGAGGAATGAGAGTTTTGGGGTACAGAGTTTGCAGGCTGGAGGTGCTGGCAGTGAGGAGGGCAGAGGGCAAGGGCAGAGGGCAAGCTCAGGGAGCAAGCGCAGGGAGCATGCTGGGCCACAGCTGCCAGCCCCAAGCCTGGATCTGCTGCACGGAGAAGCTGGGGAAGCCATTTCAGAGCCGCATCTGTAAAGCAAGAGACTGTGTGGTGCATTCAGGAGTGCCATCTGCTGGCACCTGGCCCTGCTCCCCATCCTGCTGAGATCCCCCCAAAACCAGCCAGGTTGGAGCTGCTCCAGAGCAGGACCCCTCTGCAGGGATCCAGGCAGCCTCAGACCCCACCGCACCCCAAAAAACAGCCTGCCCAGGCTCCAATCCCCCCCTCACCACTTCAGCTCCCACAGCTCCACTTCATTTAACCTCCCCTCAAAAATCAGTTGTCAGTTCAGATCCATGCCTGGACTCTCAGCCACGCTCTCCAGCTAAGCAGCTTGCAGGAGTGCAGCTCCCCAGATTAAGCCAACTCCAGCCCCCCAGACACCCCAGCTCCCAGGGCAGGGGCTGCCCATGCCAGCACTGGGTGATGATGCTTGCACATGCCTAATTTGCCAGTGCTCAGGTGGGCAGGCTGAAACAAGAGGAGAAATAATGCTGGCAATTAGCCTTGACATTTCTGGGGTCAAAACAAGGGGGAGGCGGAGGAGTGGGAAACAAATAAGCGACACTAAATCTCAGCACCAGGCGAAACCAATTAAGCATCCCAAATTTCATTGTTTAAAAAAAAAAATATCCATCATTGATTTTACTGGTGAACATGATGCTTTTGCAGATCTGCAGATGGGTGCCGGCCCTCTCAGCACCTGGGGATTTGCTTTGTCCCCTCATGCCCCCTGTGAGGGTCACCCCGGCCAGGAGAGGCATGGAAGGGACATGGAATCCATGGGGCAGCGAACAGGAAGGAGCCAGCCGTGTTGGCACACATGCCTTTGTGTTTTGCAAACAGAGGAGGAGATAATAGCCACGCTGCGATCCTGCAAACTTTCATTACCACGCCAGCATCACCAGCAATGCTCTGTTCACAGCTCGGATGTTAATTGCGAGATTCCTCTGCATTTGTTAACGTAGCAGCACATGGAGCTCCCCAGCTTTTTGGCTGGGGGATGGTTTCATTATAATTTCCTATGTTAGCTTTAAATCCCCAATAATCCCACACAACTGGAGCCCATTCCAAGTGAGCAGCGAAATCCAATTTAGGATCCTATTCTCTCTGGCTGTGTAACCAGAGCCTACTTCGTGCAGGTACAAAAATCCAATTCAGCTTCTTTGCCTCTCAACAGCTGCCCCTGTGAGAATTGCCCAGATGAAAAAAAAAAAAACAACCACGAAAGCCAGATTCGGAGGTGAGGTGAACCAAGCCGACCCAAGCAGGCTGGCACTCAGGGAAGCTGGCTGCAGACAGTCCCACTCCCACATCTCTGCCCTGCTCCTGCACCCCTGCCCCGCTCCCAGAGCTCTTGCAGGGTGTTAGCAGCAGGCAGGTCCTCTCTCACACCATGGCCCAGCTCCACTCACCGTGCACCCCCAGGCCCAGCTCTGCAGGCTGCTCCATACCCAACTCCATCACGGCTCAGGCAAGGATGCGCCAGCACCAACACGTCAGCACTTAGGAGCTTTCTAATAGCCAGAGCCACTAACGACACGTAAGTAACTTGCACAGCACTCGGGCCAGCGGCGACTGTCTCCCAGAGGAGCTGCTGTCATCAGGAGACAAAATAGCACTTGGCTCGGGAGGGTAATCAGGAGCTGATGTCATCAGGAGCCCCTGACACCACAGGCACCCCCATCCGCACTGTCCCAGGCAATATCTGCCAGGGAAGCCTCTCACCAGGGTTCTGCTGTAATTTCACGGAGCTAAGTACAGATAAGCATCCAGCTCTTTAGCTCTGGCCAGCTATTACCTCCCTTTCACACTCATTCACCGTTGCATTGGGTAGCAGGGGTCTGGCATGCAGCGAGTGAGGGTGAGGAGGGTTGGGGAACCTCACACCCCCTCCAGCAGCCCCCAGATCTCTCCCAGTACAGTATGTGACTTTCAAATCATACATCACTAGCTGCAAAATACTCTGCACTCTGCATGCAAGGTCTAGAAATAAGTAGTGCTGCCTGACTCTGAGCAGACCCCCTGCCTGCCCCTGCCATGCCCTGGGGGGTGCCCCCAAACCCTGCCCCACATCTTGGGGATACATGTGCAGCATCCCCCTGCCCTGAGGCTTTGCGAAAACCATCATCCAAAGGATCCCAGCTTCCAGCCATCCCGTACCAGCAACCATCTCCCCAGATACTTTCCAGGTAACTCCCCCCACTTAATGTCTATTCCCAAGGCAGTTTATTCCTCCCAGGGCTTCTCTCCCATTCTTATTTAATCCTATTAATCCCCATTAACCACACGGCATTCAGAAGTCACTCCAGCACAGACTATTTAAAGAAGATTCCCCCGATTTAGTGACTTAGCCCTCCTGCTGGAGGATGCTGCCGCAGGGCTCCCACTCTCTGTGCCCCAGGGCTGGAGCCACGCTGGAAAGTCAAGGGCAGGGGGTCAGTAACAGCACCCACTAAACCAGAATTTAGGCGAGACACACTGAGCTTTCAACATGTTTAAATTCCTAATCTCCTGAAGCCCCATCTTGGGCTTCTGGACTGGCTTTCAGTTACTTTTTTCTAGAGATCATAGGAAAGGGCTTTGTCCTCCAAAAGGGCTATTGTCCTCAGGGGGCTGTGCTGCAAGGATGCAGAAGATGGCCAGAAAGGGCTGTGAGTAGAGGGTGGGAGTCAAACCTGTTACACCTGAAAGCACCGAGCAGATTTGGTCATTGGGACTTGCTTCATTTTTTGTCATTAGATGTTGTACCGCAAACTCACATTTCCCAGGCAAAACATCTTTTGAGCCAACTCTTCCCCATTTTGTCCGCTTACAAATCACCAAAATGGGACATTCCTGAGCATTTCTGAACTCCTGCTTTCAAACTGGGGAGATTTATCAAGTCTGACCTTCCCCATAAGCACTTTCCATTTGACAAAGGAGCAGTTTCCAACAAGAAAAACCCCAAGGCTACTCGGAATATTCATCCTCATCCTCACAGCTGAAACCCACCCCCCTCTCTCCTTCTTTCAACGTCACTGCCAGCCAGCTCATACTTTCCTCTTTCTGACTTCCTCTTCTGACTTGCGTTCTTCCTCTGTGGTTAATGCCCCCAGTGTCTGGGCTGGATGGGGACCATCTGCATTCAGCAGAAGATCTGATTTCTTGGTTTTCTCTCTGCATGTGTCCTGGCAACCTTGGCTTATGCAGGAAAGTCTTCTGGGATGTGCTTGGCCCTTTTAGCAAGCTAGAAAATAAAAATAATGGTTATCTGTGCAAGAATTAATCTGATGCATCTCCCTAACAGCATGTGGAATGAGCAAAATCAGTAATGATAGGGAATTTTAATCTGTTTAAAGAAACAGCATGGGGAAGGGGATGCATGGTTATGTGCATCCAGCAGGGCTGTGGAAAGCAGGTACAGTTTCAGAACTGGGGGCTCTGCTGGGGGTAGGAGAGGATGGGGACCATGCCTGGGGAGGTGGGCCCATGGGTGCCAGCTGGAGAGAGCAAGTAAGAGTGGGGCAATGAGGGACACTGGCTGGAGAATGCTGAGGAGGTGACGGAGGGGCTGGAGTCAGCCCACATCTCAGGGATGGGGGCTCTTCTCTCACCCAAAATATTTTTCCCCCCCCCATTTCCTTCTCCAACCAGTCAAACTCTTTCCTGGTTTTGGTCTTTTTAAAAAATATTGTCCCTTTTCTATCATATCTATTTCCCTATTTCCATCACCAATCAGACCCAAGAAACCCAGGCATATGCCTGAGTGTGCCTCGCCAGGGGTTTCACCATGCAGCAGCAACGCATCAAGTGGAAACACACAACAGAGCCTGTTTTTTTCAGTGAAACAGCTCTATTTGTGCCATGTCAGCGGCTGACAGTTTTTCAGGGGCTCGGCAGTGCTGCCGGAGCTGCTGGTGGGCGGCAGGATCCCGGCGGGAGGCGAGCCTGACCCCAGGCTGCTGAGCTGCCACTCTCCCTGACACTTTTTATATTATTCTTATTATCCCGAGCTCTGTAATGCGCCCGCCACCCGCTGCCTGCTGAACCACTTCTCTCCAGCGCATTACACCCTTCCCACCAGGGGTCTGGGTTTATTATGGCTATATTCCTCACGGCTGCTTGGTTTTTTTCCCCTCTGCCCAGTGGGGAGCTAAGAGGGAACTGGGGCACAAGAGGCACCTCCTGAAAATTGCTGCCATCATTGCAGCATCGACTCCTGCCCAGAGAGCAGCTCTTCCACATCTCCTGAGCATCACCTGCACTGACACCACTGGTTTTAGTGAGGCTCCATGCACACTTACTGGGTGCTCCAGTCCTACCAGCATCTCCCCACACACAGCTCATCCTTGGTTTCATCAGTATCTGAAGCTTGAAGAGGCTCTAGATGCCTCAGGAGTATTTTTCATGGGTAAATAGACCCATTTACCTCTGTGTCACTGGCTCAGCTCCAGCCCTGGGTCAATAGAGACAGAAAGTCATTGCCAACTGATGAATGCCTGCCAGGGAATAAAGCATTGGTCTTAGTCTAGTTATGAGGAGACAGATGTCCACATCACAGCCGCTCCTGTCACAACCACTGCTAACCAGCAGCCTCCACCAAGGTGAGAAGATTTCCTTGCCATGAAGAAAAATCCAAGTGCCTACAGGTGTGAGTATTTCTGGGAGCATCTTCTTCACTGCCTTGTGCCTTCAACAGAACAAAGCCCGCAGCTGGTTTTCTTCAAGTTATTGCTGGGGTCCCACCAGCACATGACCGGGATCCTCCACATCACCAGTTTCTGCTGGGAATCAGCCCTGGCTGGGGCACAGGCACTTCAGAGAAGCCCTGACTGGTTTGCGGAGAAACACATCATCTCCAGGACCTTCCCCCTGCCTCTTTCCACAGATGCTCTACTCATGGAAAAATGTCAAAACCCACTGAAACATGGCCTTGGTATAAGATCAGAAATATTCAGACTTCAGTATTTGCAGTAATGTTTCCAGGTCTCACGTTTGGATGTTTAAGAAGCCCAATGATGAGCATGTGTTGGGCTTCCCAGCTGATCGTCATCCTTCATTTAGAAACTGGTGCACATCTTTGTAGGCCAGTACAGCTCATTGAAATTCCAATATTTCATCATTCAGAAGGAAAAGCCAGTGATCTGAGCAGAAACCAGCCTGCAACCATCTCCCTGTTGTGTTAGTTGAGTGCAGACACTGAAGAGCTCCCAGACGCTACTGAAGAGACAGCTGGTGCCCCAAAAGCTCCAGCTTCAACCCCAGATGTACGGGGCCTCCTTACTGCAGGACTTGGGTCCCTCTAGCACTGGTCCACATGCTCCATGTGTCCTCTGTGGGCACTGCACTGGAAAGGAGGTGGTGATGGAGAGAAGCCAGGAGAGAAACCAGCAGGTGATGGGCGAGGTGGGGATAGTGGCACAGAGGGGAAGAGGGTGGAAACACAAGAACGTCCTTGAGGAGCCACCGTGGCCAGCCTTGTTTCATGGAGCCCAGGGAAGAGATGGCCCCACTTTGCCACACAGCCAGGGGGACAGATCCTGCCAGAAATAAGGCCCTTGTTACTATGGTGATTAACATTGCCTTGCAAATACAATCATGCGCTACAAGATGGCTGTGACAGCAGTGGGCGAGCAGACAGGCAAGAGGCAGTATCAACAGCATCAACAGTCCCAGGTGCCCCAAGCCACCCCAATGGGGACAGTGCAGAAGAGACCTCTGGCAGCATCCCTCCTCCAGCCCCCAAACTGACACAGCTCAGAGGCTCCAACTGACAGGCAGGTTTAATTGAATGTTTCTCCCTTTACATTTCCCTTTCCAGCAAATAAAACTGGAGTAAGATAAAAATATATGATGCTTAAAGGGGACACTGCCAGGGAATTTTTATCGGTTTTAATTTGCGTTTTACTCTTCGTTTGTTTGCACTGTCTCTCTGTGGCTGGAAAATAGCATTTTTTTCTTTTTCCTTCCTGAGTTTTGTCATGTTTCCAGCCAGAAACTAGTGATCAGAGCCCTTATCCCTCCGCTGATCCCTGTGCAAATCACCAAGGCCAGCTGGGCTGCTCCCATACCCACAGAGTGGGGTACAGGTAACTCCTGCAAATTGCATCAGGCTGATGTGGTTTGTCCCAACCTTGTGATTATTATAGCAAGCCTGAAGACTTAATTTATACCTCAGCTCCTGGAATTAACAGCTGGAAGGAGGATATTAGCTCTTGTTTAAAAGCCCCAATACCTGAGAGATCCCAGCTACTCTGCCCCATAAATTTTGACAGAATTTATTGCTCTCAGTCCCATCATGACCCAAAGGTGGAAATTCCAGGCACTGGTTTCCTTCTCAGGACAAACCAATGCCAAGCTAGAAATAGTCTAGAAATCTCCACAGCCTTTACCTACACCACCAGGACAAGTCCGATTTTCCTCCTCCCTGCCCAGCCCCTGCTAATTTCCCCAGCCACTGTGATAAATGACTGTGCTGGCAAAATGACATCTTTCTAATCTGTTCCAAGACAGATGGGTCCCACTGCAGGGAGAGAAATCCCCCAGTGAAGTCTGACTGGGAGAGAAACCACTGCACTGGGAGCTGGGCCAATGGGAGGGGGATCATTGCATCTTCCTCTGCTTATCCATCCCCCACCCACCCCATTAAAGCTTTGGGACCTTCAGGGTTTGTGTGAAGGAAGGGAAAGAAAAGGGGGTGCAGGGAATTAGGTGCTGGTCAGGTGTTATCTCTACAGGAAGCACCATAAGCCTGGCTGGGGATGGGGAGATGGAGCACAGGCATCTTGCCCTGTCGGCTCAGTGCACCCACAGAAAGAACCAGCTTTTCTGATAAAGAAACCTTCTCCATCTTTCTCTGAAAAGCTGGATGGAGAGGAGCAGCTCCTGGTGCCTCTCACCACAAGCTTGGCAAGCACCAGCTGAAGCAGTAGCTGGGGCTTTCCAGGGTCAAGGTACAAAAGGCTTCATGCTGCTGCTGTTTCAGTGCGTGCTCCTGGCAGCCTGCAAACACGTGCTTAGGAGGGAAGGTCACTGCAGGTAGACACCTGCCCAGTCTGGTTAGGTGACACCAAAGACAGACAACAAGGGGTCAAGCAGCAGGAAGGCTATTTGGGAAGAAAACCAGCAAATGATAGCAAACCCAGGGATTTGGATGGACACAGTGAGCTCATGTCTCTCCTTTTTAACTGGTCTCCCCTGGGGGAAACTGCCACCAACGCCTGCAAGGTCAAAGAGCCACGATGGTGCCTGCATCAAGAGCAGACAGGAGAGACCCTGGGGCTGCTTGTCACCCACCCCTGGGAGTCACAGCAGGGTCTGGCAGAGGGCTACACTTGGACCTGGCTGCCTGTCCCACATGGCTCCATCCCAATTATTTCTCCTGTCAAAATTTCACCCCTTCTTCCTAACAATCAAATACCTTCCTCCCCCCAGCCCCCAGCAGATGTTGCCCCCACAACAGCCCCAGCGCTCACACGGCTCAGCTCTGAAGAAAGGGCACTTCAGCCCTCACCAGGATGCTGTCCTGGCTGGGATGGGCTGCCAGGGACATGCCCTCCATCATCAGGCCACCTCCCCTCTCTTCCCTATGCCGCAGCCCTGCATCGTGATGTAAACATGCTCATCCCGCCCTCCCCAGCCACACGTCCCACCTCCAGCCACCACTAGTAGCCCGAAACTACTAAAAGACCAGCCCAGTCAGACCCCCAGCACGGCAGGACCCCCCTGATTTCCTTCCCTGAAGCAGGAGTAGGCTGGAGCTCAGGCAGCCTCCTGCTTGGGCAAGAGATGGAGAGCACCGAGGCACCAGGAGCCCTGGGCTGGCAAGGGCCCTTCCTGGGCAGGTTGGATCTGCCAGGGCTGTTCCCATTCCCACTCCCCATTTTCCGGGGGGGGTGCTGCCACTGTCTCTTATACACA
>NW_020799112.1:2515766-2525992 GCF_003259725.1 Athene cunicularia | reverse complement strand
GGCCCTGCCCGCACCCCTGCCCGCACCCCTGCCCGCTGCCGAGCGGGGCAGGCACCCCCTGCGGGTCCCCAGGGCCCGTCCTCTTCCCGCCCCGGCACTGCCAGCACCATCCTCACCCCCCGCCCTGCCCTGAACCTCACCCCGCTCCCACCCGCCGGCCCAGAGCCTGCGGTGGTCTTGGGCTGGGTTTTGTGGTCTAGCTGGTGCTTGGTGAGAATTTCTTCAAGCAGGCGCTATCACAAGCTCCCCAAGCCCGGTCACAGCCTGGCTAGCTCCTGAGATCTTGCTGGACACCCGAAGTCAGCCTGAGGAATCATCACAGCTCACCACCACTTCCCTGGACACCCCAAGGGCTTGCTCCAGCCCTCTCCATGCCCTCAGAGGGTTCCCTGCTCACACAGCAGGGAACTTGCTCCTTGAAAATACATCAGTCAATATTTATCTAGCATTAAGGGCTGGTTCCTCTATCTGACAAGCCCTGGAGAAGCCGGTGAGCCTGCTGGCTCCAAATCACAGTTCAGTTCCTCTTCCAAAATACCCTAAATCCAGGCTAAAAATAAATGGACTTTATCGATTTCCTTTTTTAAACTAATGCCGGGGAGTGATGTGTTCGGTGCTCAAAGAAGAGCAAAGGGTATTAGTCACAGAGAAATACAGTCACAGGAGTCAACCCCCCCTGAGGGTAAATAAAGCCCATCTCACACCAGGCCCTTTGCACGAGGCCTGGGGAAAGCAGCAGGTGAGCTGTGGGTCTGGCCCACGGGTTAGGTTAGCCCATGGTCCAGTGTTGCTGCAAGATTGCAGCAGAGACACAGCCCCCCCAGCACTGCCCAGGATCACCCTAGAAGGTTGCTTTTTTTAAGATTTATAAACCATCTCCATGCAGAGGTTGCATGTGAAGTGCCCGAGCAGGAACACCCTGAAGTAGCACCAAGTCAACAGAAAGGAGATGCTTGCTCATCACACTGCAGACATATCCTGATCTCCATCCTGGTCCTGAAAGGACAAGGTACTGCAGGAGAGATGTGCTGGGCAAAGCAGACGGCTGGGTAGGGGATGCAGCCCCTCTGCCAGGGCAGCCGGGGCTGAGGGCAGCAGGCAGCATCAGCCCAACGCATCCATGGTGAAAAGGGAGAAGGATTGAAGGCACCTGAGCTTAAACACAGCCTGGGGCAGAGGGAGTGGGTGAGAGCCCAGATGGGATTTGTCAGGTCAATTAGCACTCAGGGCCCTGAAACTCTGTGAAGAACTGTTTGTCTCCTTAAATTAACAGTATCACAAGCCTCTGCCATATAAAGTCTGGTTTGTCTGTAGTTGTAAAGAGACAAGAGAAAGGCTTGGGAGGCAGCAACCCCAGCTCCCCACCACATTCTCAGCTCCCTGCATCCTCTTCCTCCCCAACGTCATTCCCTCACCATGAGACAGGGCATGCCGGACCTACCAGACCCCATGACGTCCCTCCCTACTCCCCTGGGTGAGCCCAACCACAGAGAGATTGCACATCTGCCCAGCTTTTTAAAACTACAGTCACAAGGTTTGCATCGCTTTCTCCCTGAGCAAGTAGAGAGAAAAACCTCCCCGAGGTGACCGCTGTCTACACAGCACGCAGGTGTCGAGGCAGGAGAGGTTCCAGTCTGGCTGAAAAAGCACCCAGCTGATGTCCCCACTCCTGGGGGAATGGGCGCATGGCCAAGGTTGGGGACCTGCCACCCCAAGCCAGATCCACCCAGCACCTCCAGCCGGAGCATTGCTTTGGCCAGGTCAGATCCACAGGCTTTGCATTGTTTCTTATTAAAATCCCTCCAGCACTCGGTAAGGCAGATGCTGAGAAGCTAAATCCCAACAGCATTCATGAATGCACTCCCTCCTGCCAGCACCGGATGGGATATTCCTTCCAGACGCTCACGGCACGCTCCAAGCACTCTTGCTGTTCTCCTCCCTCAGACGGACTCGCTTCCCCAGCTGCAGCCCCTCACAGACATCAAGAACCCCCATCCTTGCTTTGTGGGTGGCCGAACCCCTCCTCTGCCGGTGGTGGGCAGTGGGGTGGGAGCACCAGTCTGGTGTAAAGCCCAGCCAGGGTGTGGGATGTTGTGTTAGGGGGAAAAGCCAAGCACAGAAGCTGAGCTCTGCCTGTTAAAGGGTGCATGGGGTGTCCCCTCCCTGCAGGTGAACGCCAGCTCTCAATCGCTTGAATATCAAACAGAGCAGGCAGTGATCTTGGAAGGGTTCTCCAGAGATTTATCTTGTCCTATGTTATTTGCACAGAGGCTGCAGGACAGAGGAGACAGCAAAGGGCACCCCATGAAATAGATGCCACGGACAGCTTGGCCCATGCCAAGCAAACAGGGCACAGTGCGTCCCAGGGGAAGGGCTCCCGGTGTGGCCAGCCCATGCTGGGCTTGGATGTGGTGGACAAAGTGGGGCTCCCACAAGCGATGAGGTGGCTAACAGGTGCCCAGCAGCCCTCCACACCTCCCTCTGCACCAGCTGCCCTGGAAACACATCCTAAATAAAAGCTGGGCTTGGATAAATAAACGTGTCTGGAGGCCGGCTGGCCAGCCAGCACGGAGAGGAGGCGGGAGAGCAGCCCTGCACCCGGAGGGACGGAGACCATGGCTGCCTCAAACAGCAGCCCACTGGGCTGCAGAGGAATGAAAGAATTTAGTTCTTTTTATTTCCCCCCCAGCCCTTCTTGAAGCACCCCCCAGCAGGCACCCCAAGCCTGTAGCTCCCCACCTGCCCCAGCAGCCAGGTTTCCCAGTGATGGGCACTCACCAAAGGGCGAGGGCAGCTCCCTGCTGCCTGCAAATAGAGGTGGGGGCACCCAGGCATCGGCTCCCCACGCTGGCCATGGGCAAGTCCTGGTTGGAGCTGCCTTTTGAGGGGGAAGCATGTGGGTCCCTCCCCAGCAGTACGGGAACCAGAGCGGGTTTCAGTGCAGAGCCAGGCTGCCAGCCCTGCCTGAGCTCCTGGAGAGCGAAGGCACCTCTCCACGCTGGCTCTGCCCCTCCACTGCTCGGCCAGATGTTGGCTTGGAAAGGGAAAAACAAATCCCCAACTGCTGCCAGGGCCTGACTGAGGGATAGAAAATGTGCTGGCCAGACGCAGGGCATGGGGCTGCGCTCAGGGGCTCCAGTGAGGGGCCGGCCCAAGCAGCCTGCAGCAGGAGCACACGGGCTGCCACGGGGACTTGGTGGGGACATTTCTCTGGATAACACAAGAGGTTTCAACCAGAGGCTATAATTTCCTTATTGGAGGGGGAAAAAATCATAATAATAAAAAAAGCAGTGAAGGTTTCACTCCGTCCTTGCCATGGCCAGGTTTGTCTCCAATTTTCCCACCAGCCTCCTCCCATTCAGTGCCAGGTGACACTGAAGCCAGCGCAGCCAGCAAGTGACAATCCCTGCTGCCACTGGTGCGTGTCCTGCTGCTGGGGCAGGGAAAACCCCACCTGCAGAGGCAGGAGCCGGCCAGCAAGCATCCCATGGTGGAGGATGCTCAGGTTGCTTGGAGCCACCTTCTCCTTGCTCAAGCTGTACTTGATACCCTTGCTTGAGGCTGATGTTCCCCTGACAAATGACAGCTCGTCCCCGGTGCCACAGGGAGCAAAGCAAACCTGAAGGTAGGGACCCAGGAGCAAAGCCAGTGATGCTTGTTGGGGTGTTGGAGGTGGTCCTGGGGGGTTGGAGGCAGTCCTGGTGCATTCTGCCAGAGAGGGGAGTGGGACATCCCTTGCCAAGCGGGCAGGAGAGAAGTGGACGCATCCAGCCTGCCTGTTACCCGTGAATAATGATGGAGACATTTGAGATCAAACATCCATCCAAAGGGCCAAGCCCTGCTTGCCTCTACCCCTCAATCAGCCCTTAACAAGGGGCAAGGAGAGGGGGACTGCTGAGGACAGACAGAAAGCAACGCAACACAGAGGTCCTCAGTAGACCTTGAGATAAAGAGCAAGAAAGGGAATACTTGGCAAAATTGAATCTGTACAAATCAGCAAGTCTGGATAATATGTAACCCCCAGACTAAATAGAATTAGCTAATGAACTTACTGAGCCCCTGACAATTACTCATAAAAAGTTACTGAGAAGACAGCACATCCCAGGTTTATTTAATGTCTTTATTAATGATCTGAAAGCAACAGTAAACAACAAATTAATTATGTTTGCAGATGACTGTAAGCTGGAAGGTGTTCCAAACACTGCCAAAGACAGCAAAGTCACACCAAGGGCCCTAAAGAGATTGGAAATAAACCAGCAGGAAACAATCCACACGTAATCCATCAGTGAAACACAGTGCAGGGGAAAAGGGACCTGAAATACAGACATCCAAGAAGAAAGAGGGGTGTGCTGTGCAAAATCCAAGTAGGAGGCTGGGAGCAGCTTTGGAAGGGGATGGAGAGTTGGGAGACAAGCTACACCGTGAGCAGGGAGAGCCCTGAAACCCACCGGGGCTCTGCGGGGTGAGGAGCAGGGACTCAGGCTGGGTGGGATGCTGCATCTCCAGAGGACTGTGACCTTGTCTTGAACATGTGTGGCATCGGCTTTGCACCAGTGGGAGAAGGTGGAAACCTCTTTTCCCAGTGCCATGCTAGCATGGTTGCACTGTTATGAACTCCAAGGGCTGAGGATCATCCTCACTGACTTTAGTCTTGCTGAGAGGGGTCCGAGGTTTAGAGAGCTGCTTCGGCAGGTGACAGGGAAGGGGTCACGGTGGCAGGCAGGCCAGCTTGCCAGGGGTTACAGCCAGGGATGGGTAACACGGCTTTGGCACCGAGTCACTCATCTGGGTCTGCATGGACACCAGGAGCTCGTTTTGCTTCCCCAAAAGTGCCTGGTGCTGGGAGAGCCATGGATGCCCCGTTTCGCCCCGAGCAGGCGGTGCCTCCGGAGCCACCCTGCGTCGGGCTCCTTCCCCTCTCCGTGGCGGCAGCAGCCGCTCCTCCCTCGCCTCGCCCCAGCAGGAACAAGGGTGCTTTGAGCAGTGGGTGGGCGGGGGCCTCTAGCCCTTTAAGAGAAAAAACTAACTTTGTAATCTGAGCGAATTCCTCCTTTCTGACAGGCGGGAGAAGTTAGGAGTCCCTCCCTCGCTCCGCTTTATTAAATATAGTAGTAGCAGCAGCCCTGCCTGGACAGGCGCTGGCGGAGGCTGTGTTGAGCCCGGAGCGTGAGCCGCTGCCCCAGCCCCGGGGGACACCATGGGTGCCCGAGGTGGCATTGCCACGCTGCTGCTGCTGCTGCTGCTGGCCTGCCAGCCCCAGCCCCTTCGCGCGGGACCCCCGGCCGGAGGTAAGCCCCGTCCCGCCAGCCCACCCGAGGGATGGAGCGGTGAGAAACGGGGGGATAAAACCGGGCTTTGGGTGCGTGGGGTGGGCTGGGAGGGATGGGGGCCCAGCGGGGAGCGGTGTGGGCACCCATGGGTGCAGGCTGTCCCTCCCCGGGGTGTGGGGGGCCTCTCGCCAAGCTGGCAGGAGCAAGCAGAGGGAGCTGCCTGTTTTCGGGCAGGGTGTTTTGGCCAGGGTGCCCTGCAGGGAAAGCCGAGCGAGGGAGTGGGGCTGCTCACTCACTGTGGCTCTCAGGGTGCTGCTGTGTACCCCGGCTGTGTCTGGTGCTTTCCCCAGGGGCACACACGAGCGTGGTGCTGGGTGGGATGGGGCTCGCTCCCTGCACCCATGCAGGAGCTGCAGGGCTTTGGTCTGTGCCGTGGGCAGCCCGCAGGAGGAAGGCACCTTCCCTACTCTGCCAAAGTCCTGTGCCATGGGGACGGGGCACAGGCACGTCCTGCAGCCCCCACAGGGAGAGCCAGCCCTCCCTGCCCATGTTTGGCCTTGCCACAGTAGATGTCTGGGAGGGCAGCCCCCCTCATCTGAGGTGCTGGTGGGAAGGACAGAGCTGGACAGCATTTGCCAGGGGGTGTGTGTGTCACCTCTGGGCTCTGTTCCATCCATCTGTCCCGTGTGCACCCGGGGTGGTTGGGTGCCTGGGGTGAGGGACTCACCTCTCCTGCTGGCACAGCCCGAGGGGTGCAGGATCACCCCTCAAGTGATGGGGCACCAGAGACCAGCCGGGGCTGAGGGTCTTCCCCAGGAGAAGGAGCCATGGTGCTGCAGAACAGGCTGGCCCCGGGCAGCGGGAAGGGCAGGGGACACTGGCTGCTGCAGAGGGACAGAGCCGGGCACGGAGCAGAGTAGGTGATTTATATCCAGTTTTCCCCAAGAAGTGGCCAGGTTTGACCACACAGCTCTTGGCTCTGTGGTGTGCCCTGCCTCGGCATCCCAACAGCCATCCCGCAGCCCTGGTCCCACCCTGCACCTCCCTCCCTGCGTCTTCTGCCTCCTGCTCCCTCCCCTGCTCCGGGATGCTTGTACCTGCAATGGTCCGAGCCTCAGGCTCTGCGGGGCCTGGACATGCATCTCATCCTGCCCAGGACAGGTCTGCGCCTTAGCCTGACCCTCCAAGCTGCGCTCAGAGTCTAACTGACTGTTTGCACTGGGTGAGCGGCATCTGCAGCTTCAGAAATGAAGAGAATTTTAAAAGCACTTTTTTTTTTTTTTTCCTAACTCACCCAAAAAAATAATATAGCACCTCACTGAGCTGTTTCTCTTCCCCTGTGGGCACTGGGACTCCGGCCAGCAGTGGGGCAGGAGCTTGCTCCAAGCAGTTTCCAAAGGAATTACTGACCACTTCTGGCCCTTTGCTCCCCAACACCTTCTGCATCCAAGCCTGTGTTAGTGCAAGGAGGAGGAGGATGAGGGTGATCCCAGAGCCCAGCTTTGTGGCCCTCAGCACCTGCAGGGTCCCTGCAGGTCCCTTGTTGTTCCTGTTCCCTCCCCAGTGAACAGGTGGCCTCCGGGACATGTTCCTCTCTTTCCCTCGGGCCTTGTTCCTTCCTTTTTTTCCATGCACCAAAATATGAGGACGCCTGGCAAGCTGAGTGGAAAAAAATCCCTTTTGTTAATGAACAAAGTGGTCTTCTTCCAGCCTTGACCTTTCCATCCCGGGCAGGGATTTCACCACACAGAACCATTGCCCGCTCGGGGTGTCCAGGATGGCTCCAGGGGCTGCCTTGGCTCTCCTGAGCTCCTTCATGGTGAATGGGCTGGAGCAACCCCAAAAACCAGCATGTGGCATTCACTGGCACCTGCCAACTCCCCCCAAGATTCTCCCCCAAGTAACATTACCCATGGCTGGGCACAGCTCCACGGATCAACAAGCATCCGCCTGGCATAGACCCACGGACCTATGGGAAAGGAAAGGGGTTTTACACCCATTTTCTGATGCTGGGGATTATTTCTCTGCACCCAGCTGAAGCACACATACCAGCCATGACCCTGGGTCTGGGCACTGGCTTCCCACAAGCTTCCTCCCCTTAGGAGCGTCGCTGCTGAGACCACCAGCGCTGTGTCAGGTGTTCCCACAGGCTGCCTGCCCCGGCACATCCCTCCATCCCCATCAGGGAGAGCCACACCAGCCACCAAACAGTGCGCCGGGCACAGGGCTGGGGACAAACTCAGTTTTAGGGTGAAGCCTGTGTTTTGTTTTGCCTCCAAGTCCAAGTTCGGGGACCTGGGCTTTCCGCCCATCCCAAAATGGAAAGAGTCACCGTGCACATCAGCAAATACAAGATTATATCAAAAAGAAAAAACACTCATAAAACTTGTCCTCTTGACATCTGAGTGTGAAGCTTTAGTAAACTGGTTTTAGACAGCCTGGCTCTCCTCCGGTTCCCAGGGAGGTCACCCGCAGGCTGAGCTCCCCCCTCCCCAAAAACCCTTTTGCTGTGGGTTTATAATGAGGAATGTGGGGGGAAGAAGGAATTGGATACGTAGGGTCCCTGTGAACAACATTCACCCCAAGCTTCCAGCAAGGGGATGCCAAAAATATGAGCCCCAAGCCTCAGTTGGACCCCTAGCAGCGGTGATGGGGGTCCTGGGGAGGCGAGCGTGACCCTGGCTTGTCCCTGGTTGCCCCATGCAGGGTCCTGGCTCATGGGCAGGGAACGGTGTCTGCCCCAGGGTACCCGGCCAGAACCCCTCCATCCTTATCTGGGGTTATCCGCTCTAGGGAGCTGCCTCAGTTATTCCTCTCCTCCACTTTTGGAAATCCGACCGATTTATTCAAACTTTTTTGTGAATGCGCCACATGTTTTGAGGTCACAGCTCCAAGCAGCTGGAAAAGTTTCCAGCTGATGGGAAAGAACAGGAAAAAGGCTGAAAAGGGGGGAGAATGCAAACTGGTATCGTGGGAATCAGGGAGGAATATTCTCATCTCACTCATATTTAGCAACAGAGGGCTGTGGGCAAATATATAATAAGCGCATTCCTCCAAGATCGCAGGACAGGGTTAAGCTCACCCAGAGGAACTAACGTCAGGTTGAAGGCTGAACAGTAACAGGGCTTCAGAGGCGGTAGGCTAATGCTGTCTGTGTGCCTAAATAAAGCTCAAAGCACAGACTGTTCGCAACAGGCGTTGGCTCAGCCCAGCCTCAGATCCCAGGGGCCGCTCCCTCGGCCTTTTCCAGGTGCCTGGAGGAGCTGGACTCCAGCTTGTCTCCTTTTTGGGAAGCCAGCCTCTCTGAGCATTAGCATCGCCCCCAGCCTACATCCAGGAAAGTCCTAGAAACTGCTCAGCTCTTGTTTGTACACTTTCAGAGTCTTGCCTACATGTCCCAGGTCATTTCCACATGCCCCAAGTCACCCTAGCAGGTACAAGGCTGGTCTGCAGGCATCCCCTTCTTCACCTCGTACCTTCAAACCTCCTTGAGACATGGAGCAAGGAGGGTGCCCAGAAGAGGCCCCTCATTCCCAAACCAGCCCTTCTCCAAGCCATCTCCTTTGTGCCCAGTGCTTGCTCACACATTGCCATGCTGCACATGGATGGGATGCCCCATAGAGTTTTCCTAGGGTAAATGTAACAGAAAAGCTCAGGTCAAGAGAAATGTGTTATGATCTTTCTCCCTGAACTGCTGCGGTGGGAGTGGACATGCCTGCATGATGCTCATTTTACTTGTGAAGTTTGCAAATGGACCCGAGGCTTTTTGTTAATGTGCCACAACCAGAGAACCCACTTTGCCCTGTTGCAAAGCCAAGGGCTGCTTTGCAATGCAGAGCCCAGAGTCAGGGCAGCTCTGGATTCGGCAAAGGTCAGCTTAAAACCAGAGGAGCGGGACTAATGCAGCTCCTCCTGACCCCAGGATGGGGAGGACGCAGGTTTGTTGCTCTGCTTGTCACTTGTTAGCTGTTGCTTATCCTCAGGACAGACCGAATAGGGCCTCTGAGCATCCTCCTGCCAACCGTCAGCGAGGTGGGGTGCAGGATGTTTATGCCCTGTGCCCTGGATCCAAGAGGGTGACAAATTCCCATTTTCCATCCTTCCTCCCTGGGTGTGTCGCTTGCGCCAGTTGTACATTGCTCCGTGCAATACCTCTGGGAGCTGCCCTGCGCCCAACGGCTGCTCTTGGCTGCCTGACAGCCGGACAGACAGACAGTAGCAGACAGAAAGCATCCCAGGGAAGGGAGGGTGCTGCCAAAAATTCATGGGAGTGGAGAAAGTCATGGGGCAAACAGCATGGTTTGGAGGTGGCTGGTCCCATCACGTGCCTCCAAGCCAAGGAGAGAGAAAAGTAACATTCTTCCATCACCATGATTCACTGGCTGTTCAAGGAGCCTTCATGAGCTGTGAGTCAGCTCGGGATGGCCCCCGAGAATCCCTGCTGCTTCTTTTGCCCAAATCTTGGCTTTCTAGTGTTGTTTTCTCTCCCTACTGTGGGTGGACAGGGGGAAGGTGGGCGAGGAGGGGAGGGGGTCAGAGCCCCCGGTTGCTTGTGATGACATCCCCAGGCTTGTTAATGGATACTCCCCATCTGTTACCATCCTGTAAGCCCCCCCGGTGCTCCCCAGGGCTCAGGCAGAAAGTGATGGGGGGTCAGGAGGCATTTCCCATTCCTTTTCCCAGCCTCTGGCTGGGCTTCAGTCGGGCTTCAAGGTTTTCTGCATCCCATCCCACAGAAATTTCTGGGTCCACCAGGGTCATTTCCTCTGGGAGCCGGGGAGGAGAGAGGGAAGTTTTGGCCCGAGGTAGATGTGGCTGAGAAAAGTCTCCTGTCCTGCTCTGCAGCCCTGGGAGGGGATGTGCGTGCCTGCTTCCACACCCCCACAGCCCTACACGGCCAGCTATACGTTCCCCCCGTGCTAGAAATAGAGCAGGCATTTATTTTCTCTATAAACA
>NW_020799112.1:2476747-2515716 GCF_003259725.1 Athene cunicularia | reverse complement strand
GAGGAGAGGAGAGGAGAGGAGAGGAGAGGAGAGGAGAGATTTCAGGTCTAGAAAGGGGGAAAACAGAAAATACTCATTTTCTTTGCAGTTTGAACTGCAAGGCAGACAATGTAGCATGTCAACAGATGAGCAAAAAATATCCTGTTTCCCCTTCCACACTGAAAACACCCCTCCTTGGCCATGGAGACACGTTTTTCTGCCTCTCACAGCACCCACATCACCAAAAGACCATCCTGGCCCAGCCCTTGTAGCTCCACAGGGTGCAGGGTGCTGTGGGTGCTGCAAGTACTGTGGGTTCTTCCCTGCCAGCGTGACTATAGCCAGATCACCCTGAGCCACACATTTTAAAACCCTGAGGCCAGCGTTGGATGCTGAAATTAATGCCGGCAGGTAGCTCCTGGCAGAGCTTCAGCATCTCCCTCCATGCGCCGCTCATGCCCTTCCTTACCCCGCTCACCCCAACTTCGGCCGATACTCCCCTCCCCCTGCCAAATCTTGGCACTTCACAGCCGTTTGACATAAGCAGGGCTGGGAAACGTCTGAGCCTGGGCGGCTGGAGACGGGCCCCTCTCCAGCAGCGGCCGCGCTGTTTGTTGACAGCCGGCAAGGATCTCTCCGGTAACGTCCAGCCGTTCCAGGGATGCCTGTGAGCATCCCCTGGCCAGGCTCTGCTGCTCCTTCCCCCCACCGGGGATGGGGATGAGCTCAGGAACGGGCACCAGCTCCATTGTGTGGGCAGGGATGGGATTCGGTGGGGTGTGTGCCCCGGGCACACCACTTCCCCGTAACCCAGCCTCCGGCCCAGGCTTCCCCCTGTTCCTCCAGTGCTGGGCTAGCCAGGATTGTCCTCTCGTGTGCCCTCCTGCAGCTCCTCAAACCCTTCCCTTGTCTGGTGGGAAGCAGCGGGTGCAGAGCCACGGTAGGGAAAGCTGTGGGAGCAGGGGCCGGGATGTGCAGGGTGGAGCTGGAAAACCTGCCAGCCAGCAGGAGAGGGGGAGATGGCTTGGGAGAAAGAAAAAGAAAGAAAGAGAAGGGGAAAAAAATAGAACAAAACCCGACTTGGGATGGTTTGGAAACCACGTCCTCTGGGGCTGATACAATATTTCCAGGCCAACTTCTCCTGGCAGCAGGAGCCTGAGTGAGCCTGAGTCACGCTGCAGGGGACAGCACAAAAGCCCCATTGAGCCTCCTGCTTCCCCAAATCCTCCCACTTGTTCCCCTTGCTTTGCTTCCCAGGGCAAAAACTCCAACCACTGCTTCCAGCTCAGACTTATTCCTCAGGTCCCTCTGGAGTCGTTTAGCTTCCTGCTGTTAAAAGCTCTCCCTCCCTGCTCCTGCTTGCGCCAGGCTTCGGGGGTGCTCACCCTGGGGTGCACCCCCCAGCTCCTCCTAAGAGCACCGTGACCTGTGTAAGGGGGACGCAGCCGATGTGCAGCCAGGGCCGCTGCGGTGCCAGCTCCTTGCCCTCCCCTCCGTGGCTCTGCATCTGGCCGAGCAGGAGAGCGCAGGAAATACCATCAGTTTTAGGGCTGCCTGAATCATTGTAAAACCACGCTGGATAAGCAAGGGCTGGAGCTCCAGAGCTCCAGCCAAGCTTCCTGGACCCCGCTTTATGGCCTCCAGCTATAGCAGCTCCTTCATGCTGCTTCATAAGGTTGGGGAAGGCAGGCAGGAGCAGGCACACACGTTGGGCAGGGGTCGAGGGCTGGCAGGACACAGGGTGATACAGAAAGTCCCCCTCCCAGGCAGCGCAGAATTAGCAGGGGGCATGTTTTCTCCTGACCCCAAAGTCCGTGGGCTGCAAAAAGCCTTTTTTGTTTTTTTTCCTGAAGCTGTCAGGCAGAAGCCAGGGGAAGGCGAGCGGGAGAGCAGCTGGCAGGGAAATGGGGAGAGGAACTGAGTTAATAAACACAGGCGGAGGGTTTCAAAGCGGCGCAGCACAGCCAGAGGTAGGGGTGGATGATCTGCTTCAGGAGGCAGGGGCCAGCAGGATGATAGGGGTGAAGCAGAACACCCCAGCCCAGGGGCTCTCCTCCCGCAGCTGAAACAAGGGCGATGGCCACTTCTGGCTAGCGCTTGGTGGTCAGCAGCCCCAGGGAGGCTGATCGGCCGCAACTTTTCTGGCAGTTTCCCGGGTCCTGCTTTCCAGCAATCTCTGCTGGCCAGCACTCCTGGAAAGTACCGGCCCCAGTCCCGGGGAGCCCCGCTGCGAGGGAGGGCCAGGTGGAGGGGTGGGAGGCGAGAACCAGAGTTCTTATTCCCACTGCCGAGGCTCCAGCACTCACAGCCCTGGCCTGGGATGTGGGAGCTGCAATCACTGTCTGGAAGATAAAACCTGGAAGTGGGGATAAAGAGAAAAGGCCCTCCTCCGTGTCAGGAGCTGTCACACCAGGGATGGATCTGTGCTGATGAAACCCCACCCTGTAAATCTTGAGGCTGAACCCCAAGAGCAGGAGAGCAGGGACAGGAATTTCCTGGGACAGGGGCTGTTTTCTGGACTGGTTCTGCCCCGTCCCAAATGCCTGAGCCCATCCTGGAGGCAGCCCCATGGTGCCTGTGGAGGAGGGTCCTGCCAGCATGAGGGGGACCATGGGATGGCCCTGAGGTCCCCACGAGGCATCAGTGCTGTCACTGTAGCCCAAGGCTGGCTCATGTGTGACCCATCTCCATTGTACCAGGATTTCCTCACTGCCGAGACCCAGATGGGTGCTCAGCCCTCCTGCTGCACCCAGGCACCTGCTCGGGTCTCTGGGCATCCCTGAAGGCAGCAGCCCCCCAGTCACACCCCCTGGCACCCCCTTCCCCCAGCAAAGCCTTAGCCAAACCCGAGGGCCGCTCCGCAGTGCCTGTGTTTGCCTTAGCCTGCCTCACAAGCTGCTCATTTCCTTCCCTGGCCATAAATAAAACCACGCCATAAAACGAAGGGAATGTGTAACATAATGAAGCCTTTCTTAGAAAGTCCATTAGATCCCTTCCTCCCTTGGTGCCTCTGCCCTGCTTGGGGAAGGGGGCACAGCCCAGCCCTGCCACTGCCCATGATGCAGCCAGGGCGCGGAGGGCTGCGAGTCCCGTCAAGCATCTCAGAGCCAGGCTGGGGATTAGGGAGACTGAAACCCGGGGCCACCCACGGCAGAGGCAGGAGGGCTGATCCTACCCACCCTGCCTGCGCTGGGAGCAGGGACAGGAGCTCACGTGCACACTGCCAGGGGACCAAGAGGGGTTCAAGCTGACAAACAGCATCCCCGGGGCTGGGCAGCTGCCCCCAAGCCCCTCTAGTTATTGCACAGCGGGTGGGTGAAGGGCAGCGCGACTGGAGACGGGTGAGCTCGCTACCTTATAAAGTCATTTAAAAAAAAAAAAACAACCAACCCCAAACAACTCAGAGTGCCTCAAAACAAGCTCCTGACGCTGCAGAGGAGGAATGCAGCAGGCTGGCCATGGGGCGCCCCGGCAGCACCCCATAAAAGGGGAGCTCAGCAGCACCAGCCACGCCACTGACACAGAGGCCAGTTGTTGGCATCGTCCGGCGGGCAGGAAGGAGGGCAGCCGGAGGGCTGGGCTGCAACGGCAGCCGCACAAGCCCAGGGCTGTTCGGGCAACAAGGAGCCTTCACTCCTCGGCTGTTTTTCCTCCGTCAGAAAACTGGTGTGGCCAGGGTGGGAAGTGGCTGCAAACACAGAGAGTCTTTCAGGGGGGGCACGTGTGTGTACGCACAGGGATCTCCTGGCACCCAATCCGGTAATTAAAGAGCTGCTTTAATGAATTCCAGTCCTCTCCTGCAAACACACATGGGCCACCAGCCCTGGCCCCCACCTGCCCCCCACCGCAGCTTGAATGAAGCCTTGTTGAGCAGCCAGCCCTGCCCCGGCGCCGTGGCCCCTCTCCCCACACAGGGTTTGCTCCCCTCCTTCCTTCTCAGCCTCAGCATCCTCCTCTGGGCAGAGAGACAGGAGTCCCTGCAGCCCCTCAGGGACTCATTTGTATCCCCCAGGCAGCCATGCACCTCCTCACACACACCCCAAAACACATCCAGCCATCCCGCAGGCAGGGCTGGGGATGCCTGAGCCAGGGTAGGAGCCTGTGAGCAGGGGAGGCATCCATCCACCAGCTCACATTTCCCCCTGCACACCCAGGAGACATCTCTCCACTCCGAAAAACCCCCGCATCCAGCACCAGTTTGCTCTGCAAACCCTTGTGCTGAGCTTTGTGAGAGCTTTCCCTCGCCTGGGCCAGGAGTTGGCTCCTCCATCCTCCTACGTGCTGGGGAGGAGGTGGGAGAAGTTTGTGTGCTGAGATGTTAAAACATAGAGGAGAGGCCAAACCGGCCCCGCTGAGCCCCAGAGCAACCCCAGGAGCCCCCAGCCCGGAGCCCCCCAGGCGGACGGGGATCCCTTCCCCTCCATGGTGCTGCCCAGCACCTGGCTCTGCTGGACCTGGCTTGCTCAGGGACTGTGGTGCCAAAAACTCCCTAAACACCAAAATCCAGCGATTGGAGAGGCCGGACCCATCATGTTTTGAACTGGAGAAGCAGAGGGAGAGGGCCAAGGCGTCCCGGACCCGGCGCGTGGCCGGCGTCTGGGGCGGATGCCAGGGCAGGACCGGCTTGCACAGAGCCCTTGCTTGTTTGCCGGCCCTGGGAGGAGCTGAGCACGCCCGGGGCCTCGCTCCCAGCCCTTTGCTCAGAGCTTTTGGCTCATCTCCTTGTTTTTTTCAATGAAAAAAAAAAAACAACCAAAACCAAAAAACCTAATGACACTGCAGACTATAATCTGCTGGCTGCTGGCCGGCTGCTTGGAAACTGTGACGGAGGCCCCTCTCGCCTCGTCAACGCCTCTCCATCAGCCTGGCAAGGCAAGGGCAGTGATTTCCTGCAGGACACGGCAAGCTGGGAAGACCGATTATTTTTAGCTGGGGCAAGCGGGACGCTCAGGGTGGCCACCTGACCCATGGCCAGGACAGGGAGATCTGTTGGTCTCCATGACAGGGGAGGCAGGGCTAGCTCAGGCATCCCCATCCAGGGATAAGGCTCAGCTCGGGGTATGGCATGGTTGTGGCACTCTTAGATCACCTGGGAAAGGTGCTTTTGGGTCACAGGTGTGCATCTGCACGGGGTGATCCTGGGATGCTCAGCTGCAGCCAGGCTGCAGATGGAGCTGGGTGCTTGGGGGGTCCCTGCTCTGTCCACATGTGCCCAAATTGGAGCTGCCATCCAAAAGATTGATTGGGATGGTGCATCCTGTGCCATGGAGGCTCCTCCAGGGTGAAATGCATTTGGAAAAAAAAAACAAACCATCCATCCAGCCATATTTTCTGCATCTTTTGCAATGTGGAGGGCAAGGAAGAGAGGAGAAAGAGGTGAAAAGCTGTGAGTCCTTCTGTGAAAGAGAAATGCCTCAGGTCAAATTGTGTTCACATCCTGGATGGGCTGCTGAGCAGAGGAAGAGAGCAACCCTGAAAAAAACCAGGAATTTGGGAAGACAAACAGCAGTAACTCACACGACGATGCTGCTGGAGAAAAATCCCAGGGCTTCCTGGAGCCGGGCAAGGCTCCCTCCTCTCCCCCAGCAAACAGCACTCCTCCCGCGGGCATCCACTCTTTTGGTAACTTTTTATTACTGGAATTTTATGAGAGAAAGAGAAGAAAAACATCTCTGGCAGCTTCAGGAGAACTGAGGCAGGACAAAATGTCCTGGCGGAAGGAGCTGCTGCCCCTTGTCACACTAGAAAACAGGCTGGCTGCGCTGGAGCGGCTCCTCCAGCCCCAAAACGTTCCCCAGCACCCACGGCAAGATGCTGCCTGGCCCCTGGGCTGGCGGGCCCAGCCCTGGAAAAGCTTTCCCTCCCGGTGAGAGGACCCACTCAGTGCCCATCTGAAGAGCACGTTTTTTGGATTAGGGGAAGCCTCAAAACCGAAATGTAGCAAAACCCCAGCGGGAGCTGGAGCACGAAGCATACATGCTCAACGGGAACCTCAACGGGAGCCAGCACATAACGTACATGCGATGTCTCCGAGGACCACAATATATTGCAGGCATGTGTGCACGCCTTGCTGGGGCCCAAGCACGGCCTCCTGTGTCTGTGCAAGCAGGAAGAGGAAAATTCCCTTTTGCAATGTGCGGTGTTGCTCCTGCTCACCAAACGCCGGGATAAGGTGGTGCCACGAGCCCAGGGCAGCACCCGGAGCAGCTCCCACCACCCTTGGCCACTGAGCAAGGCATGTGGGGGGTTGGCTGGTTTTGCAAGGACCACTGGAAGGAGGGAGCAGGTCAGGAGAGGACAGAGCCCTTCACAGCCCTGCAAGGAATAGCAAAGCTCCTCTAAGTCACTGGCTGGGCCGAAGAAGACAAGGAAGCCAAAGTGCCCTGTGCCAACGGCAGGCACAAGAGCCAGGAAATGAGCAGGCTTGAGTAAGGCGCACTGGCAGCCCTGCCCTGGGCTGAGCAAAGGGCTTGGTATTAATGCAAGGGCTAGATATTTCCATGCTGCCATTTCTTCCCTGCCCAGAGTGGGTGGGGTGACGGTCCTTGCAGCACCCACGTTGTTCTCCCAGATCCCAGAAGAAAGCCGAGGCACTATCCCTGCTGCCAGCGGCAGGAAATGATTCTTTGTGGTGTTCCGGGCAAGGAGGTCTCTCTGTTCCTTAAGGGCTCCGCAGAGCATCCCCTACGCAGGGCACCCCAGAGCTCAGCTCAGAAGAAAATGCCATAAACCAGAGCGCTCCAACTCTGCCCCTGCCAGGCAAACCCTCACCATCACCAATAATGAAGGGGTTGTTTGAAACCCTCTGTGACTGCGGGTTGAGTTTTCACTCGCTGCACCACCCCAGGAGCAAAGCCTGCCTGCTGGGGCAGGGTGGCCCTGCCCAGTTTCCTGCCCATTCCCACCCTGGTCAGCCCCACAGAAATCTCTGCAATAGTAAAATGCAACCAGGGACGCAGCTGTAAGAGCACACATGGGTGCTTACACCCAGACCTCACCATGCAGGAGCCTGGTTTCACCCCAGCACTGAACCTCCATCCCTGCCTCCTCCAAAAGAGCGCAGGGGCTGGGCTGGCACCCTCAGAGAAGCCAGAGCCTCATCCTCATTGCCCCACGGCACGTCAGCAAACTGCATGTGGGACCCCAAACCCAAGTGTGGGTCCGCAGCCGGGTGGATTTGATGACAATAAGTGCAATAGTGAAGTATAGCAGGAAAGCTCCTCACATACAAACTTGAGCACAGCAGGTTTTACAGCCTGTGACTACATACGGACTGAAAATGTACACATTCACCCCTCTGACTATCCTTGCCAAACATGTACAACTTACAGGTCTTCTGAGTGTTTACGCTTCACCCTGCAAGCTCGGAGTTAACTTTACCATGGGTTGCTCTGCAGCTAACAGGATGGGTGGCAGCACCTCGCAGACACACACATTTAATGTGCGGGCAATGCGCACACACGCATTGAGCCAGCAAAAAAATATAAGCGCTCTAAAATTAAGCCTTGCCACTCCCTGTGCTTTTAATTCTACCCTCTCCCATGTATGCCCTGTGACACAGTCTTTCATTTCATGACCGCATGCCATTGTGCTGAGTCCCTGCAAGGCTGATGTATATTGAGTGTTGAATGCATTCCAGCTGCAGCTTCAGGCGCCCTGTTTGAGCCAAGTTTTCCATATAATCTCACGACCACATATGGATCGCAGACGCACGCATTTATTCCTCCAGCACTGACAGAGCAGTCACCTTCAGGGCGAACGTCGGCAATGTTTGTATGATACAGAGAGCTGTTAGAAACTGGTGTAAATAGGGAGACGAGCAGAGCACGGTGTTGGCTGACCCGGCGGCATCCCAGGTCTCCCACGCAACATCTCTCTGTTCGTCAGCGATTGGTAGCGGCTGGGGAATCCAGCCAAGGCACGACAGCCACTGCTGGAAGGGTGCATATTCCTCCAAAGGGAGGTGGCTGTGGAAGAAGTGGGAAAAATTCGTTAGGTTAACAGCCCGCCTGCCAACACTCAGGAACTCGGCCCAATGACAGGCGCTACTGCATCTGCCCTGGCCATATAACTGGGGAGAAGGTTCCTCTAAATGCTGCAAGGGCAAGAAGAAACACAACCACTCAGCCTCTAGAAACCCCTTCCCTTAGGAGAATCAGAAAACAGACTCCTCTTTCCAGGCTGCCGGGCTCCAACACCCTGTCAGGGCAAAAGGGGAAGGCCTGATGGGTGTGCTTGGGAGGCTGCAGATTCGCAGCACCACACAGACAGGACTTGCGGGCGGCATCCTTCCCTGCCTGACTCTCTCCCTTTCTCCCCAGCCTCCTTCTTCGGGGATGGCTACGTGGAGATGCCGCTGGCAGACGCCTCGCACACGGTGCGGCTCCACCTGCAGCTGTACACCAGCCAGAGGAGTGGGCTGCTCTTCCTGGCCGCCGGCCAGCCCGACCACCTCCTGCTCCAGCTACAAGCCGGCAGCCTGCAGGTCAGCATCGCGGCACCCCCCTGCCCCACGCCAGCTGGGGTCCATGGGTCAGGGCTTCATCCAGTGCAAGGATAAATGGGCAGCACCTGAAAGCAGCAGCCCATGGGGCCAGACACAAGCACAGACAGTTCAGCTGCCAAGTCCCCTGCCAGGGGATGTTCAGGGTTCAAGAGGAGAGTGGACAGAGTCTTGGGAGAATTGGTTAAATTGGGAGCTGGAAACAGGCTCCAGCTAGAAAGCTCCTCACCCACTGCCTAGGGTGATGCTGAGGAGTATCATGGAGGTGCTCAGACACCAGCACCCCATGCACATTGCATTGTCAGACATGGTGCACAGCACTGGGGTGCAAGGGGTTAATGAAGAGAAGGGATGAGCCCAGAGGGTCCAGACATCAGCAGACTCCCCCATCCCACCATGGGCCAAGCCCATCTGGGGCATGGGAAGGGATAGAAGAAAATTCCCTCTTGTGGTTGTGGTATTGGCATCCACCATGAAGGAAAAGAGCAGGGAGCACCCGAGGCACATGTCTCGCCTCTCCTGCAGCCTGGGCTGGGCCACCAACCACATCTAAACCAAAGCAGGAGAGCAAGCGAGCAGCTGGCTGGAGGTCTCCCTAATGCACACCGTGTGTCTCGGGGTCCATCAGCTAACCCTGTACTTAGACAGGCTCCAGGCTGCTGCCTGTGGGGAGCAAAGCCTGCTATTTCCCCTGCCAGTTCCCAGGGCAAGGGCTGGAAACAGCCCAGGCTGCAGGGATGGAGCACAGCCGGCAGGATGGAGCAGGGAAAGAGGAGCCAGCATCTGGCAGGGCTCCTCCTTGGGGGGAAAAGGGAAAGTCCAGCAGTGGGGCAGTGGGACTAGGAGATGGAGGACCCCAGGAAAACAGCCCTGAGACTGGGGTTGGCTGAGAAAGAGTGAAAAAGGAGATAAATTCAGAGAGGACAGAGAAGGTATGTCCACAAGGGGATCTAGCTGGGAAGGGAGCAACACACGCAGAGGAGGAGGAGGGCAGGACAAATAGTAGTGAACAGAGGGACTAAAACACTTGTGAGTCCCCAGGAACAGTCCATGCTTCGTTAGGGATTTCTGGTAGGTGGAGAGGTGTCTTCTGTGCTGCGGATAACGCCTTGCTTGAGCTGAGCGCTCTCCATGTCCTTCCCTGCAGGCCAGGCTGCGGCTGGGCTCAGAGGAGGTGACACTGCAGTCCCCAGCAGAGCTGCAGCTCAGTAACCTGGCGGTGCATGATGTGGAGCTGCTGGTGGAAGATGGCAGGATGACACTGACTGTTGACGGCCTCTTCAACAGCTCCGTGGACATCACAGGACCTGTACGGGAGCTGGACATCCAGTACGGCCTCTATGCTGGTGGGACAGGCAGCCTTGACCTGCCGTACCTTGCTGAGGCCAGCTCACCCTTCAGAGGTTGCCTCCACTTAGTGACATTCAATGGCCTGGACGTTCTCTCCCCTCTGTCCTCCGATGGCAGCTCCAAGATCTTCCACCGGGTCCAGGAAGGGTGCAGTGCACAGTTCTCTGCAGATCCCGAGGACCCCTTTGGGTTCCTGGGGCCACACTCTTACATTGCGTTTCCCACGTGGGATGCGAGGGAGGAAGCAACCATTGAGTTTGTGATAACGACGAGCACCACCCAGGCACCCCTCATCTACCATGCAGGGCTGGAGAATGACTTCTTCTACCTGGAGATCTCCAACGGGCGCCTGAGAGGGTTTGTTGAGAAGGGGAACGGCATCATCGTCCTGCACAACAATGTCTTCATCAGCGATGAGCAGCAGCACTATGTCAAAGTCTACACGGACATCCATAAGTTTGAGATACTGATAGATTACTATGCCTCATCCACATCCAACCGGGGCATCAACAACTACCTGGACCTTCAGGGAAACCTATTCATTGGAGGTATGAATGAAAAAGCTTTGCAGAGGCTGAAGGAACATCATCTTGCTTTCATCTCAGTGTGGACCATGACCAACAACTCATTTGTTGGCTGCTTGGAGGACCTGCGGATAAACCTGCAGAGAACGAGTCTGCAAGATGCCGTGATCACAAAGGACATCACATCAGGCTGTGGAAAGCAGGAGCACTACTGGGACTATGAAGAGGTGTATGAACAGGATGAGGCACCCACCTCCCCACCTCCAGATGTCTGGTCAGGAGCACCAGGCCTGGTGGTGGAACCATGTCGGCCAGACAACAGCTTCCCACCCGCCTTCGCCAACATCAGCAGGCTGCTGCATGTCAGCCCCCTCATCGTCTCTGAAGGGGGCACAACCTATCTGGAGTGGAAACATGCCCAGCCAACGGTAGACTTGAGCCTTGCAAACATCCGGCAGTCCCAAATCCTCTTTAGCATCACCAATGACCCTAGGCATGGTCAGCTGGAGTTGGACATTCCTGGATCCAGAAGCAGAAGGAAGTTCACCTTGTTGGACATTGTGAATCGGAAAGTCCGATATGTCCACGATGGCTCTGAGGGGCCCATGGACCAGCTGATGCTGGAGGTGACAGTGACTGCCCAGCAAGGGGTCCCAGAGTGCTTACGGCAGGGGCAGATGTACCTGCTTCCCATCATGATCAACCCTATCAATGATGCCCCACAGGTGATCTTTCCCCATGGAAACCACATGACGATCCTGAAGCACACACGGAAACACCTGACCACAGACATCCTGCAGGTCCTCGATGATGACACATCCTGTGATGACCTCGAATTCCAGCTGCATGGTGGCCAGCAGATGGAGGAGGGTTATGTGGAATATGACTTTCACCCTGGAGTGCCCATCGAAGAGTTTTCCTGCAGGGACCTGGAAGCAGGCAACATAGCCTATGTGCACCAGAGTGGGACAAACCTACAGCTCACCTTGCAGGTGAGCGACGGCACGGTCCCAAGCCCCATTGCCACCCTGAGGATCCTTGCCATTGACCCTGACATCCGCCTGCACAATAACACAGGCCTCTCCATCTCCCAGGGAGGGGCCGTGCGCATTACCACAACCAATCTGTCAGTGGAGACAAACGCAGTGAAACAACAGGTCGCCATCCTGTATGTCCTCACAGAGCCCCTAAGGTATGGTGAGGTACAGAAGCAAGGGAGCATGGGAGGGGAATGGAAAAAAGTCGAGTCCTTCCACCAGCAAGACCTGGAGCAAGGACACATCCAGTATTTTAGCACAGACCCGGAACACCGGCTGGAAGATGTTGTGGAAAAGCTGAGATTTGAAGTCCAAGTAGGGCAGAAGGTCTTGCAAAACAACACCTTTCTCATACAGATTAAAAGAGCCACCATTATGATGAGGACCATCGTCCCCCTCCAGATGAAGAACAAGCGGCACAGAAATATCACCAGTAAGGAGCTGGAGGCAATGTTGGAAGATCCAAACTCTGCCCCAGTTCCCTTCCATTATGTGATAATCCAGGCTCCCAAAAAGGGAAATCTGGAGCTGCTTGGCAACAGGCTGACTGAAGGCTTTGGATTTACCCAAGATGACCTGCAAAGAAACCACCTGAGCTACAGCGCGACCATCAGGAACTCTCAGCAAGCCGAGGACACCTTCCTGTTTCGCGTGCGTGCTGGCGAGCAGCATTCTCCTGTCTATACCTACACAATCAGCATTGGTGGGGACCCTGATGCACCAGCCCTGACCAACATCCTCCTGACTGTGCCGGAAGGGGGGCAAGCCGTCATCTCCAAGGACCACTTGTTTGTACAGAGCATGAACAGCATGGACTACCTCTATGAAGTGATTGAGGGGCCAGCACACGGGAGGCTGGCCTGGGCTGCGTCCCATGGCTGGGCCTCCAGAGAGGAGATCACAGAGTTCACCAACGATGACATCCTCCACCGCCGGCTGCTCTACCAGCACGATGACTCCGAGACACTGGAGGACGACATCCCCTTCGTAGCGATCCGGCAGGGCGAGGGCAGTGCTGAGCCTGATGTGGAGGAGGTGAGAGGTGTTTTCAGGGTCTCCATCCAACCTGTCAATGACCACACCCCAGTCCAAGTGGTGAACAAGGTCTTCAGGGTGGTGCGCAATGGGCAGCACCTGCTGACGACAGATGACATTGCCTTCACCGACAAGGACTCTGGCTTCTCCGACACGCAGCTGGTGCTGGCGAGGAAGGACATTTTGTTTGGCAGCATCGTGTCCGTCGATGACAGAAGCCACCAGGTCTATCGGTTCACACAGGATGACCTGAGGAAGAAGAAGATCCTCTTTGTCCATTCAGGGGCTGACCGCGGCTGGATCCAGCTACAGGTCTCAGATGGCCTCCACCAGACCACGGCCCTCCTGGAAGTACAGGCATCAGACCCCTACATCAAAATAGTCAACAATACCGGTCTAGTCATCCACCAAGGGAGCCGAGGGAGCATTGACTCTTCTGTCCTCAGCCTGGAGACCAACATGGACATCAGGTCAGATGAAGAGATACGGTTCCTGATAATGACCCCCCCAAGGTGGGGGACTGTGCTGAGAGGGGAGCAGCCGGTCATGGCCTTCTCCCAGAGGGACCTGCTATCAGGAGAGATCTCCTACCACCACAATGGGAGCAGGAACACCCGGGATGAGTTCCAGTTCACTGTAGAAGCGAACGAGGTGGTGGTGGAGGACACACTGGCCATCAGCGTGTTCTTGGACACCCATCCCAGCCCCCTGCACATAGTCAACCACAAGGAGATACATGTCTTCCAGGGAGAAGCGGCTGGGATCAAGGAGGATTACTTACTGGTGAGTATCCCCTTCTCTAGTCATTCCCCAAGCCTGCATCACTTTCCTGGCCACCAAACCAGAACAGCCACCAGTGGGACACAATTTTACACCCACCTGCCCAGAGCAAAGGACTTATGTTCATGTCAGACTTTGCCCAGGGGCAGAGGTGGAGGTTCCAGCATAGCCTCAGCAAGAAGGTGACTCTTGCAGCTCATCCTGCAGCAAAGCCTTGGCAGGCTGCACAGCAGTGGGCTGTGGGGCAGCCCAGCCTCACAGGCACCAGCCCCCCACTCATGCCTTTCTTTCTCCCACACACTTCCAGGTGGCCCACGAAGAGATCCCTCCCCAGGACATAGTCTACCTGGTGAGCAGCCCCCCAGCCTCCGGTTTCCTGGCGATGCTTCAGCACAGCCAAGACTCAAACGAGCAGCCCAGCCTGGACCCCGTCCAGTCCTTCACCCAGGAGGACATCAACAGCGGCAGAGTCCTCTACCTCCACTCCAAGCCAGAGGAGGAGCGTGACCAGTTTGTTGTGGACATCACAGCCAGCGGTGCAGACCCACTGGAGGGCGTGGTGGTGAGCCTGGCCGTGCTCCCTATCACCATCCCCCTGGATGTCCACAACATCACAGTGCCGGGGGGTGGCTCTGCTACCCTCTCCACAGGCATCGTCAACATCCCCAATGCCTACTACACAGCTCTTGGCGTGGAGTTCAGGGTGCTAGAGCCCCCCCGGTTTGGCACCCTCCTGAGCAGCCAGCGGCCCGAGGACGGCGGCCTGAACAGCTTCACCTGGAGCGAGGTATAGCAGCCAAGGGTGCCTGCTTGCCCACCACACAGCTTTCCCAGGGGGTTGGGAAGAGCCTGAGGGGGTGTCCATCCTCCGACAGCACTAGGAGGCTGCGGAGGGCTGCAGGGCTCCTCTCCCCACCAGAGGTGTTTGCCTGGGGATGGAGGGGTTTGGGGTGGCGGGTTTGCTCTGCAGACAGGACATCCATCAACCCCCAAGGTGTGTTTAAATGTTCCTGGGGATACGGGGATGCAGGCAGAGCACCCATGCTGGGCTCCAGGTCTGCTTCCCATGGGAATCCCGCTCCCCATCTTTGTGTCGGATCCATCCCTCAGGGATGTCCCAGGGCAAGTGGCAGGTGGCCAGCTTGCTCCCGCCTCCCAGGCTGGTGCGCAGGGCCACCAGCCCCCTGTCCTCCCGGGAGGGTCACCCAGCCCCTGCCCCACAGGTGGAGAAGCAGCAGATCCAGTACAGGCAGGACGGCCCCCGGGCCCAGGCCGACAGCTTCACCCTCCTGGCCAACGCCTCCGAGCCGGACCGGCAGAGCCAGCCCAGGACCCTCTTCATCACCATCCTGCCCCGCAGCTCCAGCGGGCCCCGGCTGCGGGTCAACGCCGGGCTGCAGGTACGCGTGGGATGCCACGGGGATGGGCAGAAACCCCACGGGCCCCGGCACAGCCCTGCGTGGGGACCCCACGGGCCCCCCTCCGAGCCTGCTCACGCACCTCCGGGAACCCGGGCACGGCAGAGCCGGGCTGCACAGCAGAGGCAGGGGATGGGCTCCGGGGAAGGGGGACGGGTTCCCGGCAGGGCGAGGCTTTGCAGGAGGCGGAGACCGGGTTCTCCTCCCCCTACCTCCCCGCGCCTTCCCCGCCGTCGATGCTGAAACCGGCCGCAAGATGGGAGCATCGCCCCGCAGCACCGCTCGGTCCCTCTCGCACGACGGGCTCGGCGAAGCCGCGCTGCCACGGCGGCAGGCAGATGCCTGCTGGCAGAGAGGGAGGGAGGGAGGAAGGGAAGGAGGGAGGGAAGCAGGCAGGGAAGGAGGGAGGCAGGCAGGCAGCAGCGCCTCTGAGGACGGGCAGCCCTTCACCAGGTCCCAGAATAACCCCTGGAAGCACGAAGAGCATCTTGACCACATTTCATCAAGCACAAATTGGAAAGATTTAATTATTGAGGAAGCTTTCACACCTCTCCTTATGCCCAGCTCAGAAAAGTCAGAAGCAAATACGTCTCACCTGCTGTTTCAGACACATCCCTACCTCGTTCAGGATCACTAATGCAAAACTACAGAAAAAAAAAGAAAACATGCAGGAGTGCCAGGCCAGTGGGATCATTCTCCCCATGCCCCCGGCTATCCTCACCCATCCCAGGATTTCCCAGGCTGGCAGCAGACAGCTCCTTCTATCGTGCCAGGAACATCACAGTGGCTTTGGGAAGGTGTCTGGGAAGAGATGCCCAAAGGGCAGGCTACAGGCTGCCCTGCCCAGGGCCAGGCAGCCCCAGAGGCAGGGAGAGGGGCCAGGGCTGCCAGCAAAGTTTGGGGGGTGCGCCCATCCCCAGCCAGCCCTGGCTCTGTGCCTACCTCAGTTACACCCCCACCCAGGAAGCTCAGCCCTGCCGCAGCAAACCCCTTTGATAGCACATTAAGTGGTGCCTGCACGATCTGCCCCAGCTGTGCCAAAATCCTGCACTCCCGACAGAGGAAGGCCAGCCCCATGGCTGCTGGCCAGCCCCTTGTCCCACTCTGGAGGCCCAAAAGCCCCTCTCTGCTTGCCGGGGACCAGCGCATCCCAAAAGGGCTGTTCTGTGCTGGCCCTGGCAGGGTGGGCCCTTGGCAGGGATGTAGGCAGAACAGGCAGCTCTGTGCCTGGTGCCACACACTCCTGCTCGGGCCACGGGCAGACACAGAGCTGGCCCTGTGTGAGGGGAGGAGGAGGCTCCCTCCCTCCTTATTTTTAGCCAGCCCATTAGCCCAGTGATTTCAAGGCACTTTGGGAAGCATGTCATTCCCTCCCAGCCACCATGCTAAAAAAAGGGTGAAAAGAAAGAAAAAGGTCCCAAAATAAACTCCGAGGCAGCAGTCCATCTGCCTTTCCATTGAGATCCCCCCAGACTGGGGAGGGGTAACAGCAGCCACCCGGCTGCCCCAGGAGGGGCTCTGGAGCTGGGAACGGCTCCTCACACGGAGCAGGAGCAATGCTAGAGCAGCCCAGGGCTCAGCGGGGGCCTGGCCCTGCTCTGTTTGTGCTCCGGCGAGAAATGACTTCAGCGTTTAAAGGTCAGGCCGGGTCCAGGAGAGATTGCACAAAGCCTTCCTCTGCTGCCTGCGCCTGCCAGCTCTGGGGTACAGAGTCCACGCAGGGCTGCGGAGGCAACGGGCAGGATTCAGACCCTGAAGCGGAGCCCCTGGGAAAGGAGCAGGCAGATTTGCCTCAAGCAGGTTTTTGAGTTGCATCAGGAGAAGGGATGGCTGGATGCCACCAAGAGACTTCCACTGCTACACAGACATGCTCCCGGCGTTATTTCGCTGCCTCCCCACACGCTCTCCTGGAGAGCAGAGGCGACACGGAGGCTGAGCAAACATAATAAGACAAGTAAGCGAGAGCAGGAACAAGGCGGAAGGCTTTAATAATTCAGAGAGGATGGAGACTATGGCAAAGCAGGTCAGCTCCGGTGGCACGGGCTCTCAGCAGCAAGCAAAGCTGCTCCAACTGCTGTGTGTGCCCATCCCCAGCGGGCAGCAATGCCCAGGGCTGCCGGTCCCCCCTGCCTGCAAACACCTCTCTGGGCTCTGACCGTGGGGAGTTTTCCTTGGCAGTGAGCCTCGGGTGTGACTGCAATTTTGTCAGGCGCTGAAGTGACCTGGTTGTGGGTGCTGGGGAGGGGGAGCAGTCCGAAAACCATAGTGCATGTATGTGGTGGAGCAGCAGCTCCTGCTGCAAGGACTTCAGCTCCCACACCAGCCATGTGTCCAGCAGCGCTTCCCCCATCCCATCTCTCCAAAGCTGTGTTTTCAAGCCAGCCTCCCGCAGGGACTGCCGAGGGATTTGATTTCACTGTCGGCACCCACACCCACTCAAGAAATGTTTTGGGTTAGGCCAGCTGAAAACAGCAGAAAAGAGCTCATCGAATCCAGCACAGCCAGCTGGGCAGCTCCTCCAGCGCCTGGGTGTTGTCTTGTGGGTTTGCAGGATGCGGGCCAGGCTTGCGATACATGAGCATCGGGAGGCATGAGCTGCAGGAAGGCTCCATCCACGCACCCCACAATTCTGGGGCATCCTGAGGGCAAAAGTCAGCTCTGGGGTGCGTGGGCAGAACCTGTATGGCAGTGCAGGATTCATCCCTATGTTCCACTGAGACCAAGATACAGCACAGGATTAGGAGCAGGGAAAATTGTTGCCTCCAGCTGGAGAGGGGAGCTGTCAGGGCTTTGGGGTGGCAGCGTCCCCAGGGCTGAGTGGGCAGCACTGGCCAGGCCCTGGGACGCCTCACAAGTGGCCCTGAGCTCGGCCACATACTTGTCATTCCTGGCGGGTTTGCTGGGGCGGCTCACGGCCTCGCTGCAGCCTTGCGAGGGGGCGGTGGGACGCGTGCTTTGCTGGGAGCACGAGCTACGAGAAACACCCAGCCGAGGAACGACGGGGCTGTGGTCATCATGTACAGCAGCAGCTCAGGGAGTGAGTTCATAGAATCATGGGTTGGAAGGGACATTTAAAGGTCGTCTAGTCCAGCCCCCCTGCAATGAGCAGGGACATCTTCAACTAGACCAGGTTGCTCAGAGCCCCATCCAAGCTGACTTTGAATGTTCCCAGGGATGGGGCATCCGCCACCTCTCTGGGCAACTGTGCCAGTGTTTCACCACTCTCGTTGTCAAAAACTTCTTCCTTATATCTAGTCTAAACCTACACTTTTTTAGTTTAAAACCACTATGCCTTGTCCTGTGACAACAAACCCTGAGTTCAGGACTTGGGGACCCCCCAAAACACCCTTCCCCTGTGGAGCAATGGGGAGAGACTCACCAAAGGCTCAGGCTCTGCCCCAGCCCCACAGGCCACGCCAGCACCGTGCCTTCTTCCATTTCCAGTGCTTGGGGAAACTGAGGAATGGAGGGGTGAGCCCTGGCCTCTGTCCTGCACATGCCACGCAGATGCACGGACCCAGCAGCAAACACGTGCTGGCGAACACTGCAGCAACGCAGGGTGACGCAGGGCTGGGAAAAGGCCAGATGTTGGAGACATCACCCAGCGCACAGACAAGGAGCCCTTGTTGGGCTGGGACATGCTCAGGCACCTAGCAAAGTGGTCTTAACAGGGATGGGGTGCTGAGCAGGTTGAGGAAGAGGGGAGAGGTGCTGGGGGCATCCCAGGGGGATTACAGCCTCTCCCTATCCCCCAGCTGCGGGAAGGCTCCACGGCTGCCATCGGCCCCCACGTCCTGAGTGCTGAGGATGAGGACTCCCCAGCGGAGGAGGTGACTTATTCCATCCAGCCCCCGGCCAACGGGAAGGTTGTGCTGAGGTCGGCGCCCAGTGCTGAGGTCCGGCAGTTCACCCAGGCCCAGATAAACAACGGCCTCATCCTCTTTGTGCACCAAGGTAGGGAAGGGCTGAGGTCTCCCAGCCCCCCTGCATCACCCCCAGCCCGAGGGGGGAGAAACCCTGGGTGGGGACACCACTGGAGGGGAGCACTGGGCCACCCCAATGTGGTATCTGCTAGCCCCATCACACAGCACACTGGTCCAAACTGTGCCAGGTTAGTGGTGGGGTGCACCCCCCTCTGCCCCCCATAAATGCTTAGCTCTGTGCTTTCTACAGGACCCCTAGATGGGGGCTTTGCCTTCGACCTGTGGGATGGCGAGAACCTGTCTCCTGGGCATTTCTTTCTTGTCAGGGCCCAGAGAGAGCCCCTCATCAGCCTGGCCAAGAAGCAGAGCCTCACCCTCTGCCCAGGTGGGTACAGACATACTCCCCATCCTCCCAGTTTGATGAGAAACCAGGTCCCTGGACCCCTTCATCGCCCTCTGCCCAAGGACCACTGAGAGATGCCTGTGGCAGAGGCTGCAGGCAATGGGTTGAAGTCTGTACTGGATGTTTTCCAGGTGCCCTACAGCCCATCACCAGCCAGAACCTGCAGGCAGTGAGCAACAGCCCAGCTGGATCCACCGCTCTGTACTACAGCATTGAGCAAGCCCCACGCCTGGGCAGGCTGACCACCTCCCGGGGAGAGGAAATTAGGAACTTCACCCAAGACCAGGTGAGCTTTTGCCTCCCCCAGACCTCCAGGACCCCGAGGCACAGCCCTCCATCACCCCCCACTACAGCTCAGGGGTCCCAGCCCGCCCCCCTGCTGCCACCCCAGGCAGAGGCACCCGATCCCTGGCAGGAGGCAGAGCAAGGCTGCAGCCACACCATGACATTCCCAGCTCTACCAACGGCTGCTAAGAGGGATTAAGAGCTGCCACCCCAGTGCTGGCTTTACCATGGCCACCAGCCTTGGATTTAGTGCTAGGGGAAGCTCAGAGAGTTATAATCTCTTCTTCTTAGGCTACCTCCCTGCTGCAGATGCAGCCATCCTGCCTGCTGCCTAGGGCAAGAGTCAAGCGCGATGTTTTCACCTCTGCTCTCAGCAAAGCCTTGCTACCACCCTTCTCCCACAGGACCAGGCTTTTAAGGGCTTATTTCTAACCATCACTCAGAAGCATGCAGGTTTTCCCACCCTGCAAGCTCCCCTGTGCTGTGCTCACCCTTGGAGGAAGCCTGGCCCAACTCCTGAAGGATGCTGAGCAAGCTTTGAGCCTCAGTTTCCCCAATTGCTGGACAGAAACATCCTGGCAGAAACACGATGAGCTCTTGATGGTGGCTACCGTGCTATGGCTGGTGATGATCCCCATTTCTTACCTAATTAGGGCTTGGCTGCTCCTTCCTGGCGCCAAAATAGGAGCCCAGGGTGCGCACATTGGCTCTAGCACAGCATCACCAGGGCTTACCCCTGGTGCCCATCACGCCAGAGATGAGACATATGCACCCATCTCCCACACAGTGTCACCCACACTAGGTATTTATTTTGCCATTTAGCAGAGCTCATTGTGGGGTTTTTTTATTTTTAGGTGGATAGTGGGTTGATTTTCTACCAGCATGAGATGCCAGAGAAGCCCTTCTGGCTTGCCCAAGATGCCATCCGCTTCCGTGTGGTCGCTCCCACAACCATCTCAGATTCCTTCATCCTGCTCGTGCTAATCTCCTTCGAGGCCAGGTGTCCCCAGCGCTCAACTCAGCTGTGGAGAAATGCAGGTAAAGAAGAAAGGGAGAAGCAAGGGACAAACAAGCCACTTGGGATGGGGGAACAAGCCCTTCAGGGGTATTGTGAAACTTCAGGAGGGCTTGTTTGTCTGAAGACATCACGGTGCAATTTCCCATGGTCACCCAAGCACAGGCTTTGATATTACATCAAGCAACATCTAAAATTGCATCCATCCTTTTGCTGGCGGCTCACTGTGCAATTCCTTCTTCCTTCATCTTACCAAACTAATACGTTCCAGTTGCCTTCTCATCACTCTCCATTTCTTTGCAATCCTCCTTTCTCTGCTATGTCTTGCTCTCACCAGGGTCTGGCCTCCTCTCCAGCAGATCCTGACCCTTCCCAGGGATGACAAACTTTTGGGTTTTCCCTTTTATCCCCAGGTCTCCAGCTTGCAAGGGCTCAACAGGCTGAGATCGGCACCTCGGTGCTGGATGCCTCCAACCTCCTAAGCCAAATCCCGGTCCCCGAGAGGGCTGCACATGATGTTGTCTTCCTGGTGACAGGGCTGCCCGCTCATGGGCAGCTTTTGGTGGCTGGTGTTCCCCTGGAGCGGGCACGGCCATTCTTCCTGCAATCAGACCTGGCCGCAGGACGCCTGGCGTATGCCCATGGTGGAGATGGTGTCTCTGAAGATCGTTTCAGATTTAAGGCTTGGCTCCGGCCCAGGGTGCAGCAGTCCATCCGTCCTCCACAGGAAGGAGTGGTCATCTCTGAAGATTTCAATGTAACGGTGAGCGGCAGCAGCAGCAAGCCACCGCAGGTGGTGAGGCGGCAAGAGGTGCTGCAGGTCCCACCAGGCTCCATGGTGACCTTGTCCCAGGAACACCTGGATGTAGCAGACCCATCAGGATCCCTGGAGGAGATGGTGTACAGCGTCCTCCAGAGACCTCTTGCCGGCCACCTGGCCAATGCACACAACCCACAGGAGCCCATCAACCGCTTCACCCAAGCAGATGTCAACTCAGGCCACGTGGTGTTCGTTGCCACCGGGAGCCATGCCCCAGGGTCCTTAGCCCTGAGCCTCTCTGATGGCCACCACCCACCCACCCTGACCTCACTGGAGGTCGAGGTGCTGCCTGCAGTGAGCACTGCTGCCAGCCCAGTGCTGCTGGAGGTGCCCCAAGACCTGAACAGGGCCTCCATGTCCCACCATCACCTCCTGGGAGCTGCACAGCTAGGGGCAGGCAATGCCCTGTACAGGATCACCAGGGACCCAAGGTTTGGCCAAGTGCAAGTCAACCAAAAGCCATCACGGGGCTTCTCGCAGAAGCAGCTGGACCACGGAGAGGTGACATTCACCTTCACTGACCTCACCTCCCCTGTGGATGACTTCCAGTTCCTCGCCATGTCGCGGGCAGCAAACAGGAGCGGGGTGGTGAACGTGACTGTCCGTGCCCTGGTGAAGGCTCGGCCAGGCAGCGTGTGGCCCAGGGGCACCACAGCCCTCCTGGACACCAGTGTCCTTGATGCCAGCGAGCTGGCCAACCACACCAAGAGCATCCCAGTCTTCAAGATCCGCAGGGCACCCCGTGCCAGCCGTCTCGTGAGGGTCTCCAGGGACCCAGGACAACCCACCACCCTGATTGAGACCTTCAGCCAGAGTGAGCTGGAGCAAGGGCTGGTTGGGCTGGAGGTGCTGGATGCTGGGGAGACCAACCAGCCCCTGCAGAATGACAGCTTCATCTTTGAGCTGGTGGCTGCTGGCACGCCACCAGCACTAGCATCCCTGGGGTACAGCATTGAACCCTACAATGCCTCGAAAGCATACAGCATCACTCTGCTCACAGCCCCCCTGGCACCCTCGTCGCCAGTGCCCCAGACCCAGGGCACGGCACAGAGCAGCCCCAATGCCAGCGAGCTGGGCATGCCCCCCACCGCCTGGCTGGGCGACAGTGCTACCACCAGCCCCAGCCCCATGGAGGGTGGCACCTTCCTCAGCTTCATCGAGGCCAACATGTTCAGCATCATCATCCCCATCTGCCTCATCTTCCTCCTGCTGGCCCTCATCCTACCCCTGCTCTTCTACCTGCACAAGCGCAACAAGACAGGAAAGCACCATGTCCAGGGAACCCCCTCCTCCAAGGCCAAGAATGGGGCTGTGCCAGACCAGGAGACCTTCCGGAGGACGGACCCCAACCAAGGCATCCCCCTAACAACTGTAAATGCCCTGGAAGGCAAGGGCACAGGTCCCCCGCCCCAGCACACGGGTCCCGGGGCGCCGCCAGACCCCGAGCTCCTCCAGTACTGCCGGACTTCCAACCCCCCCTTGAAAAACAACCAGTACTGGGTGTGAAGGGCTCAGGTGTGGGGGCATGAGACCACCTGGGGGTCTGGACCCTCCCAGAGCACCACCAACCACCTCCTCCCGGCTCTCCTCCTCCTCCCTGGGAGCTGGCATCCCACAGATGCAGGAGGGCCCTGGGGATACAGGGGCTGCCGGTCCAGCCCACCCGGGAGCCCCAAATCTCCGGGTGGCTTTGGGCAGGGGAGGGGGGCACTGCATAAGCAAGTGGGAGCAGGCAAAATGCCTGAGTATCCCTGGGGAATACTGACTTTGGGTGCTCATTTGGGCCATCCAGTGGTGGCCATAGTGCTGGAGGGGACCTGGTGGCACCAGTCCCCACTGAGCCACCCAGGCGGGTCTGGTGGTGGCTCCTCCATGGGCAGCACCGACCACCACGGGGGTGTTTGCCACAGCTCTTGGTGTGAGAGGGAGGATGAGGAGCGGCTTGCGCTGAGTCAGGCTGGGGATGAAGCTGCCTAAATTCTCCAGGGCTAGGCGGGCTGAGACACTCGAGCAGAAGCTCGGAAAAAAACCCTGTGGCCAATGCCAGGGGAATTTGAGTCCCCACCCACTTGGAAAAAAACTCGCCTCGCTCTTTCTCTGCGTGCTTGCCGTGTGCTTCATAAAGCAGATTGCACCGAGCCCTGGGGGGGTGCACAACAGGTAGGATGCCCTCGGTGGGGAGGGATGGCAGGCGCTCACCTGGGCAGCATGAAACCAGAGAAGAGAGCGGAGAACCGGAGCCATCGCGGTTTTCCACTGTATACTCCAGTACGGCAGAAGTAAACAGAATAAAGTGCCTTTTCCGAGGTGCATCACGGTTTTCGTAAGCTGTCTCCCTTGCCAGGCCTGTTTTAAGTCCAGCGATCTGCTGAGTGACATTTGCTGGTAACGGACCAAATTCTGGGCTCTTGCTCAAATTTTCCCCAGCCTGGAGTCCTAAGAACTTAAATAGAAATTGTCTGAGGAAGAGCAGAGGAAAAACTGAGCGCTGAGCTCAGGATGGGACCCAACAATAATACCCCGCATTGCTACAGCTGGGAAGCTCATCACAGGGCACATCCCACTCTCACAACACCGATGGGAAGCTGAAGCAAGAACCCAGGGACCACGGGGGATGTTTTACATTTGCACACCCCTCACCCAGGGTAAAATCCATCCTACAACCCCTCCCCAGAGCAGCACCCTGGGGCAGTCCCACTCGAAGGCTGTGTCAGAGCCGGGATGTTTGCTTGGAGCACGCCAGCAGTTTTAGTTTTCCTGGCTGTGTTTATGGTTCCAAATGTTTGCCAAGTGGTAAATCACACATGCCCCGCTCCAGCTGGCAGGTGCCAGCACGTCCCGTCGGGCACCCACAGCCCTTGGGGTGCAGCAGGCAGGCAGCCCTGTGTCCTCCAGCCCCGACCTGCCCCACAGTACGGGCGAGACGGGGCACGGCAGAGGCAGCCCTGGCACCTCCGAGCCCTCTTGGCACCTCTGAGCCCTCTTGGCCCAAGGCAGCCTGTGCTGATGGGTGCCTAGCCTGCGCGCTGCTGCCTGCTGCAACCTCCCCACCTCCAAACCTCTCCTCCTGCCCCATCTGGAGGGGGGGAAAAAATGTTTCCTTCTGTTCAGAGGCGAATTGCATCCTCTCCTCTCTGTAAAATGGGGACGGTGTGACCGGGCTGCCCACGCCACAGGTCAGAGCTTGCTGGGGCAGTGCTGCTGCCACAAGGTTGGGACAACCTCTCCCTGCAGAGCAGAGGGAGTGCCACTGCCTCCCTCCCTCTTCCGGGTGGCAGCGGTGTGCCTTCCCTGTCCCATTCAAACAAGCACGTTTGTTATCTTTGCTAAGTCCGGATCCCCCCAGCGAGGGATAGAAGTTTGCAGGGAAACTGGTGGCATCCACCAAGGGCCCCCTTGGAAGCATCTGCTGTGTTTTTCCTTTCGAATGATTTTCGCCTCGCGCCCAGGAATTAAATGGAAGGAACGTGGCCTATTTTGTAAGGAACATTGAAAGCGAAGCAGGTTATTTTTAAGGCTTGCTGTTGTATTCCCGCTGCTGGGAAACATTCACTTCCTGAGGTCAGGGGAGGACAGTCAGTAACCTGGAAAACGCCAGTGCGGATCGCAGTTCTCCAGGGCCGAGCTCTGCTGGCAGGGTTTAAATCCTGAACAAAACTGGTGGCTCTGCTTGGGTTATTCAGGGTTTGCAGCAGGGTGGCTGGGGCAGGATCAGGCCCAGCCTTAGTCCTGCCCACCCCCACCCCCCTGGGGAGGGGCTGCGGGTCCAGGCAGGCTCCTGTCCAGCCACAGAACAAGCAAACCCTAAAAAAGCTCAAGTTTCCTGGCCAGGCCCTTTGGCTTCCCTGCATCAGGGGACAGTGCAGCATCTCTGCCTTCCCCGGAGCCCCGTGGACTCTGCACCAGGGCACAGCACCAAAGCTGCCTGCTCATGCAGAGGTACAGCTCTCCCCTCCTCACCCCAGTTTGGGCCAGAACCACTCTGCCCCAGGAGGTTTTGGGGGTGACAGGAGCTGGGCTGCACCCTTCCTTGCTAAGTTGGTTATAAAGCTTGCAGAAGTTTAGGGAAGACCACAGACTGGTTTGGGTTGGAAGGGACCTTACAGATCCAGTTCCACCCCCCTGCCATGGGCAGGGACACCTTCCACCAGCCCAAGTTGCCCAAAGCCCCGTCCAACCTGGCCTTGAACCCTGCCAGGGAGGGGGCAGCCACAGCTCCTCTGGGAAACCTGTGCCAGTGTCTCACCACCCTCGCAGGGAAGAATTTCTTCCTTTTTATCTAATCTAAATCTTCCCTCTTTCAGTTTAAAACCGTTACCCCTCATTCTACCCCTACCCCTCTAATCAAGAGTCCCTCCCCACCTTTCCTGTAGCCCCCTTTAAGTACTGGAAGGCCGCTCTAAGGTCTCCCTGGAGCCTTTTCTTTTCCAGCTGAACACCCCAACTCTCTCAGCCTGTCCCCATAAGGGAGGTGCTCCAGCCCCTGACCATCTTCATGGCCTCCTCTGGACCCACAGGCAGGTCCATGTTCTTATTTGGTGCCCCCAGAGCTGGACCCAGCACTGCAGGGGGGTCTCACAAGAGCAGAGTAGACGAGGAGAGTCCCCTCCCTGTACCTGCTGCCCACATTGCTCTGGGTGCAGCCCAGGGTACCGTTGACTTTCTGGGCTGTGAGCGCACGTTGCTGGCTCACAGTCAGTTTTCCGTCCACTAATCCCCCCAAATCCTCCCTGGGGCTGCTCTCAATCCACTCGTGGCCCAGCCTGGATTGTGCTTGGGATTGCCCCAACCCATGGGCAGGACCTTGCCCTTGGCCTTGCTGAACTCCATGAGGTTTGCACGTCCCACCTCTCCAGCCTGTCCAGGTCCCTCTGGATGGATCCCTTCCCTCCAGCGTGTCACCCCACCACACAGCTCGGTGTTGATGTTGTTGCTGAACTTGCTGAGGGTGCACTCAACCCCACTGTCCATGTCTCCAAAGATGTTAAACAGCATCGGTCCTGGTACTAACCCCTGAGGATGTCACTTGGCACTGCTCTCCACTTGGACATTGAGCCACTGACCACAACTCTGAGATGCTTACAGCTGGTCTGCCAGATGTGCTGCCCCCCCCCCCAAGACGGCCCAGATGTACACAGCCGGCTGACAAGAGCCAGCTGTGCCCATGAACTCACATGCCCTATTCCCGAGGAGCTGATGCCAGGTGTCCCCCCAGCACCTTTCCAACTCCTCCTGCACCTACAGCCCCTGGTGTTTCTCCAGGCTGGGCACACCCTGGGTGTCTCTCACTCCCACATTCCTCCTCTGCCTTCTACCCATGGTCTTAAAGCAAGAAAAGCCACCCAGAGTGAGACTGCTGTCTGCAGGGACCCGTGCCCCAGGACATGGCCAGAGCCATTTCTTCTACAGCACCACCAGCCGAGCCCCCTGGCTAACCCCAACCCTGAGCTGCAGGCAGGGAACCTGCACTCGTGGTGTGGTGCAGGTGTCCCCCAGTCCTGCCAAGGGAGAGGGAGGGTCACAGGTAGGTGCTGCCCAGGAGGGAGATGTCCCTGCTCTTGGTGCCAGGGAGCCATTGCTGTGCCCAGCCTGTGAGTGCAGAGAAATGCAGGGTTGGGGTGAAGTGGGGACATCAGGTGTGGGAGCACCAGCAAGAGCAGAAGAGGGTCTGTACAAAGGTGCTGAGGGCAACCAGATCAACAGGTCATCAAGACCCCCACACATCTACATGCAGCTTCTGAGGACACCTGTGTCAGGTAATAGAAGGCAGGCCAAGAGGAGAGTCAGCCCACAGCCAGGCTGAAAAAAAGCCTCAAGTCAGGGAGCAGAGGGCTGGAGCCAGAAGACACCCAGATACAGAGATGGAACAGGGACCAAGTTGTGGTGACTCACAGAGGTGTGACAGGATGGAGATGACAGACTATTCCTGCCACCACCTCCTAAATGATAGGAAGAGGCATGTCAAAAGCAAGGACATCGCCAAGCAGAGTCACCCAGGAAGTGCGAGGAAGACTTGACAGCGGGTGTCCCTTGTCCTCTGTGTCACCTCCAGCTAGCCCGATGTGCCCACCCAGGTAAAAGAACCTCAGTGCCTCACCACCAGATTACCCGGGCAGTCACACAGGGCTCGCAAGTGGCAAAAATGCCAACGAGTTTCATTTCTATGTTGTTCTTAATTAAGAAGTCACCCTTGCTTTCTGTAAGCCCCAGAAGCAGGGATTTTCTCCTCCCCTCTGGGAAGCCCCCACAGCTGGCTCCCAGGGCAGGATGTGGCTTGGGCTGGATCTGCCGGGAAGTCTCCGCAGCCCTGCCGGGATTTCAGCCCGGCGCTGGGGTTAACATCCTGATCTGTGCTCAGATCAGGCGGGGCAGGAGGAGCAGCACTGTTGCACGCCTCAGGGAGAAGGCAGGGTCCCCAGTCGGGCATGGCAGGACCAGGCTGTCACCAGCTGTGGCGAAGGGCACATTTAAATGCTGCCCTGCTGCAGAGTCCAGCCTGGGAGCAGAAGGAGGGAGTAAAAGTGATTTTCCCCTGCCATTTCCTTGGCGGACCCACAGCACCCTTAAAGCAGCCAGAAAGCCTCCTCTTGAGTTACCCAACACCCCCCAGCAGCCTGGCCCTGTCCTGTGCTGGCCATGGGTCCAAGCACGGCAGCAAGGCAAAGCTTCCCCAGGCCACACATAACTGCCTCAGCAAGAGAGAAGGGGACCGTAACCCCAGGGCCACCTCCCAGGCATTGCGTCTGCAGCAGGCTGGATGTGACCCCTCTTCTGGGTTAATAAAGATACCAGCATCGTGGTACCAGCTCAGGGAGGGCCAGCACTCGGGAAGAGCCAGGAACACCAGGGCTCCCAGGTGGGGAGGGACACAGAGCAGGAGGGGAGTCTGTCACAGCTCCGGTGACATCAACCAGTTTCCAGGCATCTATTCAAAATGCAAATAATAGGCCAAACAGGTTTCTTTCAGTATCCACCCAGAGCAGATAGAATCACTTGGCTTTGAAACCCTCCCCACAAGCTTTAGGCATGCAAATGCAGGGGTTCAACACCTGAGGGACTTTACTCCCAGTCAGGCTTCAGGCCAGCACATCCGAGCCCTGCACATGAGGCTGGGAGCTGTGGAAGCATCATGTCCCCAGCCTCCAAACTCCTCCGCTGCGCCGGACCGCCACAGGCTGCAGGACCTTGTGACAACGTTGTCCACATTGCTGCTGGGGACAGAGGCACAGCAAGGCTATGAACCCCCTGAGCTCATGCAGGCAGCCCCCCTCTGTTTTGGGGGGGCAAAGCATGGTCCTGGGGCTCCTACTGATATAGTATACTTCATGTTTGCTAGTCTTACTAAGTTTATTAGTGCTTTCATTAGAGGGTTTTGAGTTTCAATTCTTAATGCCAAAATGGGACAGAGATCAAATTATTTGGGAATTCATAGCCAGAGAAGTAACCAATACATCTTCCTTCTGTATTTCTGCAGAGAACTCAGTAGGAGGAATGTATAGTTCCTGTCTTACAGGGATAACAACTCCTTTAGAGTTGTTAAAGAACCATACTATGCTCTGAAATTTTGATGCCAAGCTGAAGTCGACCAAAATCAAAGAATAATGTTGAGAGTGAAGGTGTGAGGAACACTCCCTGTGGTACATTGTTTCAAGTTTATAAATTGTACTTCAAAATGTGAGCATTTAACACTTTGGAAGCCTCCTCTAAGTTGAAATACCACCCAAAATTTAAGTTATGCCTGGGCACATACTAGATTACCTATGGGCGGGATTTTACTAAGTGGGCTATTGGTGTATACCTACATACGAGCAAATGTGACTGGGGGACCGTGTTCCATAGGAAGAATACCTCCACTTTAATTAAATAAGGGAGATTTAGAACATAATAAACAATTTAAGAGAACCACATCAGATATCTGAGGACTGTGACTCCCAAGTCACTCTATATAGCTCAAGTGAAATGTCAGCAGCAACTATACTTGCCCCTGGAGTTGCAGTGGCTCTGAATTACCACACAATAATAAGAATTACTTGTGCCCTAGTTAAAGATATAAATTACACTTCACAGGCACTCACGGCTCTTGGAATTGAAATGGCATAAATAAGGGAAGCTACTCTTGAAAATAGGGCAGCAATTGATTACCTACTTCTTCGACACAACCATGGCTGTGAGGAATTTAAAGGGATGTGTTATTTAAACAGACAATTCTCAATTGGTAGAAAAGAAAATACAACAACTGAAAGATCTGGCATACGAATTTAAAGAATGAGGAGGATTAGACTTGGCTACTCTCATGGCTTCCTGATGTCAAATGACTCTAAAGCATTTATTTACTTACCAAAAATCTATAAAGGAATGGCATGAGACTTACACTGTTTGTAACATCATAAATCTCAAATGGGGAATTGATATATACTTCACATTAGCTAGTACCCATGGTTAATAGTTGTGCTAGCAGCTAAGGTTAGCACACATATAGGGACGATTACAAAGTTTTGAAGCTTGGTCAAGCAACACTTTGAGCAATAAGTTTATCAAGAATAATCTTTGATCCCCAAACCCTAGAAATAAGCAGAACATCCTTAACCATCAAGAGAATGTCTGGAATTGTGTTGAGGTTGAATTATTTGACAACCTGGCAAAGTGACTACTTGATTAACTTGGCAATGAAACTAACTTTTGAGTATCCTGAATGTGGACTACCTTCATTACGACACTAAAAACCACACCCACAGGTCAAAAAGACCCCTGCCCAGGTTAAGACCCTTCCCCTGACCATGAGGAGTAGTAGAAGCTTTAGATAAGCTGTATTATAATTGTATATTAATCACTAATGAATCAGTATCTAATAGGCCTATTTGGAAAAGGATTAATCTCTGATTTTTGTGTATAAAAGGAGCACAAAAACCTGCTGTTGGTGTGCTTGATTTGTGGAGAAGTCCACCAAGCACCCAGGCTTGAATAAATACCACATCTCTCCTGAGCATGTTAAGACTGGGTTATTGCACACCGGGCACGAGTCTGCTTTTCAGACAACCCTGTCCTCATCCCAGAAACCTCCCTCACAGCTCTCACCAGCCCCAGGAGATGCTCTGGATTTCACTGGGAGCCAGGAGGAGCATGCTGGGGTTCCCTCAGGGGACTCTGATGTCAGGCGATGAGGAGGGGTCTCCATAAGACCCTGCCTGGGACGACGGGACACCGATTCCTCCCAAGGCAGGTGAGGCACCTGACCAGGGGTGGCCAGGTCCTCCTAGGAGCTGTCCCACATGGGAAACTCAGAGCTAGACCTCAGACTGGCTGCTGCGTAGTATGACGAGACTTAGCACCTCTGCTCGGCTCTGAGCCAAGCCCAGCGCTCTGGGAGCCCTCCCTCTCTGCTACGTGCCTGCCTGACTTGGGCAGGCCATGCCCAGAGCCTGCAGAGCAGGCTTAGCTGGCAGCAAGCCCGGCGGGACAGCGTAGAACCCGGGAGAGGAGAGCAGGCTGCAGGCAGTCACCCTGGAAGAACCTCACAGGAGGTGGGGACAAGGAGCCAATGCAGGGACAGGGCTGTCTGAATCCCCCCACCACCTTGCCCACCCAAGACAGAGCTTCCCAGGCCCTGGCAAGCAGAGGAAAGGATGAAGAGATTAAAACCTGGACTCCAGAAAGCATCCCCCAGGCAGCTGCTGCCTGCTGTGGCTCTCCAGCCCGGCTGCTGATTTAAATTCAAGCCAGATTGAGTCTATCCTCCATTTCCACACCCAGCAACTCCAAGGCAGACAGACAATGACGGAGGGACAACCACATCCCAGAGCCTGGGCTCTCCACCCCTCCTGGAAAAACAACACACCCAATACAGCTCCCCAGCAGCACAGAATCTACCTCCCCAGGAACAGAGAGGCAATATCCATGCTGGCACAGAATGCTGGGCTGCCCTGAGCATCGCCCCAGTTCTGGCTGGGGGGGAGATCCAGCCCTTGCAGAACACCAGGGGAACAAGGAGGGCTGGTAAACCTCAGCTGCAATTAAAGGTGGTTTCCAGCTCATTCACCTAGCACAGACACTGCTGACCCCCCCCATAATCACCCCAGGCTGAGAGCAGGAGGAAGCATTTATAGCCGCAGCCAAGGAAACCAGCTGGTGCTTGTTGCCTTGCCTGGAGGAGACGAGTCAGGGTCACGCTTTGGAAATATTTGAAAAGTGCAGTGATTAAAATATTCGAGCTGGCAGTCTGAGCTGTCTCTGCCCCTGGTTCACTGCTGCCCCGTGCCGGTGCCCTCCCATGTGCATCTGCCTGGTCTTGCTCCTCCATGCAAGCACACGCTCATCCACCTCCCAGCACGGTGGGGACGGGTCTGGCTGGGACCTGACAGCCATCTCGGGCAGTGGAATCCCACTCAGCTCCATCCCCTGCATGCGCAGCCCAGGAGCTGCTGCCAGCCCCGACGAGCCGGCGTGACTCTGCTCCCTGCTCCCGGCTGGGAGCCGTGCCTCTCCAACACGCTCGCTAATGCTCCAGCAGCGCAGTGTGCCCGGCAGGCCTGATCCTGCCCGTCCGCCCCTCCGGGAGCTGCACCCCCAGCTCCCCTCTGCCACGGGGAGGAGCTGGGTTGGTGTCTCATCCCAAATTATTGAGCACTTGGGGCTACCACATCCCCAGCCTCCAGCCGCTGGGCTGGTCCCCGCAGGACCCCGGCTGCTCCTGCAGTCAGGAGGGTCTGGATCGAGGGCTGGGTGCTCTGGGGGGGACACACCTTCACGGGGTGGCAGAGGGTTGGTCTGGCTGTGGAGGCGGCTCATCCCACCAGGCTAAGCATTGCTGGTCTGGGAGATACGGGTTGGATACAGCTTGTCCCTGCTGGCCTGGCCTGCACATACACCTGGGTCTCCCAGGGGTCAAACTAAGGATGCCGGATTTTCTTTCCACAGTGGGAAGAGGCCCAAAGGGAAGAATCAAGAGCTCCTGGAAGCCACCCACCAGAGCAGAGGCAGTGACAGGGGCTCCTGTGCCAGCCTCGGTGCTCCCCAGGGAGGATGCACTGGCCACCACCACTGCAGCCACCTCCCCACCCGGCTGTCGTGACGCGGGGGCTCGTGCTGGTGCCTTGGCCTTGGCTTTCCCACGCACATCAGCCTTGGGAAGCGGGAGGAGGAAGTGGACCTGCCCCATGTTCCCAGCATTTCCTCTCGGCCCTGCGCGCCCCAGGGATTTTTTTTCTTGCCATGACCCTGAGTGGGAGCAGGGAACAGCCTGTGTCCCACATAAGGGCAGCAACTGAAACCACTGGGGCATGGGGAGCACCCCCAGCTCACCCTCCCTACCACCACCCTGCACCCTGGGGTGCCCACACAGCAGCGTGAGCACCAGGGTAGCCACGGGGATGCTTGGAGCTGGTTCCATCCTCCAAACCTCAGGCACTTTTGCAGGATGCTGTCAGAGGCGTGGGGGGCAGCAGGAGGATGTTCGAGTCCCCCACCCAGCTGAAGCAGACCCCAAAACACTCGCCTGTGGGCAGGGAGGGCAACAGCCACCCACTGCCGGCAGTGGAGGGAGAAGGCAGGAATGTTAATGGGAAGCAGGTTCTCCTGGCCGATGGGTTTGCTGTGCCAAGCCAGCCCTGGGAGTGTGGACCAGACACGGGGGTAAGCAGTGGGGTGGCTGGAGGGGCACGGAGACCTTTGTGGATGCCAAAGGACCACAGAGAGCACAGATCCACCCTTGGGGAAACTGAGGCACAGCCTTCAGAGGGAGTGCATCCAGCCCACAAGAACACTGTCCTGTCCCCATCCCCATGACAGGACACCGGAGCAGAGGATGAGCTCCCGGGCAGCTGGGACATCTCCCCGCTCCGGTCGCACACCCTGTAAGCAGAGGCGGCTCTCTGCAGCGTTCAGCCTTTGCCGAGGGTGTGACCAGCCTGGGTTTGGGGCCCAAATCTGCAAGCGTTTATCAGGGTGGCTCTGAGGAGGATTAACTCCTTCACCCGGGCTGCACACACCCTCCTGACACTGCTATCGGCTCTCCCACCCTCCCAGGTCCTTGTCCCCCACCCCACATCCAGACACTCCAAAATCTGTCTCCGGGACATCCCGGGGACTGCTGAAATGGGGGACCCCAGGCAGGGCATCCCCCCAACAAACCGGGGAAGCCAGGATGCCGCAGCTGGGTGCCGGCAGGGCTCCACAGGCTGCTGGCGGTGCCGGAGGCTGGCTGCCCGCCCGGGGAACGGCGGTGGCAGGCTCAAACCCAGTGCCCATTGTGCTCCAGAGGGAGAGCAGGCAGCAGCGGGGCTGGGGGGAAGGGACACGCCGTCCTGCATAGCATCTGACCTCAACGCGGGGCCAAGGCAACCTCGGTCATCCAGTGCATGGCCAGCGGGGCTGGGACAAGGCATTAACCCCTGCGGGGTTAGGAGGGGGGCTGGCTACCCTATTCCCACGGCTGCTGCTGCTGGAGGACTGGGGTGGGCCGGAGCCATGGTAGGATGGCGCTGGGATGGGCTGGGGCCACGGTGAAGGGGCCTGCCCCGGCTGCAGGATGCAAGAGGAAACATGTCCTGCCTGGATGGAGGCTGCACGATGCCTCCGACTGTGTTTCGGTGTGCTCGTCCCCGTGGGCTGGGGCTGGGGAGGGCCCTGGGAGGACGGAGCGCAGCCCGCCGCATTCCCAGCGCCGCTGTTATTTTAACAATACCCCGCTGGCCTGCATGCCGGGGCTAATTTTAACCCTGGAGCCACGCCAAGCTGGCCCTAACTTTCCTCGCTGTGATTTATCCCAGCCATTTCCCTTCGAAAACAAGGCCCCCGTGCCAGCCCTGCTGTCTCCCCAGGCAGCGGCACACTGCCCTGGGGCCTGTCTCTCTGGGCTGGGCAAAGCGGGGCTGGATTTGCCCCTTGGCGGGTTGTTTGGAGATCAGGAGGGTGGCTGGTGTGAAGCCCCCCTGCCCGGTGCTCAGCCCCCCACCACCCATGGCTCAGGGGTTTTCGGAAGCTGGCTGGAAGCCGGGGGATGCTTGGATGCAGAGCCTTGCCCGGGATCCTGGAGCGACTCTGTTTTCCACAGACATCTCTGGGAAGGAGGTGGGTGGGTTTTCTACTGACAATTTTATTGAAAAGGCTGTGGGGCGCTTTTTTTTTCCCTTTTTTTTTTTTTCTCTCCCTTTTCCCAGTCAACAGCCATGCTTGAAAAAGAGATTTCCCTTCGCCTTTGTGCAACTACTTAAAAACTGATTGGTAAAAATGCTGCAGAAACATTTGCAAAAAATGGAAAATATTGAAAATATCTCGTGACAAAAAAAATCATTCTCTTCCAAATAAAGATCTTTTTTCTTCTCTTTTTTTCCATCAGAAAAGCTTCTAGTGTGCAAAATGTCGACCGCTTTGATTTCTTCTCGCAGCGGGCTGGGATGCACCCACCTCTCTGCTCCAGGAGGATGGGTTTTCAGAAAGCTAAAAATCACTGGGCAGAGATACCAGCACCGTTACCTCCACGTCCATCTCTCTTGTGACCCCCCCGTGCCCCCGCCAGACCCGCAGCAGGGCGGGAGGTCCCCAGGGAGAGGTGGCACGACCAGCCCGTGGGTGAGCCCTTCCCCGCAGGACTGCAGCCTGCCCGCCCAGGAAGGGGGAAGAAAGCCCAAAGGTATTTGGTCACTAGCGTCATGAGTTCCCGTTCATTCTCAGCCCATCACAAACAGGAGGTCTGCAAGGCTGTGGATAGAGAAGTGCGTGATTTCGGCGGGGCAGCAAGCGGAGGCGTTAGAGGTTGTCGTACATGCGTAATGTCTTCTCCAGCTGCTGGCTGACACGCTGGTAGAAGACGATCTGCTCCTTTAAGTAAGACTGCATCATCCTCTTGAAGTCAGCCACGCGCCGCTCGTGGAAGTGGTTCATCTCGGCTTGCAGGGCGAAGCCCACCACGCGGCAGCGCTTGCGGATCCCATCTGCCTCCTCCTGGTCCATCCTGCCCTCGTCGCTCATCCGCTGGCTCTCCTTCACCTTCGCGAAGGCGCCTGGCGAGGCAGGGCGAAGGGTGAGAGGCTGATGGATCTGTGCAACCCTCCGTCCCCCTTCCCCAGCCAGCACTGGTGGGTCCCATTACCCTCTGGGCCAGGGCACCAGCCTGCCCCACAGCCAGAGGTGCAGAGCTGCCCCACGTGAATAAGTGAGGGATCTGCACGCTCCTGGGCTATCATCTCCCTGCGCCCATATCCCCATCCCTCTCCTCCAGGCAGGGGAAGACCAGGAGCCTTTTCCCTCTGGATTCTGCCCTCCCCAGCTCTTCCTCTGCCCCTGAGGGGAGGGACTACTCTTCCCTGAGCAGTCAGCCTCACATTTAGCAGGAGGTTTAGGGGTCTGGGCTGCTGGAGGGGTGCAACTCGAGGCTCAGGGTGCAAAGCTAACGTAGGGACATAGGGAATTGTTATCACAGCCAAGCACTCTGGCCAAGCCCTGCAAATGTTCAACGTCACCCTGTGGATGGGGGTCAGGAACAGCCCTGGGAGACCCCAGAGTGGGAGGCAGCGAATCGGGTGCAGGAAGTGTGTGCAGTGCCAGCTGGAACTCAGCTGGGAAAGCATCTCTCTCTCCCAGAGGTGGCTGATGCTCTGACACCAGATTTTCCCTCTCCTTCCATTTATTTTTACAGCTCGGTTTCGAAAGAATCCTGCCTGGCTCCAGCCCTGCATTCCTCCCCTCTCATTAGCACAGAGGCTGTTTGCCTGAAAACAGGATCTGGCCTGCAGGGCTTTATTTCCCTCTCCCTGCCCCTTGACGGGAGCACAGGACCTGGGGTTACGGTGCTCCAGCCTCGCCAGCCCTGCTCCCAGCGGAGAGGAGGAGGAGGAGGAAGAAGCAAAGGTTGGAGGCCAAATCCTGCCTTCCGCTCTGCCCACGCGGCCTCGCTTCCGGACGGGATCCAGCTCCTCTTCACCCACCGCGGTAAACAACGCGGGAGGGAAAGACGAGGAAGCAGCCAGGGCCGGATCGCATCTTCCCCTTCCCCCTTTCCCTTCCCAGCCTCCCCCGGGGATGTGGAGCGATGCTTGGACACCCCGGGATGTTTGGACACAGACAGCCCTGGCTTCGCCCTGGGAAAAACTCCCTGTCCCCCAAAATCCGGGGACTAAGGCGCGGGTGTCCCCTCCCTACTGCAGGCAGTGGGGCCGGGAGGAGCGTGTGGACTTCAGCCCCACTCCCACACCCGGCTCCCCGGCTGCATCACACCCCGCTGCCTGGGTTCAAAGGGACACCGAGCCCTGCCTGCCCGCCGCAATCCTGCAGAAAGGGCGGAGTGGACACCTCGCACCCTTCTTATCCTTCCTGACCTCCCCGTGGAGGGAGGATGAGGAGGGACACGCAGTAGTGGGTAGGGATGCGATGCAGCCCCTCACTCACAAGGCTCTGGGCAGGACCTTGTGATGGCTTCTGCTCCCGGCCTGGGGGGAGTGATGCCTGCGCTGACCCCCTGACCAGTGCTTTGTGCAGCAGTTGTGGAGTCCACAGCATCACTTGAGGCAAAACCTGATCCTGCACCCAACAGCCCCAGCAGCCTCTCCCAGGCTGGTGTGACAAGGCAGCTGTGCCAGCAGGGACCACACTGTCTCCCTGGGAGCCACAGGTAGTGGTCCCCATCCTCATCCTCATGCTCATCCCCATCACCGCACAGCACAGCGTTTCCTCACTGCAGCCCCATCCCACTCCCACCCATGTGGGGCCATCATGCAGGAGAGGTCATCACCAGAGGAGAAGAAGCCACCCTTACCTTTCTGGAGGTGGATGATGTCTGGGAAGTTGGAGAGGAGCCCTTGGTACAAAGAGAGAGTGTCCAGCATGAGGAACAGGTCGTTCTTGGGCTGCTCAGCGAACATCTCCCCCACGGTCTCGTACGTCTTGCCTGTGTGGGAGATGGCGTTGTTGAGGGCGTCGGAGCTGTAGGGGGGGTCCATGTGGAAAGAGTGGCTGATGGCTTGGAAGGCATTGCCCAGCTTCTGGAACTCCTTCCGGAAGCCCCCCACGTGCTTGCGCACCAGCTCCGAGGCCACGTTGGTCAGCTGCAGGACACTGTCGTCCATCTTCTTGCTGAAGGCCTTGAAGGCATCCACGCGGTCCTCCACATCCTGCAGGTCCTGGTGCTCTGTGGGGATCTGGATGGTGAGGAGGAAGCTGGCACCCACCATCTCATCCTTCTCTGCCCGACGTTTGCCCAGCTTCCACTGCTTCTCGTCGCGGCAGCAGAGGAAGTGCTGGAAGCCCTCGTACTGGGAGAGGACGGGGTGACTGGTCATATGGTCCATCCAGAGGATCAGCCGCCGCTTGCGCTTCTCGATGAAGTCCTCCTCAAAGCGCCCGGTGGCCTGCTTCTCGGGCAGGTGGGGCACCGAGATGACCGTGAACTTGTGCAGGAGGCGGTTGTAGAGCCAGTCAAAGTGCTTGTACCGCCGGTAGACGGGCGAGTTGATGTTGCTGGGGGTCAGCTTGTAGGAGATGTAGCTCTTGATGCCCTTGAACTTGGTTTGCTTGGTTGGGTCCTCCACAGAACAGATGAAGGGGTGGGGGTTCGCCCTCCACTGGGGACCTTTGGAGCCCATCTCGATGGAGTACACCTCGGCGATCTTAGACATGAGGGGCACATCGCCTAGGATGAAGGCTTCCACCCCCGAGCGGACGAAGCAGGAGAAGCGGTTGAGGTTCCTCCCCACCACGCTGCCCCTCTTGGAGGAGCTCATGCTGTCCTGCCTCTCCAGCGCCGGCTTGGGCCGGTACCCAGTGTGCTGGTGGTGGCCATATGCTGCCGGGTACTGCAGGCTGGGCGAAGGGTGCCCGTTGGTGCCCGGCATGCTCCGGGGCTCCTCCACCACCGTACAAGCATCGTCCCAGTCGTCCCAATCATCATCATCGTCATCCTCAAAACTGCCCTGGTAGGAGATGCCAGGGTTGGGGGGGGCTGTGTAGAAGGAGGAGTCGTGCCCGGGGGACCCGGCCGGGCTGCTGGAGTAGTCCGTGTAGTTGGAGCCCGACCGGGAGCGGAGGATTTCGACGTAGGAGGCAGGGAAGAGGCCGGTCTCCCCGCGGCTGTTTTGGCCTTGTAACCACCCATCCAGGGAGTTCTCGCTGAAGATGACGAGCTCCTCGTTCTCCTGGATGCTGATCTCCTCTTTGTTTTCGCTCTGGAAGTTGTAAAGCGCTCTGGCTTTCAACGCCATGGCTGGTACTGGGAGGGGGGGACACGACGTAACGCAGTCCCCGCGGCCAAAAAAAACCCTCCCGGCGATACCGCAAACTCGCTCAGCACCGGGGCCGCCCCGCACTGTGGGAAAAGGCTTGGCTGATTTCTCAGGAAAATAAAAAAAAGATGAAGAAGAAATCCCTTACAAGGCGACGGCAAGGTCCGTATGTCCAAGTGACCCCCCCAATCCCAGCACCCCGGTTAAAAACAACATTCCCCGGTCAAGCGAGCGGCGTTTCCCTCGCTCCTACGGGATAAAAACCCCGGCCGGACCGAGAGCCGGGCTCTGCCATGTCCACGCAGGTTTTATGTCGCTGGGACGCTGATCCCACGGTTTCACTTTCCAGGAGGAAAAGATCCGGCTGCCAGCGAGGAAATAAATCCAAAGCGACTTTTCTTGGGGCTCCTGTGGATAAACCACCCCGATTTCCTCCGTCCAGCGGCTGCCAGCTGGTGGGTGCCGGGAAAGCGCCGGGAACCGACCCCAAACCCAGCCCAACCTCCCGTGATCCCGGCCCGGGGATTTTGCAATTCCTTTCCGGGCCGGCTTTCCGGGGGGTTGGTGGAATTTTTCGTTGTTGTTGTTTTTTGTTGTTGTTGTTTTCTTTTTCCCTGAAATCCGCAAATCTCACGCCGGACGGAGGGAGAGGGCCCCGCGGGCTGGGCAGCACCGGGGCCGGTACCG
>NW_020799112.1:2465127-2476697 GCF_003259725.1 Athene cunicularia | reverse complement strand
GTATAAGAGACAGGCTGTGCAGAGGGAGCGGGGCGGGGGGTGGCCTGTCTCCCGCAGAGGGTCAGCCGGGCCGCTTCCTCCCTCCCCAGGAGGCGGCTGGACTACGTGAACCATGCCAGGAGGCTGGCAGAGGACGACTGGGCAGGGGTGGAGAGCGAGGACAAAGAGGGGGAAGATGAGGAAGAGGAGATGGACGTGGATGCTGGCAAGAAGTTGCCCAAGCGCTACGCCAACCAGGTGAGGAACTGCCTGCCCCTGCCTGCCTCCCCGCGATGGGGTGCGAGTGTGAACACAGAGCAGGGTGCGAGGCGGTGAGGCAGGGCATGGTGAGCGGCCACGGTGATGGCTGCGTCAGGGCTGAGAGTAACGTGTCCTGCCTGGCCGGGTGCTCAGAGGGAAACCGTGCCTCAGTTCTGCCTCTGAGGCATGCTGCATTCAAAGGAGGGCAGGTGGAGATATCTGGGTTGCCTGTCTGCTTTGGGAGACTTTAACTCAGCTAGCAGTGTTTCTGTTCTGTTGTGCAACAGTCAGTTAAAGGCTTCTGTCTCTTCCTCACGTCTGGGGCACCAGGAAAGGAGAAACCTCAGCTGATGGGTTTTATCAGCCTTGGCTGCCATATTGGTCCAAAAAGACCTACTGCCTTTCAGGTGATCACAGTGAGACAGGCTCTGAAGAGGTCAACTTGTCTGGGCTCTTTGTTCCTGGTATTTAGGAATCACTAAGCTCTGACATGTCTTTATAAATAAATTTAAATTGCTGGAATGGGGACCAAGGTACAGGGTGCCCAATTGAGGACTGTGAGCCCGTACTGTGGCCTGAAGCTTAGGCAGCAACTGGGAAGCAAGAGAAGGACTTGGGGGTGACTGTTATGCAGGCTGGTGAGAGAGAGGGAGGGAGCCCCTTTGGTGCTGTAATGCAGGGTGACAAGCAATGCAAGTTGCTTCTGAAGTACCCAGTGTAGCAGTTGAAGCCAAGTCAAAACTTTCTTGCTTTATCCTTGAGCTGTGAGCTTTCCATAACTTTAGGAGAGTTGTTACTAACTGATTGGGGTTTTTTCTGGATTTCTCTGTAGCTGATGCTGTCAGAATGGCTGGTCGATGTCCCCTTGGATCTGGAGCAGGAGTGGGTTGTAGTGGTGTGTCCTGTCGGGAAAAGGGCGCTAGTTGTGGCGTCCAGGGTAAGTGGGAGCAGTGGTGATGTTTCACCATCTGGATAAGGACCTATACCTGTTTCTCACCCAACATAGGACTGACCCGTATGTCTGGCTTGACTTTTTTTTTTTATTTTTTTCCGTCTCCCGTTTCCTCACAGGGCACAACAGCAGCTTACACCAAAAGCGGCTTCTGTGTCAACAGGTTCCCATCCCTGCTGCCGGGGGGGAACCGGCACAATTCAAGCGAGAAAGGTAACAGTGTGAGGAGGCATTTGGGATAGAGAGGGGGGAATGCCTGTGAGTGTGTGCACTGGCAGCCTGGGTGCTGCTCCTCCAGCTCCCCAGAACTGTGTCCTTTTCTGGTGCCAGGGGTAGTCAGCATCAGGCCTGTTCGTGTATCTCTGGAGATAACTAGATGTGAACAATATCAGATACCTCTATGCTAGGTAAGAGCACCTGCCTGGTTAACTGACACTCTTAAACCTCAGCATCCTCTTTGTCTTCTGACAGAGAGCTGTGTATGGTGTGTTTTTTCTTAATACCTCTTGTAGTTGCTTTCTTGCCCTGAGGAGGGGTCCTGTTTGATAAATGCCATTTTCTGAAATGTGCTGTGCCTCTGGCCTGATGCCTTTGTAGCCTTGTTGGACTCCCCATTTGTGGTCACAGCTTCTATCAGCAGAAGGAGATCTCTCTGCACCTCACAGCCTTACATGGGGGCAAGCTTAATGCAGGAGAGATTTGATCTGGTGTTTGCCTGTTGGGTTAGGCAGTCTCCAGAGCATGTCTGGACCTCCCTGTGTTTGTGTGTGCAGTGTACTGTATCTTGGACTGCATCTACAACGAGGCAAAGCAGACGTACTATATCCTTGATGTGATGTGCTGGAGAGGACACCCTGTTTATGACTGCCAGGTATTGAGGCCCTGCCCTGCCCTGCCTTCCCTTTCTTTCCCTGCTCCGTGACATAGCCCACTGTGCAGTAGGCTGGGTATTTCATCTAAGCACCAGCATCTTCACAGCTTATGGGCTGCCAGTGACCAAAATAATCTGGTACATCTTTTGGGGGTATTGGGGGAAGTAGCAGAGTTTGGGGTGCTGGCTGGTTCTTGAGGTGAAGCTGAGTTTGTAAATCTCCTGGGCAAATACAGAGGAATGGAAACACTCAGCAGGTGCCGACTGGTGATGTGTGGTGGATAGTCATTAAGTCTCTGTCTCCTTTCACAGACTGACTTCAGATTCTTCTGGCTTTACTCAAAGATCCAAGAGGAGGAAGGGCTGGGAGAGAAAAGCAGGATTAATCCAGTAAGTTCTTTTGTACTGAGAGGAAGAGGAGGAGGATGGAGCGGTAGGCTCTCCTGTTCAGCAGGCTTCAGAAGTTTTTTTTCAAAATGGAAGCTTCCTCCCCCTGCCACCCCTCACAGATCAGGCTTCAAAGTGTACTGACAAAATGGGATGCCACATTCAGGATCTAAATAGAACCACTGAATATTGTAAATGAATGTGTTTTTTTTTCCCCAGCCAAAGTGCTGAGGGAAATCAGACTGCAGGGTATCAGCTAACTTCCATGCCATTTTTAGATTTCCCTTGAAACAGAATGGAAAGCCCGTGTGGTTTCTACAGGGGCAGTGTTGGTCAGCAGCCTGACTACAGTGGGATTTATTCCTGTGTAGTCTTGTGGAACTTGCAAGGCAAGGGAAAAGGCTTATAAAGTTTTAGCCTTCCCTCCTGCTTAAACTAATCCTTGAAGTTGTCGGGATGGATGCCGGATTGCCACCCGGAGTCTCTGCTGAGCAAGAATAAAAGATTTTCCTTAGAAGGCTTACACATAGAGGTCAGGCCTAGAACCCACAGCAGTTGGAAAGTGTTTTTTGGGGACAGGCCTAAGAGATTTGGGAGCCTGGCTTATGGAGCACAATTTGCAAAGCAGGACTCAATGGCTGTGCACCCCCCATGCGTGCTCAGATGCAGGAAAGCAGAGCAGCTCCTGTGGGGTTGAACAGATCAGTCACAAACTGGGATGACTGCTCCTGTGCCAGCGGTGAAGGTATCTGTAATCTGAGAACATCCTGTTCTGACTCCAAGGGGAATATCCAGAAAACAGCTACCTAATGAATGAGAGGGTCGTTTCAGCTTTCATTTCCTGGGTGGAAAGATTTGCTTGGCTGAGCCAGCAGCCTGGAGCAGACGTCTGTCTGCTTTGCATCCTGCCCAGAGGCCATCATTTTCTATTTTGGTTAAAAGAGCATCTCAGGGTCAGCACTCCTGAAAAGTCCTTCCTGCACTCTTATATGCTTGGAAGAAAGGTAACGGGAGTGTATGGGAGCCATCTGCATCTCTCATTTAATGCCAGAGAGGGAGAAAGAAAATAAAATACCTGAAATAGATCATTCTAGGCACTCTAGATTTTGTGCTGTCTGGGCATCGTGGTAGCAAGCCATTGGTGGTCTTTTAAAGGTCATCTTCTGTTCCTGGAATGAGATTTGTGAAGTTGCAGCAGTGTACGTGCTTTACCCAGCATTGCTGGGGAGATGGTGGGGTTAGCTGGTGACCATTCCCACCCTGTCCTCGCTGGTAACTGGGGTGATTTTTTTGTAGGTTTTCATGCAGGAGCTCCCAGTAACTCCAGCGCGATATGATTGGCACTGATGGACAGCTTGGTCCTGTTGGTGTGTCTCTAGGTGGGGACTTTGCTTTTCAGAATTGCTCTTCTGAATTGCATCAGAGCTTTGTCTGTCCCAGTAACCTGTAGTGATCAGAGAGACCAGTTGCTATGGGAAGAGTAAGAAATTGGGGACAGCTATCTCATTCCCTCAGGCTTCATCTGCCAGTGGTTGTACCCAGATCATGGAGCTCATGGCATCAGGGAACCTGCCTTTCAGGAGCTGGGCCCATCCTTTTTTGAGCTTATTTGTGCTTTTGGGCCTCTGATACCCTGTGGCCGGAAGGCTTAATGTGGTCCCTGCTTGAAATCTCTCTGGTTACTTCATCTGACGCCTGTCCCTCACCCTTTCCCTCTCATGCTGGATCTTGCACTGGGGGAAATCCTTCTTAGCTGCCTCCACACCAGTGCTTGCTTCAGTGACTTGTTCTGCTTTAGGCCATGCAGTTGTCTCTTCTAACCCTCTCTTACTCTTTCAGTTCAAATTTGTGGGCCTGCAGAACTTCCCCTGCTCCTCGGACAGTCTGTGTAAGGTACTGGCTATGGACTTCCCCTTCGAGGTGAGAACACGCAGCCGGGGGGCCTGAACCTGAGCCTTAGGGACAGCCCCGCCGTGCATGTGCTGGCGCTTGGGGAGAGGCACATCCCCTCCGCCTGGAAGGGTGCAGGAAGCCGGCCGAGCTGCGCTGCTGTTCCCCTGCACTGGGGGATGGATGGATGCCTTTGATGCACGCAGCTGATCTGTTGCCCTGTCGCCAGGTGGAGGCTGCGTCCACCCAAACTAATGAGCAAAAGTTAAACCACAGCATTTTGGGCTGCCTTTACTGTTGGCTGTTGTCTGAAAGAGCCCTTGTGAAGGAGGGGGTTGATGCAGACACCTAGATGACCTGCAGAAGCAGCTTATCTTGCATTCCTCTGGCAGCATGGGGGCCAGCTGACCTTTTTGGGGTCCCAGCTGGTACTGCTTGCTGCCCTGGGGGGGTCACATGAGCACAAGCACGAGGATCTCTGCGGTGTGCTGCCTTATGCAGTGGTGTTTCTCAAGAGGTCTGTGGGGTGAGCAGAGTGGTGCCTTTCCCTGAGCTCTGTCACAGGCGCTGTGTTTCCTTAGGCTTGCTACCTCCATCTGTGTGCAAGGCACCCATCTATCTTGTGTCTTGTGGGGAGGAAGGGGTGGTGGTAAACTCCTGGTTGGGTTTTGAGGTGTTCGGGTGTTTGTGATGGCCGCCTGGGAACTACTGGGGGCAGATGGCTGTGGCAGGAATGGCTGGGAGGGGCTCAGATGAGTCTGTCCTGCTGTATTCGTACTGGATGTTGTGGAGGGGATGGTGCAAGCTCTGCTTTTTGCTTTGGTACAGAACCAGCAGCTTCCTGCCTTTGGCTCCCTCTGCTCCTGGCACTCTCTGAGGCGGCTGTTCCCCCAGCCAGGGCACCTGCACCATCTTTAGGAGTGGGTGCTGTTGTGCTGTTGAGGCCTCTGCTGACCTGTGGGAGAAGGGCAGGACAGGCAAATCGATGTGCTGCCCAGTTCAGCTCTGCAGGCCTGCAAACAGCGAGTTGAGGCCCTCCTAAAAACAGCTCAGGCTGCTTTTGACTGCCCTGGCTGACCTGGCACTGAAGCAGGAGAGGATGGAGGAGGTGATGGCATTCCAGCATGGTGTCAGTGACAAACATCTGGGAGGTATAAGCTCCTCCAGTGCAGCAGTTCTTGTGGAGTGCTCACACTCAGCCCTAGATCGGGAGCAGCCTCTACAGAGATCGCTTGTCCCACTAAGCCAAAAGCCACATTGATCTGACCGTGTCTCTCGTGCTCTCCTGGCCCAAGTTAGCGATTAACAGAAGTGCAGGTTTAAATTTAAGGGAAGCTAATTTGGCTACGAGGGCTGACTTGGCCTTCTGCATGTCAAAGCCAGGACAGAGAGATTTGGAAATTAGGTTTGGAAAGCCCCAGCCTCTTGTTGGTCTTGCCAGACTGTGCTCTGAACACCGATTGGGGAGTGTTGAGAAGCCGTCCCAGGTCTCCTACAGCTGGCTTGCTCAATTATAAATGTTCTGAGTGCCTCTGTAGAAACAGTCGTTCCCGTCTTTACTGAAGAAAGTTTCATTCCTTCCTGAGGCATCTGCTCCCATGAGAAAAGGCTGTGTTGAGTATTGCCCCACTGCGGTCAGAGCAGAAAACTTTCAGCCCGTGAAGGGGACCGTTGTGAAATGCCATGGGAGGGAGACAGAGTTGATCAGGCTCTCCCTTGTAATCCAGTTGTGATTTTCCCCCCAGGTTCTCTGGTCAATACATCGGGGTGCGGCCCCAACAAGTGAAACATGGTGTAATTTGGCTCAAAGCAGCCAGTAACCCCAGAGAAACCCGCGGTGCCCCTTCCAGGAACGCCGGGAACCGTGGTTCTCTTCATGATGTGCCACAAGAGGGAGCCCAAGAAATACCCATAAATAGCTTCCACCAACACCACATAACGAAATAAACTTTGCAGAAGGCAAAGTGCAGTCATGCTATAGATAGTGCAGTATAATAGAGGACTTCTTATGCCTGGGCCCAGCATCTTGTGATCCTGACAAGGATCAGGCAGCAGAGGTGGTCAGTGCTTTCAGACATGGGTTTTCAGAGTTAATCTGTAACCTTAGAGTTAGGACCTCATCCGCTACATTACGTGAAAATTTTTTCCACTAAATTCAGTGGACTTTGGATCAGTTGACTGGCACTGAATTTGAAGTGGGTTTTGGATCTTAAGAGCTACTGTCTACTGACAGATCTAAGTAAAACAACATCTGGATTTTCACAAAAGCAGAGGGAGCCAAAGTCCCTGAGAAACCCCAGTGTGAAGGAGTGGGAGCACTGGTAAGCACCTAAAATCTGAAAAGCATGGCTGTGAGATGTGAAATCCTGTCAGGCCAGTTCCTCATCAGGTTTGGCCAATGAGGAACAGTGTTGGCCCTTTATTCTGATGTGGCTGCTGTCAGTGTGGTGACTCAGGGCAGGGACCTGGCCAACAAATTAAATAAACTGGAAGGACTATGGGAGTAACTTAAGAGAAATCAGGGGAAGGAAGAACATGATCTAGCTCTCCACCAGGCCAAGCTCCTTTGAATTCTCCAGCTTGGGGAAGATCTTTGGAACAGTCTGGGAGGCAGAAGCCTTTCCAGGCTCTGATCCTTACCAAAACATTCCTGTGGGTACCGGAGAATCCCCGTTACTCACCAAGTGCCGTGTACCCGCAGGAATGGGCAGGATGTGCAGGCGTGGTGCTGGGGTGCTGCAGAATCTGGCTCTTCCCAAGTCTTCCCAGGAGGCAGGGGGAGGGAAAAGCTTTGTACTTTAGATATCCAGAGGATTACACAAGCTCATCATGATGTTTACTGTTCTGGTTTTATGGTTTCCTAGCACAGGAATCCCCCTTTTTCTGGGATTATTTTGCAAGATCTTAACAGTGACTGAAAATTATGGAGAGGGTAGTGCAAGAAGCTCTACTCACTCTGCTGGAGGTCAGCATCCATGGTGCAGGGATGGATGTACGCTGCTTTTTGCTCAGCCCGGCTCACAGTCCAGCACGGAAGCAGAAATCACCTCCCTCCGCTTGGTTCACCAATGCCTCAGCTCACTGCTGATATATGTGCTGTTCTGCCATACATATTCTGGGGACTGTAAGCTTAGGGAGGGGCCTGGGAGCAATTCAGCCCGAGGTGGGCTCTTTTTCTCATCTTTTCTGCCCACTCAGCCACTCTTACTTTTAGCCAAATGGCCTTTTAAGAGCTTGCAAGGCTGAGCTCAGAGGAGCATCACCTCCAGCGTTAGTTAGCCTGACAGCAGGATCTAACCTTGCAGAGTGCACCCCTGGGAAGCACAGGAAGAGGGGGATGAAAATCCCTGAGCATGGTGGGGGAGCGGGGAAAACGTCAGCCAGCTGCAGTGTTGCAGAGTGTGGAAATAGTAGCACAAGAGTTAGGTCCTAAACCTTCAAGAGTCCTGAGTGCCCTTAACTGTCATTGATTGCTGGAGAAGTTCTCTCTTGGGAAACGTGAAGAATTTATTTTGCATAAGCCAGCTGAAAGAGCTGTAGCAGCGCTGCGAATCAGGGCTCCTTGGCGTCATGCGCTCTGACTAATTACTCTCCAAATGTATTATTTAAAATAACCTTAATCCAGTAAAGTGGGCTTTTTGTGTGCTGCCTTATTCAGAAACCTGATGGCTTTTCTGCAGAATGGAATCATAGCAACCAGAGGAAAAGCGCCGGTCCGTGCTGACATCAGGCTGAAATCGTTTGCCTTTGACAATTTAAAGCCATCGGGCCATCGCTGGGTTTGTGCTGATCCTTCAGGGCAGGAGCTCTGCAGGTTTCTTCTTTCCCTTCCGCTCTTTATTGCGCTGCTTGAGGAAAAGTGATCCAGCTGGTAGATTTGGCCTGTGAATGGAGAGCGGTGCTGTTGTCTGGCGCTCTGTCATCCACCTGCAAAAGCCTCCAGCTCTGGCTTTTCATTCTCTCCTCTACACAGGTTGACGGACTTCTCTTCTATCACAAGAAAACCCACTATACCCCTGGCAGCACCCCGCTGGTGGGCTGGCTCCGGCCTTACATGGTACCCGAAATCCTCGGGTTCGCCGTGCCTGCGACCGTGCTCACTGCCAAACCAGACTACGCTGGGCGTCAGCTTCAGCAGATCATTGAGAGCAAGAAGAGTAAAAAGCTGGCAGCAGAAAAGGGTCACTCGAGCAGCACGGCGGCTGCGAGGAATGGACATTACGAGCTGGAACACTTGTCTACCCCTCAGCCAGCAAACTCTCTGGAGGACCAGGATGAAGCAGTGAGCCAGATGGAGAATTAGGCTGCTGGGACAGACTGGTTGGGTAAGGAGAAAGCAGAAGGTTCCCCACTTCTCACTCACTCATGCTCCCTGAGATGGGAGCAAAGGTTATAAAATAGGATGATTTTGTTCAAAGGGCAACGGAAGTTGAATATTTTACTCCAAGTGCTGCTGGATTTTTTTTTTTTTTTTTTTTTTTTTTTATTGTCAGGTTCTTTGCTAAGGCAGTTGTGTGTTGGGAAATGGAATGATCTGTCCCCACACTGCAGGGTTCCTGGTTCAGCTCCTGACCCTGCTTCTGGTAAGCCTCTGGCAAATCTCCAGCATAGGAACAGTGCTCAGACCTCCGAGGTGCAGCTGCTGCTTGTAACCCCAGCCCCGACAGCAGCCCCACCTCCCCAGCCCTGGAAATCGGGGCATTTCAGCCTTTGATCCAGCTGTTTACCAAGTCCTTCTCAATGAAAGTTTTGTGGTCAGTCTGCTTCTAGTAACAAAAAGTTTGCAGCGGGCTGCTGTAAATCTAAAGGCTGGGCTTTCCACACCCACATGTTACTAGGAAAAGCTAAATTTCCTTGCATCGCAGCAGGGCCTGCCTCCCAGCACAGCTTTGTGCGGTGTGAGCATGGCAGAAGCCTGTACTCGAGGCTTTTCTCAGTAGGGGGAGGAAGGAATGGTTTCGCTCTGAAAAACGCTAGCATTGATTGTGCCAAATAAAAGGTTTCTCAGAAAGACAAATTCTTGAGCGTCTTCCTGCTACCTAAGGGTGAATGCGTGCTGTGCCTCCCAAATAGGGATTGAAAAATCGCTTGCGGCGCTAACTGGAGCAGAGGAAATGCTTGTGTGGGTTTGATTCTCTGCACACCGAGGTGCTTCAGCCCCTCCCTCCCCACTGCTGCCCCTCTTACTCCAGCCCAAGCCTGCTTTGCAAGCACCGACTGCTGCCTTTCCCCAGCTTTAGCGGGGATGAAACGATTGTACTCGCTGTCCCCAGGTTGTTTTCCAGAGGGAGATTAAAAGGCCAGAGCAGGACGGCTCTTGTGATGGAGGGGGAGATGAACTACCAGGGTAAAGGTGGCGCTGGGGAGTCTCCTCCCAGCAGTCTATGAAAATGCCCCCGGAGGAGGGCCTGTATCCAGGAGGAGATACCAAGAGCAGGGATGGCTGCCTGCTGATAGCGGGGGCACTTGTATCCTGCGCTCACACCCCCCATTTTTCCCAGAAAAAAGCTTGTTTCTGTGCCAAGCATGTGGGCTGTGTGTGATCATCTGACTCTGCTGCCGCTATTGATTATAACAGCGGGCAGCAGGAACTGTCCCAACCGCGGCCAGAGCTGGCTGCAGGAGGGGAGGAAACAGCACCCTGGCTCTGCAGCTTTCGGATGCAGCCCAGCATGCTGCAGTCTCTTTCAAACAGCTGCTTATTTTGTTATTTTTGTTACTACATTTTGGGGTTTTTAGCGTGTGAAGCAACTGGCCCCGGGGAGGAGGACAAACACCTGGGCTGCCTTGTCCTTCCCCATCCCTCGAAGGCTCTGGGCTGCTCTGGCTGTGGGTTCCCCCTACACTTCAGCCTCACCAGCTGGCAGAGGACCGCAGGGAGAGCCCCGGCCGGCTGACCGCATCCAGCCTCCTATCAGCATAGTTTTCCTTCCGTCAGGCAATTAAACCCGGAGGTGGGTATCTGGCTGTAAGATTTGTGCATCCCTTAGGGCAGAGAAAGCTGCAGCTCAGGTTACCGCCTCCCTGCTGCCCTACAGCAACCTCTCAAGGTCCTCCAGCCAAGGGAAGGGAGTGGGCAGGAGAGAAAATACAGCTGAAGGGGGCTGCTTTAAGCCGCTTGCTCCGATCGATGGAGGAGAGCAAGAGGGAAGCAACTGTAGCGTTCTGCCGGCTCCAGATGATGCTGCATAGTTTCCCTTTTAAAAGCATGAGCTGGGCTGGAGAAATAAATATTTGCGTTACAATTCCTGTTGGAAACGAAAGGCTGTGTTTGGAGAGAGGGTGTTAAACGGAAGTCACCAGGGCCAATGCAGTTTGTTGCTGTGACTGTTTTATTTGCTGGGTGCGATCCCGCTCCCAGCTGTTCCTTGCCCTGCTCCCAACCGGGACAAGCGGCAGCTTCAGCAGTGACCGAGGAGGGGTCAACCCCCCCGGGGGCTTAAATTTAGTCTGGGGCAGGAGAGCTGAGTGGGCAGCTCAACCTGTAGCTGTGGAGGCTCTGGAGGACAGACAGACAGCCCCAAGCTGGATGCAGCTCGAGGGCTCAGCCCCTTCCCTCTGCACTTTCTTCCATTTTCTCCGAGTTAGGTGCAAAGGCTCTGGCTGAGGGCACATTGCCAATGCAGTCCTCCTCGGCTGAACAAAATGTCCCCCTGTCCTGGGGCCTGGTTTTTCGGTGAGGCCTCGGCTGTGCAGCACAGTGGGGGCCCTGCTCCCCTCAGGGTGTCCCTGCTCCTTCCCAGCGGCACCCACACCTGTGCCCAGGAGCGCAGCTTGGGGATTGTGGAGTGGGAGAGTGAAGAAAGGGCTGGAAATCCCGGACGCGGGTTTGCATGCTGGGAAGGTGCGTGCCTGCCCGTGGGGGAAAGCTGCGAGGCAGAGGCCGATGTCCAGGCAAGGGAGGCTGCTGCTGCTGCTGGGAAGGGCCGGAGGGAGAGGCGAGGCTGCGCGCCGCGGCGGGGAACCCGTGTCCTGCCCTGGGGTCACTGCTCACACGGTCTGGGGGTACAGCACACAGCCAGAAATAAAAAATAACAAAAAACAACTGATGTTGGGCCTCGGGGAGCTTGGCTTGGTGGTGGGCTCGCACAAATACACAGCGCAGCCTTGGGGTTTCCCTGGCACGCCCGGCTGCGGAGGTGCCCCTGGCTGGGGCGCAGAGCCCGGCGGCCTGCAGACGCCCCAGCGCTTGCCCTGCCCGTCCCTCTGCAGGCAGCACAGTGGGTGTCG
>NW_020799112.1:2450176-2465077 GCF_003259725.1 Athene cunicularia | reverse complement strand
TCGCACAAATACACAGCGCACCCCTCGTGTCCCGCGACCCCCGGGACGCGGAGCCGGGGCTGGCCCAGAGCACGGCGTGACACCGGCCACCTCGGGGGCTGCAGCGCGGAGGCCAAAGCGACCGGAGGGTCAAGTGTTCTGGTCGGTCGGTCGGTTGGTTGGTTCTCTGGTTTTTAAAGCATCCCTCGTTTCTCCAGTGAGGCTGAGGAGGGTTGGTTCCGAGCCCTGGGGTTCCCAGAACACCCGTGCCCCGCAGGGAATGCTCGCCCGGAGGAGCTGGCAGAGCCCATCGCCCAGCTCCCAGCCTTTCCCCTCCACCACACCTCCCTCTTCCCAGCGCCGCGCCGGGAAGCGAGGGTCTCTGCAGGGTCGTGAGGGCTCCCTGACAAGGGGCGTTTGTGTCCCGGGTCCCCACAGGTGCCTTGTGATTTGTCTTACCCCTGCGCTGCGGAGGCGGCGAAGCTCCCAGCAGCTGGGGTTTTTGACCCTGCTCTGTCCGGGGAGAGGGATCGGAGATGTTTGGTTTGTGCGGGGATGTCAGATGTGGAAGATGAAGGGTATTTGCAATAATGGCTCCAGGTTTGGATTATTGGAGTGGGGCGGGGGAAGGCTGCCCTTGGTGCTGTCCTTGATGAAAATAGTGGAAGTTTCTCTTTCCCATGGGTAAGTGCTGGTTGGGGCTGGGACATCCCCTTCCTGCCACCCTTTCGTCCCCCACGGGACCATCAGGATGTCTTCCTCTTGATCCGCCATCAAGCCAGCGGGGAATTCACCCCTGTCCTCTCCATGCCAGCCTTGGGACATCTCCTGCTCTGTAGGATGTCTGCAGCTCCCTCCCCAGCCCATCCCAGAGGGACCGGAGGAGCCAAACTCATTTTCCTCGGGGTTTTTCAGCCCAGCTGCAGTTTTCACAGGACCTATTCCCCCCCCACCCAGGCTGAAGAAGGCGGGTGGGTTTGCTGCCAGCACAGCCTGGGGGAGGAGGGCTCGAAGAGCCTCCTCCGTGTTCCTGCAGCAATGGCTTTGTCACCACCCTGCCCTGGCGCAACGAAGCGGGGACTTCGATGACGCCAGTGCTCCAAAGACCAGCATTGTTCAAAACGCCTGGCCGCGGACAATTTCACTCACAGCGCTGCTGTCGCTCACAGAAACAGGGCTTCTTGCTGCAGCTCTGGGTCATGGGCTTCCTTTCCAGCCCGTGGAGTGATCCCTGCTGCGCTCAGCTCAACACCTGTATAAATCCATGTGAGATCAGGGCCAGAAACGATGATGAGACCCGGTGGAGCATGCAAGGGGGTCAGAGCTGTGGCCGGTATTGATGCTCAGCTCGGTAACTCCTGGCTTGCCTGCTACTGAATGTCAGCACTGGTAGGTTTTGGATTTCGTTTTGCTCCTGCAGAAAGCGAGGGAAAGCTGGAAGTCACGGCTGAGCCGCCCTGCAAAGCCAGCACTTGTTCTCATGGGTCTTGCCCCTTGCAAAAAAAGCCAGCGTCCCTCGTGATGGGTGCTTGAAATGTGATTGCGTGAAGCGTGATGGGTTAAATGTTGAGGAAGGAGATCTGAGTCTCACATTGCATCTTCTCCTGCTGCCACCGTGCCCCTCAGGACCCCCTGACATCCTTTCCATTACCTCAGGGCACTGTCCCCATCTCAGGCTTCAGTGTCTCTTTGGTCCCAAGGGCAGTGGGAGCGTGCCTGGCGCTCGCCCCCATCCCCAGGCCCTCCTGCACGTGCTGGGGAAGGAGCATCTCTGCTGTTATTTTGGGTTGGCATCTCAGGCCCAGCTCAGCCCTGGCTTTTGGGCAGCTGGGGGCGAAGCAGTGGTATGGGCAATAAGGTTGCCCATCTTGGCTCATCGGTAGGATGTATTTCTATATACATACACGTGGATGCATGTGTTGTGTTAAAGCTGAAGATGGTTTCTGTATTGCCCCATTTATCCTCCCATCCCTCTTCAACAGAGGAGAAATCATTAGAAATTTAGGCCATGAAAGAGTTGCTTTTGTTTTGGCAAAGTGGAGGCTGTTGGAGATGAAGACTTGGGAATAAAGGCAGCCTGTAAGTACAGCTCCCAGGAAAAGCTGCTGCTGACTGGGAGGTGGGAATGCGAGGCAAGGAGGGTGTATAACGCCCTGTCTCCTTTGCTCCCCCCTTCACCCACTCTCCTCCTGCCCAGTCCCTTGCCCCCAGCAATTGCAGAGGTGGGGGGGGGCAGCCAGTTGACCATGGCACGCTGCCGTGCTGGGAGGGCTCACAGTGCCTAAAGGGGGTTTTTGTGAGGGCTTGGAGCTGAACTGTTGAAATCTGTGCTCAGATTCCTCCTGGTGCTGTCAGAGGCAGATCCAGCCCAATTCTGTGAGTTCCCTCCCAGTTGGCTCGCCCAGCTGCTCTGCCAGAGTCTGATACTGAGTTAGGGAGCATCTGGCTGTGATGTGCTGGGGGTCTGGGCAGGCCCTTAGCGGCTTCCAGCAGCCGGGCAAGCTTGTATCCTTCTAAAAAATGCCTGCTGTGATGCTGGGCAGGCTGTGGAGAGACCCCTCAGACGAGCTGGGCTCCTTCAGCTCATCCCATGAGAGGGTCTCACTGTCCCTGCCAAGCCTCATGCCACCGATAAACCCTGGCCCTTCACTTCCTCCCATCGGAAGTCATTAACGCCGACGAGCTTTTCTGGCTGAATAGTTCCCAGTAACTCCGTGCCGCCGCCTGACATCCAACACCGCCGCCTGCCCGTGCTCCCTGCTCCAGGAGACAGCCTTCAGCGCTCGCGCTCTCTCCTCCTCCTCCTTGCGCTGTCATCATCGTCATCTGCTCTTATCAGGATGGGAACCCCTCTGTTTTGGGGTGTGCCTGGGTGGGACCGAAGCGTTTCAGGGGCTCCCTCCATCCTGTTTGCACCCTTTGAGCAGTATGTGGTGGAAGGCTGGGCCGTGCTGCCCTGTCTCCCTCGGGGCTCCTGTATGGGACCGGGGTCAATATGCAGCAGAAAGCAAAGCTGCTTCCATCAGCATGGGCATTCAGGAATCTACGCCCACCTTGCAAACACATCAGTAAAAATACATTTTGGGTTTTTTTTCGCTTGTCTTCAGGTCTTTAAGCCTTCTGGGAAGTTGCAGGTTGAGGTTTGCGACTTTGTTCTGTCAGTGATAGTCAGAGAAGTTTCTTTCTCAGTTTCTTGTGGTTTCGGGTGTGCACGGTGCTGGTGCTTTGGGAGGGGAGCATGTTCATTCAGGATGGCCCTGGCGTATTTTGGGACCATGGGCTTTGGGGAGCGGTAGGAGCATCCTGGGACCCTCCTGGCCCGAACCATTCTCATCTGGACTTCTGCGGCCATGTGAAACTGGCCTTACTGGGTGAGCCGGTCCATGTCCTGTAGCACATTGAAGCGTCAGCCCTCGACACCGATCTTGCTCATTACCTGTGTTCACACGGCCGGGTTCACTGCTCCATGGTGGAGCTGCAGCCCCAGGAGCTGCTGTCAGGTGACGGGTACCCGCTGTGCTGGGGTTGCTGTGTCTGACCAGGAGTTTGCCGCCATGAAACCCTCCTTGTGCTCCCTCTCTCCCTTCCACAAGCGTTTCCCAGCCCCGAGGCCATTTTTTCCAATGCTATCACTCCCCCACTTGCTGCTTTCCCAGCACTGGCGTTGCCTGTGTCTCCATGCCCCTTGCCCTCACCCCTTTTGCCAGTACCTGCCGCAGAGCTCCCCGCTTCACCCCGAGGAGCTGCTGGGTTTCAGCCCCTGCCTCTGCACCACGGGCCGTGTAACTCCCACTGCAACCAGGGATGTTCCTCGGGCGCTCCTCCTCCTCCTCCTACCCCATCTCACTGCACACCCCTCGTCTCTCCCACAGGCAACCAAGCAGTTCCTGGAGGAGATCAATAAGTGGACAGGCCAGTACAATGTGTCCCCACTCTCCTGGAATGTGGCCGTCAAGTTCCTCATGGCCCGTAAGTTCGACGTCCTGCGGGCCATCGAGCTCTTCCACTCCTACCGGGTAAGCGAGCGAGGCTGGGTCTTTGTGAGAGATCTCTGGTCCCGAGGACGACCCTCCCCCTGCTTTTTTTTTCTTTTTCCCACTCCCTTAGGAGTTTTATCCAGCTGGAAAATCCTTTTTCAGCCCAGGCGAGTCACCATGGAGATCTCGCCGACCCGGATCCCCTCCCCTCCGCCAAGAGCAGTGTGTGTGCTCACAGGGTGCCCTCCTGCCCACAGAGCATCTCACCATATATAAAGGATATATATGCATATATACTTTTCCCATCTTGGTTTTGTAAAGCTGCTTCTCCCCATGCTGGGGACTGGGGTGCTGCAGCCAGCTGTGATCCTCTGCTGGAAAATGGGGCCATGGAGCAGAGGTTTCCCTTGGAGGACTGGGTGCCCCACGGTGGGGTGAGGTGTGGGGAGGGCTGGGGTGCCTGTGCCGACCGTCACACCAGCTCCCTGCCCACAGGAGACACGGCTGAAGGAAGGCATTGTGAAGCTGAAGCCGCACGAGGAGCCGCTGCGCTCGGAGCTGCTCAGCGGCAAGTTCACCATTCTGGTAGGTGGGGGCATCCCCCCCCCTCCCCCAATTACCCCAGCTCGTAACTGGGGTAACTCATCCCAGCTCTGCTCCATGCGTGTGCCCTCGGGTGTCATGGGAGCCTGATGCTGTTTCCTTCCCAGAGTGTGCGGGACCCCTCAGGAGCCTCCATCGCCCTCTTCACAGCCAAGCTGCACCACCCCAGCAAGAGTGTGCAGCATGTGGTGCTCCAGGCACTCTTCTACCTGCTGGACCGAGCAGTGGAGAGGTGAGCCTGCCTCCGCCGAGGTACTGACTCTTACCGCAGCGTGGCCGTGGGGAGCCCTTTCTCTCCCAAGGGTGAGGGGAGATGCTGCTGCTCGCTGAGGTTTTGATAAAATCCTTCCAAAAGGCTTTGCAAGGAAAAGGTGTGGTGTCTCAAATGGGAATGTGAATTCCTGAAGGTGAGATTGTGGCTGAGTCTGCCTGCCTCTGGGTGTCCCATCTCTAATTAGGGGAGAGAAGAGGTCATAGCTCCCAGTGGCTTCAAATTCCTTGTCTTCCCCTGGTTTGACCTCAAGCCAGTCATCCCTACGGAGGTGTTCAGCAGCAGAACCGAATTCCCTAAGCCCTGAGCCAGGTTCTTCACAGCCTTTCCCTGCCTGTGTCCAGGTTTCAGTTTTGCAAGGCCCCTGATTCCTGCAGGCTTCACTCAGGAAGGAGGCAGCCCCCCCACACACACTGGCGAGACATAATGTGAGCCCTGCCAAAAATATAAAGCCGGGATGTCCCGTTTATTCCTGCTGGGCTGTTCTGTTTTTGAATTTACCCGTCACAGGCGATGCAGCTGAGACAGGCTTAAGACATGAGCCAGGCTTAAATAAGGGTTGTAGGAAGAGGTGGTGAAGCAGCTGGGAAATGTGGAAGCAAGCTTTGGGTCAGTGGGTGCTTCTGGAAGGACAGAAGGGGATTTTTTGGGGGTCAACAAGCTGAAGATGAGGTTAGTGTGGGGCAGGTCTGCTCATGCAGGAGCCAAGCAGTTGGATGTTGTGAGGTTGATGTTGCTTTTTCACCTCTCAGCTTCGAAACCCAGAGGAACGGGCTGGTGTTCATCTATGACATGGCGGGCTCACAGTACACCAACTTCGAGCTGGACCTTAGCAAGAAGATCCTCAACCTGCTGAAGGTAACAGCCGGAGGTGACCCAGTGTCCGGGAACGGTGCGCAGGCCACTCGCTCACCGAGTATGTGAGGTCCTGTGGTTTTGGCATACGTGTTCCCACCAGACCGTGCTGACCGCATCTCGGCTGAGGAGCACCGGCTCCCACCCTGCAGGACCTCGGGAGGGTGTTGGGAGCCTGCCAGGCGGGACCCGGCCAGGGCTGCGGTGTCCTGTGGGTGGGAGGGGATCAGCTGTCCCCGTGCCGGATTCCTCTCGCAGCTGCTGGCAGCACTTTTGGGAAAACAGATGCAAATTATTCTTTAATCGTGCTGGCATTTCGTGCCTCCTCCCTTCTCCGGAAAAAAGAAATAACAGTAAATAATGTCCGGGGTGTGTTCTCACAAATCCTGGCTCCCAGGCTTCACCTCTCCCCCATGGAGCCAAACCCTCTGCCTATCTAATTCAAAGGAAATAATTTGTTTCCGTATCAGAGCATAAAAATAAATGCGGCCATGTGTGAGGCACGCTTCAGATGTGACGTTGCCGTTGCCACCTTTGCTGGCCGTCACCTCTGCTGGGATGCGTGTTGTTGCCCCCAGCAGAGTGCAGAGAGGGGCTGGTTCCTCCCTGATGACGTGGATCTGACCCCTCCTGCCCACAGGGTGCCTTCCCGGCTCGGCTTAAGAAGGTTTTCATCGTGGGAGCTCCCATGTGGTTTCGCGTGCCCTACTCCATCATCAGCCTGCTGCTGAAGGAGAAGCTGCGGGAGCGGGTGAGCGCTGCCCCCCCACCCCAGCATGGGACACTCGGCGGGGAGGGCTGAGGCTGTTTTCTGTTTGGGACAGGATGGTGTAAGCAGCTTGTGCCCCTCAGCCCCTTCCGCCGGAAGCTGCTGAGCCCAAATCCATGGGAAACTGAGGCTTTCTTAGCCTATTTTGTAGGGCTCAACTTGTTTCAGTATTTTCAGCAAATATCTTGAACCTCTTTTGAAATCACCTTCCATTTCTTCCTCTGTGGTGAGGCTGCCAGCAGCAGCAAACGGAGGGAATGGTAAATGATTAAAGAGAAAGGAAACATCTGCTGAGCACGCAGGAGAAATGCGCTCAGGCGCTATCTGACAAAGACAAAAATACGTAAACCAGTATCCTCATCAGCAGCAGTGCTGCTGGTAGGGCCCTTTTCCAGCCCAGTGCCTCCCTGGGCTGGACTTTACCTCTCTGCTTTTGGTAGGAGCTTGGAGCCCCTTGTAAATTTGGAGCTGGGTGCTCCCAGCACTCTGGGAGCCAGCCCCTGCCGCTCCACTGGTGTTCCCCTTGGGTGCCCTCCCGGGGCGGGCGAGGAAGGGGGAAGACCCCGATGTTATAGGGGGAAATCTCCGAGCTCCATCGGAACTGTGCCAGGCCACTGTCCCTGTCCCCAGCAAATCCTCTCCATCCTCCTTGGAGTCGCCACTGCCCCTCTTCTTCCTCCCGCAGGTGCAGATGGTGAAGATGTCGGAGCTGAAGGAGCACCTGCCCCGGGAATGCCTCCCCGAGTACCTCGGGGGGTCCCTCAAACTGGACCCTCTGAGCTGGAACTGCCGGTTCCTGCCCCAGCAGAACGGGCATCCCGACCCCCTGGATGAGCTCATCCTGGTGCCGCTGGTGGCCCCTAAAGATAATGGATCCGTCCACGTCCCTGGGCCCAAGTCCATCACCCTCCAGGAACTGCTGGATCATGTCAGCCACAAGCAGAAACGAGGCATCTACGAAGAGTACGAAGATATTCGGCGCAGGAGCCCGGCCGGCACCTTTGCCTGCTCTTTGTGAGTAAGAGGGGGAAGGAGCCAGGTGTGGGCCAGCGTGGGGGTCCCCTCCCTTTCTCCAAAAAAGCTGGTTTCCCCCCTCCCCATGCTTCTGCTGCTCAGCGGTAGCCCATCTGCCTCTTTGGGGTGCAGTGCTTTGGGTTAGCGATGGAGACCCCCGGCCTAGCGATGCTGTGAGCCCCCTTTACGGCTCCCACAGCCGCCGAGGTTCGGAGGGAACCGCGCAGGGAAAAGCGGGGACTAGGACCTGGCCGGGACTCTGCTTCCCGAGGCTTTGGCCAGGTGATGGCAGCAGAGCCCAGGCTATGGGCTCTGGAGGCTTGTGCAGAGGGAGGAATGGTGCCTTTTCCTTCCCTGCCTGGAAAACATCCCTGCTTCCCTCTACCCTGCCTCCCAGGGCACCCTACAACCAGGAGAAGAACCGGTACGGGGACGTGCCCTGCCTGGACCAAACCCGCGTCAAGCTGGCGAAGCCGTATAGCCGCCCGGAGGTGAGCCGGCCTGGCATGGAAACTCAGGCTCCCTTGTGAAGCTGACACAGCTGTCCTGGCCACAGGACTCTAGAAGGCTCACACTCTGTCTGCTTTTGTCTCCCCAGCTGACCGATTACATCAATGCAAGCTTCATGGATGGCTACAAGCAGAGGAACGCTTACATCGGGACGCAGGGTATGGCCTGAGCCCCTGAGGGGTTATTTTTCTCCTGATGTGTGTGTGGGTGTCACTTCCCTGCCCAGCACCAGGCAGCGGCCACAGTGGGGGCCATCCTGGGAGCAGGGTGCTGCCAAGCAAGCCCTCCTCCTCTCTGTGTATTTACTCCTCTCCCAGTCCCCAGCCAGAAGGGAATAGAGTTTCTCCTGGGAGAGAGTGAGTGGGTCCATCCTCCTTCAGCTCAGAAAACAAGTCATGGGCTGAAGAGATCCTCACTAGCAGCGGTGATAGCAGCCTCCTCCTCCTGCCCCTAACTCAGCCCTGGCTTTGCCCCATCTGCCCCGGGGTGAAGCAGCAGAGAGGGGAGATCGGTTCTGAGCCACAGGGATTCCGTGCTGGGACAGGGAGCAGTCGGTGACAGCTCCAGGCAGGGCTGGTGGATCCACACCAGGGTCAGTCCCCACGAGAAGGGGCTGCAGGGGCAGCTGGGCAAAGGAGCTCACCCAAATCCCTCAGGTTTTGGTCTGACATGTGGGCTGTCCCTGCAGGGCCTCTGGAAAACACCTACGGTGACTTCTGGCGCATGGTGTGGGAGCAAAATGTCCTGGTGATTGTGATGACAACCAGGTGAGTGCTCATGGTGGGGGCACAGCCCTGTTCTTCTCTGCAAAATGAGCATTTTTGCTGTTGGATGAGCAGCACTCTGCTCTCTGCAGTGACCCTGCAGCCGTGGTGCCAGCCAGAGCCCCGCAGGGCAAGGACGTCACATCAGGGGTGGATGTGGGGTCCTCAGGGGATCATGGTCGGGTGGAGTGGGACATGTGCCTGTCAGGGCAAGGAGGACATCACCAGCTTGTCCTTCTGCTCCCAGGCTGGAGGAGGGAGGCAGGAGAAAGTGCGGCCAATACTGGCCCCTGGAGAAGGATTTCCAGGTGTGCTTCGGGGCCCTGACCATCACCAACCTGGGCGTGGAGAACCTCAGCCATTACAAGAAAACCGTCCTGGAGATCCACAGCTCAGAGGTGTGTGGCCACAGCTGCCTGGTGAGGGATGGCACAGGGGTGCGGGAGGTCCTCTGTGGCCAGGGGCAGAGGAGAGTGGGGGGTCTAACCCCTCTGTTTTCCCCCAGACCAGGGAGCGGCGGCTGGTGTCCCATTTCCAGTACCTGAGCTGGCCGGACTACGGCGTCCCCTCCTCAGCGGCCACCCTCATTGACTTTCTGGGGGCTGTGAAGCAGCAGCAGAGGGTGGCGGTCAGCGCCCTGGGACCTCGCTTCAAGGGTCACCCTGGGGGACCCCCGATTGTGGTGCACTGCAGTGCCGGCATCGGCAGGACAGGTAACGGGGTAACCCCGGCAGTGGGGCACGTTTCCACCACGGCCTGGGGGCAAGCTGGTGGTTCTGGGGTGCATGTGCCCAGGGCTCCCCGCAGCCATTGGCCTCCATCGCAGCCTCCGCTTCTGCCACTGTGGGAGGTTTTACGGGGGTGCTGAGGGGCTGCCCCATTCTGGTTCTCTGAAGGGTCTTGGGGGCCGACGCCATCCCTGTCGTTGTCCCCAGGTACCTTCTGCGCGCTGGACATCTGCCTGTCGCAGCTGCAGGATGTGGGCACGCTCAACATCTCCCAGACGGTGCTGCGCATGCGGACCCAGCGCGCCTTCAGCATCCAGACCCCCGAGCAGTATTACTTCTGTTACACCGCCGTCCTTGAGCACGCCCAGCGCGAGGGCCTGCTGCTCGCCAACCACAGCCGGGCCAGCCAGGAGAAGGGCTCACCGGGACACTGAGACCTGCCGCCTCCCCGCAGAAACCCCTTCCCAGCCCACCGGGGCTGCCGGAGCCGCCTCCATGCCCGCTGGGACTCGGCGCTCAGCACTGCTGTCGAACTGTGCCTTATTCACACCAACCGTGGCTGCCGCTCGCCTGGCGGCGGAGGACGGCGCAGGAAGAGGCTCTCACTCCTCTCCGCGGTATTTCTGTCGAGGGGGTGGGTTGGTTGGGGGAGGTGGTTTTTCTTCTTGTTGTGGTTGGATTTTTTTTAATTAATATTTTTTTTGTTGGGACCATCTAAAATGTATCTAGAGAGGGGCTCTGCAGAGCCCTAGGAAATGTATTTCCAGTCATGCCCTGGGGTTTAGGAAGAGGCGCCTACTTCAGTCTTACCTGCCACTAAGTATGTGTGTCTGTATGTATGTGTGTATATAATATATCCCTGCTGTGCCCACCCCTGGCTATTATATATATACATATATACAAGCACCCGTTGAGCAGCTCCTGCGGTCCCCACAGTCCTGCTGTCTCACTGCTGTGATCCCTGGAGCGTTGAGTTTGGTCCTGGCTCTGTCTTGTTTTCCCACCCCCAACCCCCGGCTCCTTTTTCCCTTTCCTGCCCCTCCTGCTCCTCGCAGGCAGCACTGGACCTGGTTCCTGCTCTGGGGGTGCTCAGCAGCATCCTCCTCCCTCCTTTTCCTTGTCTCATATTCCCCATCCTCATCTCCTGCCGGGAAACGGCAGCTCTGCTCCCGGGAGGAGGATGTAGAGGATTTTGCCCGCGGGTCGGCCGAGGGGTAAGGAGCTCACGGTGTCCCCCGCCCCTAGGGGTGCAGCCGCCGGAGTCACTAGGTACGAGGGGATGGGGACACGGAGGGGACCGACCGGCTCTCCAGGTTGCCCGGCTTTTCCAAGCCGGCAGTGGGAATCCGCGGGCCCAGCCCTGCGGTGAGTCACGGGCTGGAAAAGCGCTGAGCAAAAAACGCCAAAACGCTGGAGAGGCCATGAGCTGACCTGACCTCCGGGGCAGCAGCACCTGCCCAGGGCACTGGGACTGGCAGCGCCTGCGCCTCAGTAACTTTATACTGTAATAAGCTCTTTGAATGTGTATATTCTTATTTTTTTATAATCTTGGGGGGTTGGGGTTTTTGGTTTGGGTTTTGTTTTGGTTTGGTTTTTTGTATTTAACATTAACTTGATCCAAGCCAGAGCCAGAAGTATTTGTAAATGTTCCTATTTTGCTCTCGTTCAGAGAAACATTTTCGTTGTTACTTTTTGGGTTTTGTTTTGTTTTTATTTGTACCGACATATAAATACACTACCAGTGACCGGTCCTCTCAGCTCTCATGCTGCAGTTGGTCAGGGGCAGGAGAGGAGAGGGAGGGAGTTTAGGGCTTTGCACACCCCGCAGTCCTCAAAAGTGAGCTGGCCTCATCCCTGGAGACACGCTGCGCTGCCGTGGCCCCCTAGCACTGGGGAGGGCACAGGGCTGCATTCAGGGCCGTGCCAGGGAGCAGGGGGCTGGGGGGGTCAGGGCAGCTGCCCTCAGAGCCCAGCAGCCCACTCCTGACCCGGGTGAGGCGCCGTGAGAGGGAGCCAAGCTGCAGACAGCTTCCTTGGGTGGGCAGGACACAGGATGCCGGCAGGAGGGAAGGCAGCGAGGTGTGGACAAGCTGCCCCACTCTGAGCTCCTGCCTCTTTTCCCAGGGCCTGGCTGAGCCCCAGAGCATCAATCTGCTTTAAGCACCGGGTATTTGGGAGTCTCTTTCTTTGCATAGACCTTTTCTCCAGCTGTCACCTCCCTCCTTTATCTATTTTGATGAATAATTATTGAGGAAGTGCCCAGGGTGTGTTGGCCACCCTGATGAGCAGCCCAGGAAACCAAACCTGTATCTGCAAGGACCCCCCGGCCAGGGCTGGAGGGGCAGCGCCATGCCCTGGATGGGGAGGCGGGACAGGCAGGGCTGGCTGGGGGATCTGCGTGCTGCTGCCTGCACCACATAAGGCACAGTGATTTGGGGGGGCTGGTAGGGTTTGCCTCTAATGCAGATGCTGTCAACAGCGAAAGGCTGGGCGGCAGCTGATCTGAACATGGCGTACCTGATCCTGTTGCTGCTACCTGTAACGCTCAAGGGGTGGAAGCGGAGATTAAAGGAACGGGGTTGTTGGCCGCCTCTGGTGTTATTTCCTCAGCACCTACAGCTGTGGTTTGGGGAGCGTATGCCGTCTTCCTGCGATTGGGAGCATTCTGCAATAAACGCTGTAAAACGATGAATGAGAGCAGCGTGGGGAAAGGCCTTTTGCTGCGGGATTTGGGGGTAAGGGCAGTGTTTCTGCCGCACCTGCTCTGAGCAGGCGTGTAGGGCAGAAAAACGTGCAGGCACGGCTTGGGGGAACACGGCTGGGCTTCCTGTGGGCTTTACAGCCAGCCCCGGTGCCTTCGGGTGCAAGTGATGCCAGTCCTAGAGCTGCAGCCACAGTTTGAGGCTTCGGGGCGAAGACAGAAAAGAGGCAGTTGGTGTGAATCAAGCCCTAGAGCAAGCGGGAGAGCATGTGCCCCAGAGCAGAGCAGCCGGCCACAGTGAGGCTCCCGGGTGAGAGGAAACACCGGCGAGTGGGGAGAGCAGCACCTGTGTTTGCTCAGCTGGAGTTTGAAAAAGCCAAGCAGGCCAGTGTCTTTCTGGGACTGGCAGCGATGGAAGCTTTCCCTGGTGCTTGAGATGTGGGCAGGCTTGTCTGGGCCAAACACATGGGCTGGATGGCTGGAAAAGAACAGGAGGCAGCAGGGCATCCTTTTTCAAGGGATGCGTGCCCCGAAACCCACGGCTGTGTGAGAATGGGCATTCTGAGCGTCCTCGGAGCTCTGCGTGTCCTGTCTGGGGAGTGCTTCTGTTTCAGCTGGAGTGTCCCATTCTTCTAGGTACCATTTTCTGTCCCTCTGTGCTCCTCAAGCAGCATCAGCCCACACAGTTGGACCTGCAGAGTGGCTCCCCTGGCTCATACTGGCTTCCAGCTTCCCTCCCGGCGCCCGCTGCAGGGTGGCTCCAGCATCTGAGGGAGCCCCTTGTCCTCAGGGAGGAAGGAGCCCGGGATCCTCCTTCCTCACTGCCAAACACATTCTTCACCCCAGCTGGGGTCTCTTGTTGGCACACCTGCAGAAAAGGGGGCTTTTGGCTTGTTTTTGCCTGTGTTGTGGGCCCTGGCTCAGTGGGGTTTTCAGCGAGGTGTCAGGTCCGGACCCAAAAGCTGCAGGTGGTGGCAAGGGTCCGGTGTGGCCCTATGGGTGTGCCTGGCCCCTGTTTCCCTCCCACAGGCTGCAAAATCCCAACCGAGCCTTTGCTGTGGGTGCAGGGAAAAGCAGTCACACCTTCAGCTTAATTCCATACGATGTGGGCACAGAGAACTGAAACATTTCTGAGGAGACCCAGGTCCTGGTCTGTCAGTGTCTCATCAGGAATACCAGGCAGTGTGGTGCTGGAGGGTGTTTAATCAAAAGGCACTTCAGGCTGACGTTAATATTTATTTCTTTTTATGCTTAGTTTTTCTTTTTTGACTTTTAAAACGTTTTCCTTTTCAACTCTTTTGATGAGATCAGCCCATCAGTGGTTTTGGACTTTAAACTTGAGGTTTGAGGATTTTTAACCAGTCTGGTGGCCTTCGACAGACAAATAACAGCAGAAGACGGGGCAGAGGATTTATTTGGTTGCCTCCAGACTTCAGGCTCACAGTTGGTAAGCAGGGAGAAAACTGGGAACCACTTGGATATGCTGCTGTCGTAGACCTCGGCATCTCCCTTCAAGGAGGGACGAAGATCCCATCTGTGCCGGAGGCGGAGAAAAAGGTTGTAAGCATTTTCCATGGGAAAACAACCCAAACACTCTCCCACCCTATTTCCAGGGCTGCATTTCTTGTCAAAGCCAGTGTTTTCAGCCCTCTTGCACAACACAACACAACACAAGGTTTTGTTCCATCCACTCCTCCCTGAGCCAGCGGGTCCTGCTCAGCAACAGAAATACAGATTTCTATGGAAATGGACACTTCACAGAGAGCCAAGTGTTACTGGAAAGTAAAACTTTGTGTTGTTTGGAGAACAGTGGAAGGAATGGGTCACTGAGTGCAGGCAGCAGCTTTGCCTTGCCCTGCCTGCAGCATCTCTCCTTCCCCGGAGTGCCCCAGGGATGGGGATCAATCACCACCAGCAAAAGTCACAGCCGGGACATCCTGAACCGGAACAAGCCCATGAATGAAACCCAAAGTGCTGGTCGAGGCTGGAGACGGGCTTTAAAGCCATTGCAGGGAAACTCCAAGGGGGAGATGCCATCTCTGTGCCTACCTGTCTCATTTGGCATTCTGGGTTTCTTGGCTGCATGCAGCCGCCTCGATAATTACGAATACTTTAGAGTGCTTGTAATTTGCCCAGCACGGGTTGAGCCCTGGGAGTTTGCAAACAGCCTGGCTCCAGAGCGCTTCATTTCTCAGCCCTCACGCTTCCTTGCCACCAGGTTCCTAGGCTCAGGCTCCATCCTCAGCAGCCTGTGCAGGTTGAAAAACCCCTGGCCAGAGACCTTTCAGCAGTTAAACCGAGCTGCAGCTGCCTGCCAATGAGGCAAGAGCCGTCCTCCTCCGCTGTGTCCTGGCCTCCTGGCAGTACCCGGGGTCCACCTGCTCCCGGCGCTTAGAACTGAGAACAGGAAAAGCTGCTGGAAAGGAAAAAAAGAAAACAGAAGATGTTTAGACCTTGTTTGAGTGAAGATGCTTGAAATACGTATTTTAAAAGAAGTTTAGAGCACGTGCGTTTTTATTTTTTGCCCTCCCGACCGCTCTGGATGACCAGATGAGCAGCAGGCCTGGTGACAACTAATCCGAGGCCAGGCCTGGCGTCTCTGGTCTCGATTTCAGGCAGGCAGAGGGGTTGTGCCTGTACTAGAGGAGCAGCCAGTAACTCTCTCCACAACTTTGTAAACGCTGGGAGGAAAAAAAAAAAAAATTTAAAAAAAAATTAAAAAAAAAAAAC
>NW_020799112.1:2416798-2450126 GCF_003259725.1 Athene cunicularia | reverse complement strand
CGTGCCCCCGCCCAAGCGGCCCCCGAGGTGGCTGAGGCTTCCCCCGGCGCTTTTCGGAGAGCCCCGATTACAGTTTTGCAGCTCGGTAGCGCAGCGCTCCGTAAGGACCTGTTGGAGCGACGTATAGAGCGGTGGAACCCGGAGAGCTCCGCTGGCACGCAGTAATTTCTAAGCGTTTTTAATAGCAATCTGCTGTCCTTTTTTACATGTCCTCTGTGCCTTGAACTTGTCAGACGCTTGCACTTGATATTTCAGCCCTGTTTTTTTAATTCTTGGGACCGTTGTACCTCCATAGAAACTACTTCAGGTTTTCTCCTGGGCTTGCAGGCTGTGGGGTTCAGATAGTTTTAAAAATAGGAGAGTGCTTGATGTCTGCTTGCCCAAATACTGCCTTTTCTGCATTTTCCCAGCCCAGGTTCAGAATGGGGTTTAACAGCGGTTATTTGGGCAAATAGCACATGTAATCGGTGTACTGATGGAAGGAGTGTGTCCCAGAAGAAATGCGTTTATTTGGACCGCTAAAATGGTGAAAAACTGAAAAATAATTTGTTTGATACAGCGTTGGAACAAGTGATCTTGAGCTGCGTGTGGATTTTTAATCTCCTGAGCTGTCCAGAGGAATCAAAACCTGGTTCATGTGCTAAAGTGTAGCTTAAGGATGACCTGACACCTTATGTTTCTCTTCTAACTTGTCACTTTTATATTCATCAGTCCTGCTAAAAGGTGTGGGGTCAGTAAACAAGTGAGAAATGCCCAGTTTATTTCAGTACACTTCAGTTTTCCAGTGCTAACCTGTATTTTTTTAAAAAAAAACCCAGAGTGTCAAAGAAGTATACGTTGTTCTGAAATACTATGCTGTTAATACTATATGATAAAATGGCACCTTATGTTAATACAGTTACTCTGAAGCACCCGTAAAATTCCTTCATCACATAGAAGTGCTTTGGCAGCCTAGTGTCAGCCCGTGCTGGATCTCCAGGAATAGAAAACCACATTTTAGGCTCATTTCTTCCCTGCCCGGGTGAAGTTGGCAGTTTTTCAGGCCGGTGCGCTCTTTGCAAAAGGAAGCTGTGCTTTCTCACCCCAAAGTATCACGTCCTTGTTGTTCCCACACACCGCTTCTGGTTAAGATACATGGTCTCAGCAGAAATTTGTTTGAAAAGCTTCAACATGATTGTTCGCCAATAAAATGGCAGTAATTTGCTAAAGTTTGGGGAAACTTGGGGTGGTTTAGACTGCTTTTGCAAGCAGGGCGGGGAAGGGGGATGCTTTTCCCCCCCTCCCCAGCCCGGATTGCTGGGGGAGCCCTCCGTGCAGGCTCCCTGGAGCGTGTGGGTCTTGGAGCCGGGAGCATTGCGTCGGAATTGGCAGGCGGATCATTTACATTTCCAGGATTTATGAATCGTTTTCTGTCCAGATTGCTGTTCTGGTCTTCTCCAGCGTTGGAAATCTTTTATGGCTGTTAAAGCCGGAACAGAAAAGAGAGTCCCGTAATAGCTGTCACTTTAGCCTGGTGGGCACGGGGTGTGCTTTTGGAGATGTGCTGCTTTTTTCTAACTCCTGTGGGGTCTTGTCTCTTTTTATTTAAAAATAATAAATAAATAAAAGTATGCTGATAGTTCTCTCTGTGTGTGGGGAAGGTGTACTTAAGAAACTGAGCAAAACGTTACTTAACCTGTGTACTGAGTGTAGAGCTGGGTTTGGATCTCCTCTCTGCGGTGGGGTTTAGCACCCAGGCCGTTTGCTGCTTTGGCAAAGTGTGGCTCGGTGCCTTACCTACTTGTTACCCATCTGGATGGAGACAAGTGGGGTTTATTCGTGTCCTTTCTGCCTCGTGGTGGGTGCTGGCACACAGTCCGCAAACTGTCACTGTGTCACCTTGCAGAAAACTCTCCTAACTGCCCTGAAAGCTTTGCGTAAGGCTCTTCCAGCACCTTTTTCTTTGGGATACTTCTTGTATCATTTTGGAATGGCTCTGGTCACGGATGTACCTCTCTGCACAGCACCCCTTTGTAGCATGGCTGGGGGCTTATTCCTATGGTTACAGGCAAGGGGTCTGTGGCACCACACAAAAAATATACCAGCGATTGCTGAACAAGCTGGGTCATGTTCTGGAAGTCGTGCGGCTGGGTTAGTGCACAGACAGCAGCGTTGCCAGAACCTGAGCCAGCTGCTTTCTAGCAGGCGCCGTGATACACAGCATTGCAATCCTGTGGAGGACTTGTCCTGCAGGACGTCTGCGATGGCTCCGGGGTCAGAGGAGCCCCTCCAGGGTCCAGAGCCATAGCAGAGACTTACGCTTGCTGATTCTGAGTTTTGAGTCCTTTCTCCCTCAAACCAGTTAACACTCTCCCCACCTCTTCTCACATCTGCAGCCATGTGACTTCCTTGCCCTTTTTCAGAAGGGTCCTCGATCTGCAGGGACCAAAATCCTCTCTAGTGGCACTTTCATAACTTGTTTGTGATGACAGTGTTTATTATCCACAGGCATGTTGTGGTTCCAACAGGTGCCAAGGCAGCAGACCCTCCCAATTTGCTTTCTTCCTATTCTCTCTTTGCATTTTGCTTTTGATTCTGACACCTATTTAACAGCTGCTCTCTAGTGCCAGATCACCCTGCTTATCTGATTGGAAAACCTGAAATGAAGAATCAGTATTGGTTTCTAGTTATGCAGATTTTTGAGATTTTATTTGGTAAAAAGCCTGGGAGCAGAGCTGCCACAGGAGAGGCAGTTTTATGAAGGAGAATACTCAGCCTCTCTTGCCTCCGTTGCCCCCGTGGAGGAGGGAGCAGGCAGGAGGGGAGCCAGGTGTGAGGAAGAAGCCGTGTGGTGAATCCAGCCTCGTCCCCGCTTTCTTCCTTCTCTTTCTGTGTCAGCGCCGCTGCTTCTCTTCTCTCCGTGGTACCAGAGGGGAAGGATGCGCTCCACTTACGTTTATCGGTCCCACTGGCTTATGCGAGGCAGATGGATGGGGAAATCCTCTGATGAAGTTGTCGGGGTAGAGTTGCATAATTCTGGTGGTGTTACTGAGATGCAATGTACCTTTTTTCAAATTTTTTGTCTTGCTTTACCAGCTGAGGATCCTGTGTGCATTTGTGGTACGTCTGCCTGATGCACCCTACCTGTAGCACTAAGCAGAGCTGGCGAGCCAGGAGGTGGCACGGCTGGGAAGATCAGAGGTGTGTTCCTACACAGTGCCCTTTCCCTGTGAAAAGGAACACAAAAAACCTCAGAAAAGAAAAAGAAATGCGTTTCTCATCCTCCTGTAGGCAGAATGTAGTGTGCTTTAACTGAAGGTAAAAAACAGTTTGTGTATAAATGATGCTGGGGAAAGAGGATGCGATTCTTTGTGGAATGCACAGAGTGGGACTCGGTTATTGCTAAGCTCTCCTATGTGCCTCGGGTTAAAGCTTTTAACACAGGAAAGTACCTGAAGTTTGTGACTTGCTTTCAGTCTTGTGCAGTCTTTGCTATATTTTTGTGGTTGTTTTGTTTGGGTTTTTTTTCACCCCCCAGATTAACATTACAGATGATGCAGTTTGAACTGGGGCTTTCTAAATCTTAGAGTCAAAGTCCATAAGGGGATGCCAGAGCTGTGTGCTATATTTCTGAGAAGACAACATAAAATTAAGTGTAGTACTGTTTGTAATGTTGCCACAGTGCAGGGCAAATACCTGATACAAGTCTTTGACACTACTGATTGTGATTGTATGTTTATCCTCAAAACACCTTTCCACATTAGCCAGGCTTTGCCATCAGCAAGGATTCTGGGAGAAATCAGTTGTCACTGAGGGTGGAAGTGGGTGGAACTGCCCCTTTGAGCAGCAGGATTCAGCTAAATCAGTTTAAAATGACATTTCTAGTCTTCGGTTTCATCACAGCCTTTCTTCCTTTTCAGCCCTCTGGCGTGCTGTAGGAGGGGTAGGACTTGCTGTCTCTGCTGACAGATCTTTACAGCTTTTGAACGGGGCAGATCCTTGGGAGATGACAGGTCAAGATCAGCAGGACCTCAGTGAGGAAATGAATGCCCTTTGGGAGCATTCAACATCATATTTTCTTCTGCAAGTTGCAGACCCGTCTCTGCTCTGGTGCTGGTTTGCTCACCCTCAGTGCTTTCCCCTCTCTGTAGGGTCTCAGTGGTGGTGGATGTACAGAGTTAATGTCACTAGTCTTTGTCTAGGTACAGCAGAGTATCAAGATCATCTCTGCGCTAGGATTAAAAAAGCCTGTGAATTAGTAATCTTCGTTAAGTGGCGGTCTGCTGTGAGCCACTCTTACACAGCGGATGCAGACCCTAAGTAGGAGTTTAGCAAGGTGTTATCTGTGAAGACTGACTAATGCTATTGACTGTTGCCTATAATATTGACTCTCTCTCTAGACCATGATACAAAATTTTAAAGTTGAAGCAGGTATAGGGCTTGGATAAAAGTAGAGTCCAAGCTGAGTTAGCGAAGGTGAGGGGAATTCAGAGGGAAGAACAACCTACAGGAGTTTTAATTTTCACTAAACAGAAGTTTTAATGTCAACCATACAGCAAACTGGTTTTCTGAAAGATTGCCCGCTTAATCTGTGAGAATCGGGAGCTTCAGAAACTGATGTTCATGCTGCTGGTATGTGTGTGGTAATATATCCTCGGTGCTACCATAATTCCCACGGCCCTGCAGGGCTGAGGTGTTTGGTGGCTCCACAGGGAAGAGGCTTCACGGTCAGCCTGAGGTGAAATTTTAATCCTCAAAAGGGCACATATGGGGTGTTCCAGTCATCTTCTGTTCTCAAACAGCGTTTGCTTTAAACATAGGTTAGTCCGTCCAAAGCTACAAGTGTGGAGTGTTGCTTTGGGAAGTGAGACACAAGGACACTTAGGAGCCACCGCACCATATATACACACCGTGTATACATGTATACACACCCCCCTCCTTATCGCAGTGTGTTAAGCCTGCTAGAGCTGTTTCACTTCTTCAGAGCAAATCACATGTGACTTTTTTTTGAGAATGTTCCCGTGTTGTGAATATTGCCTGTACGTGTTGGCAAACCAGCAGCTTTTGGTTGCTTCTGTAGGGATGGAAAGCTGTTGCACTATTGAAAGGGTAAGGGGCAAACCAGCCTGGCAGACCAAAAGAAAGTGGAAGGACTGGCTGGGGTACCGATATTTAGAGCAGAAGTGTATCCAAGTTGGTGAGTGGGTTATAAATAGATGCCACCGAAGCTTGCCCAGACTTTACTCATGCAGACAGCCATTGTCATGCAAAATCCTGGCTAGCTCTGCTCACGGGATGGTGGTGCGTGGCCAGATTTGCCAGCGTTGCTCGGTTTACTCCCAACCCTATTAGCATAAAACTGTACGTTTTCACAAAGCTAGATGTGGGCTGTGCTTGAGGGGAGTAGCTCCAAGTTAACCTGCCTCGCTCTTCATTTGTCAACAGAGACCAACTGAATGAAAAGACAACCAATGCAGGCACCATTAGCAAAATGAACTCCTGGAGTGTGCTTCTCTGCTTTCTGAGTGTGTGCTGGAGGTCAGACCTACTTAGGATTTGTAACTTGTAAATAAGATCCAGTTAGCAAGCTTTCTCCTTTACTTGGGGTGAAGAGTCCTACTTCTGCCAGCTGTCTTCTACCTGCCAGGTGCTTTGGGGACCTGATAAGGGACTGTTCTGAGAGGTTAAACTTGAAGAGCAACTTCAAAAAGAAATGAAGTAATCTTCCTTCTTGTCCTACCCCCTCCAAATGAGAGACTAGTAGAGAGGGACGTGGAGGGGAAACTGCTTTGTTGCACAAAGCCCATGTTTTCAAGCCCACCTTGATCTATTCTGAACCTCTGTCCTGCTGGTTCCTGTTTACGTATTTGAAGTGCACCAAGATACTGGTTACTGGTGATCTTTGAGTTATTTGGTTAATGACAGATTTAGACTGTGAAGAGCTGTCCTGACTTGGTAGGTGAGAATTGGCTTAGTTGGCTGTTGTACCATTATTCCGGGGGCACTTTGTTCCCTCTTGTTTATCTGTGTGCCCACATTAGCAATGAGTGTGTTTAACTGCACTGGAACTGAAAAGGACTTGCTTTGGAGAGGTCCTGATGAATTAGAGGCTGAAGAGGAGGGATTTCACTCCATTCTCTGTCCATCAAACACTTTAATAGGCTGCATGTGCTTTTGAGCACCCAGTGGTTTTATGAACAGCAGATAACATCTCAAAGATGGCAAATACTACCAATGCATAGAAAACAGCACTGGAATTTGCTTGTAGAAGAGTAGGTGAGTAGTTCAATCAACCAGGGCAAATAATTCATGGTGCTTTTAGGAGTGTGAGAGTGCCACAATGTCAGATTTGAAGTGAAATGAAGTTGCATAAAGACAACTTAGAGTAGGGCAGGAACATGCCTGCATGTTGAAGAAGAAAAAGTACCAGAGAGTAAGTGGGAGAGTTGCTGCAGAGCGCCCGCTGGTGCCAACCCCTCTGCGCTCCGCTGCTGGGGCCAGGGAGTGGGGCCGCGGTGCTGGGAGGGTCAGGGCTCTGTGACATAGGGGTCCAGAATGTTCCTGGTAGTGGCTCTGCGGGTTTCACTGAGGTTGCACGTGTCTTAGGTGTGTACTGAACAGAGGATGCTTTCTTTTAGGACTTTGTGAGTGATTTCAAAATCTGACTATTCTTCCCCCTTTCACATTTTTAAAGCATCTCTCATGGCTGACTGCCATCCTGCCTGGACTCTACAGGAATCTTTTTTTGCTTTCAGTGTAGACAACCTTGTCCAGGCTGTGTGTAGGTAACAAACGCTCTTTCTGTCTGTTGTGTTCAAACAGTGTGTTCAGTGAGCTCTCTGTGTGTGCTTAAGATGCCCATGCTAGCAATGTCCTTTAAGTGAGACTGACAAAATCATTAACTTTTAAGCAGAGTATTTTATTTCCAATATTTTTTGTGCTAAAACATGATTGCATGTTTCATGCAGAAAGCTGAATCTTAATTCCACTTCCCTATCTCGAGATACCAGTAACCTAAATGAATAGAGAGAAACTTGCCCTACCTGCTCTTGGTGAACTTAGCGTCCACGGCGCTGGCAGGGAGCGGTGAATCAATTGCGTTTGTTAATTGGTCTGTTTTTAACAGGTTTTGTAGTGCTTCCCGAGCATGAGTTCAGAATGAAGCGGCGATTGGATGAGCAGGAGTCACCCGTGTATGCGTCGCAGCAGAGACGTATCACCAGCAGCACCGAAGCTTTTCAACACCAGCACCGCGTGCTTGCCCCGGCCCCTCCGGTATATGAGGCGGTTTCGGAGACCATGCAGTCTGCCACGGGGATTCAGTACTCGGTAACTCCCAGCTACCAGGTGCGTGTGCTCATCCCTCAGCCCCATCTTGGCTGCAGTCCTGCTGCGTGACCAGCCAGCACTGTGTCATTTCACGGTAGGGTTCTCTAGTCGAGACAAGGTTTGTTTTAGTAACCAGGGCTTCCTAAAGAACAAACAAGATGGTACAACGTGCTTATCGTACATCTCATTTTAAGCACTTGCTTTAAGACTATCAGCTTCACTCATGTTCAGAGCCACCTGAACAAATGTGGTGTGACTTGGCTTTTTTTGCACACAACTCTTTTAATGATTCTCTGAGATTATGGTCACTGAATCCTAGAGGCAAGTGTGTGCAGGGATTTTTCTCCATTTTTCTTTTCTTCACTGGGGAAAGGTTTGTTCTTATGGTTGCTCAGTCACAGGTGTGTGATACCTTGGGTGATCTTAAGCTTAACAGACTGGCTTGGATCAGCATTTAGATTGGAGACTCTCAAGGAAATTGTAACGTTTCAGAAGATATTACCCCGGGGTCATTAGGGGGCACTCTTCCCCCTTTTGCCTCCTTTGCAAGTAGCTGTCAGCTGGGGAAAGGAAAAAAAAATGTCCTTTCAAGGGTGCGCTGGAGATACCTCCCAGTTGAAAGACAAGGGAAAGGCTGTTCCTGTGTTACTTGTTTCTGGCATGTTGCATCTTCCACAGTTGTGCTGCTGGTGAGCTGCCCTCCCTGTTTAGTGCCTAATTTTGCACACAGCTTCTTCGTTACTTTTGCAGAAGGGATGTTCATGCTGATAGTAGCAGCCGCAGAGCTGAAGAGCCTGCAGGCAGACACTTGCAGGGACTGGAAGAGGGTGTGTTTATGCTGGCAGTCCTTCCTAAAAAGAACTTGGATGGACCAGCAAGCAAATTGTTTCTTGTTCATGAGAAGGATTAAAAAAAGTATTTCCCATCTAAAAGAGGCTTGAATGGAAAACTAAGTTTGTGTAAAATGAAAAGTAATTTACTTCTTAAACGTTTTTTTAAAATCTCTTCTAATGGATTTTCCAAATTGAAACTTTTCTGGTTTGATGTATGAAGACCTGAAAAGTGCATTCTGTTCCTTTCCCTATTTCTCTAGGGGAGGTACCAAGCTGAGGTTTTCCCCCGAGTCTGCTAGTGCCAAAGTGCCACAGTTTGACTTCCAGTACCGAAACTGAATGGCAAGAGTGTAGGAGCTCGTAAAGATTCATTCATTCAGATTATTACTTGTGACACATAAGTGTCATAGAGAAAAGAGAGAACTTTGACTCTCTCAGACTAAAAATCCCATTTTAATGCCCCTTTTGCAGATCTCTTTGTTAGTGTTAGTGACTAGACAGCCGGTGAGTCTGCAGGCTGGAGAGAAACATGTGTTGGTAACATGTTTGCAGAGAGGGCTGTCCTATATTTGGAGTATAGGTTGACAGTTTTCTTGTTTTGTTTTTAGGTCTCTGGGTCATTGTTGAAGAAGAAATATATCGAAAGATATTTTTTGAGTAAGGCTGTTAGCAGTCACGGTTAAAGGTCAAACTAACTGTTCTGCTTCTTTACAATTTTACTGGTGTACCTGGGTCCGGGAAGACTGATCTCACCCTCTGTCCATGGAGTGAGTGGTGGTGGCTGCAAAGCCATAGCCACCCGTGACGTTGCCTTTGCCTTGCCAGGTGTCGGCCGTGCCGCAGAGCTCGGGCAGCCATGGGCCAGCCATCGCAGCCGTCCACAGCGGCCACCACCACACCGCGCCAGTGCAGCCCCACGGGAGCCAGGTGGTGCAGAGCCACACGCACCCCACCCCGCCAGCTGTGCCCGTGCAGGGGCAGCAGCAGTTCCAGAGGCTCAAGGTAATGCTGAACATTGCTGCCTCCAGTAAACCAGCCTCTGCCTAAATCCTTGGGCAGCTAGGGGCTTTTTCTATCCCATGTGTCCCTGCCAGCTGATGACCTCCTAAAAGCTTTCTTGACAAGGCCTAGATACTTCTCCTGTTTGGAAGACTTGAATGCAGAAAGGGACTTCTCTTTCTGCTGAAACTCTGTTGTTTCAAATAACGTAATAAAAAATGGACTTGCTAGGAAAAGGTTGGGGGGCAGGAAGGAAAAGAAGGTGTTGCCCGGAGTAATTGTATGAATGGGTTAAATTACCAAAACATTTGGTGCTTTTCTGAACACATGGCACATGTGGGTGGTTGTGTGGGAGTAATTTGGGAGTAAGGAAGGCTCTATTCTTGGATTATGTGCTGTAAAATCCTTAAAAAAAAAAAAAAAGAGAAAACTCCACCAAAAATAACCCCTTTAAGTAGCTACATTTGGTTCAGCTTTAGTGAGAAGGCACGTATTATGATTTGATGCCTGTTTCTTAGTGTCTTCCAAATATGGTGCAAGTCTCTTCCAGCTTTGGTGGAACCCACTGCCTTGTTGGGTGAGAGGCCATTTCCTTTTGCTGAATGTGGGACACTCCATTTCTAGAGAACTCTGGAAATGGTTTCAAAATGTGTGGCTCTTTCTCCCAGTGAAATTGATGGCAAATCCTCTGCTGATGCAAGATTGGGGCTCTACATGGTAGTCTTTCTTCCTTTGCTGTCATTTAATTTTGGATGAAAGAGGTCTCGTATGTGGCTCTTGCAGCTGATGGGTGTGTGGCCTGGCTGTCAGAGGCGATAGGGACCCAGAGCTCTTGCTTTAGGCTGTGGTTGTTCGTTCAGTACATCTGAAATTGGATGTTGGTACATGAACGGTTCATAAACTTCTTGCCGCTTGAGGTGTAAAACAATTTACCGCCCACAGTTGCCGTTTTCAAAATCCTTATATGTCGAACTGAAATGTCTGGCTTTTTGAAAAAAGTGCAAGTGTGTACCTGGCAGACATCTACTACACTGAATATGTCATTTCCACTTTCTGCTTATTCTTAGACTTCCATAATAATTTCCACATATGAATGCAGGAAAAATACTCAGTCTAGTTCTGTTTATCCTAGCAGTCACTTCAGTGATGGTAAATTTGGAGTATGTTTTTTTCTCTGAGTAATTCTACTGATCTGTGTTGCTCTTTTTTTTGTTGTTTCTTTTTGATAGTTTTATCTTGTGAGCCAGGAGTGGGGAGTATCTCTTATTCACATGGTGCTGGCAGTACACTAACCAGGCTCATGATCTTTTGCTCTTTAATTCCTTGCCCAGGCTCAGGGCTAACAGCTGTTTTTTCAAATAATGCGTGTTTTGCAGAACAATGGAGGTGAAATAAAATCTTTTCTGCTAATATAACCTGTCTGTTCTGTCTCCAGGTGGAGGATGCACTGTCTTACCTTGACCAGGTGAAGCTGCAGTTTGGTAGCCAGCCACAGGTCTACAATGACTTCTTGGATATTATGAAGGAATTTAAATCTCAGAGGTAACCAGCTGCATTTTGCTGCTTCTTTCCAGGTTAGAAAGAATGTATGCAAGGCATGGGATCACAGAGCAGGAGCTAAATTCCATCCTTCCATGTGCAGAGTAACACACCTCTAGCAGTAGTGTAAAAGCAGTTGCATGCTTTCTCTTCTGAAAGTTAAATGCATCCCTTCATTTCTGCTAAACCTCTGCTTAGAGTGGGAGTTCACAAGTTCAGCCTTGATAGCTGATTCATCTGGCTGTCTGGCTGTCTGCTCATTAATAATGGTCAGACTTGGGACTAGATCTCATAGATATAAAATGCTGTCTGGGCTAATAAAATAATTCTAATGTCGATCTTCAGTAATGTATTTATAGGAATCAGTTTTGCTTTGTTTCATATGTTAGAGATGAGAAGGTAAAAATTCTAATGGAAAATTCTTGTGTGGAGAACTTGGTGTACCACTGAAAGGGTCTTAGAGGATCGTGACATTTTGATCTTATTCCTTCTTCAGTATTGACACTCCAGGAGTGATCAGCCGCGTATCACAGCTCTTCAAGGGCCACCCGGACTTGATCATGGGTTTCAACACCTTCTTGCCGCCTGGTTACAAGATTGAAGTGCAGACGAATGACATGGTGAACGTGACAACACCAGGGCAGGTTCACCAGATCCCCACTCATGGCCTGCAGCCACAGCCACAGCCACAGCCACAGCATCCGTCACAGCCTTCAGCGCAATCAACCCCGACACCAGCACAGCCAGCGCCGCAGCCACCACCTGCCAAAATCAGCAAGGTGAGAGACTTAGAGTGTATGCAGCAGTAACATGGGGGTCCTGCTGCCTCCAGCTGAAACTGCTATGGAGCTGGAGAGTAAAAAAGGAGCTTCTATGCTGCTTTTTTGTAGTATTTGTGAACCTGCGTGTGTTGTGCTTCTGTTGTTAGATTAGTTTCTCCTTTTCAGACTTCAAGATGCATCCTAGTTGATTTGACAGTAATTCAAATAAGCCACCTCAAGGGTTTGGAAAAGCCTTGTGGCTTTCAGTGGGGATCTGAAAGGTGCTCAGAGCATCTGGTAAAATGTACACATGTTATTCAGGGAGTGATCCAACAGCCCTAGGAGAAAGATCCCTGAAGTACATTTGACTTTGCAAGAAGGGCTTCCTGGTTAAAGCACTGGGCACAGGTTGAACTACCTGCTTTTGTGTATATTGTCCCAGAATAACTCAAGTCCCAAGAAATTCCCCATAAAACAAGGCCGCGATGAAGATGTTGCTGTTGGTGTGAAAGTGTGTGCATGGTTTCGAATGCTTGGGGAAATTAAGTGTTTATAAGAGTTTGATTAGCTATTTGGTAAATTCTGCATTGCTTGAAGTCTTCAGATTGGACATTTTTTGTAAAGCAGTCTAGTTCAGCTATAGCTGGATGAGTGCAGGAGTTATTGGCAAAATCTAAAGTGCAAGAGTTCAGGCAAGATGACGGGGATGTTGCCTTTAGGTATCGCTTTGTGGACCCAAAACTGAGAAATTTCAATAACAGAGGGAGAGCCTTAGGGTGGGAAAGAATCCCCAAAGTTCTGAGGGTTAATCTGTAAACTGTACAATTAGCTAACAATTGACTGGAAAATTAAAAAAAAAAAAAAGGTAATATATAATTAGAAAGCAGCAGGATTTAAAATGTGGCAATTAGATGATCTCTAGACAAACATTGGTGGGACTTGCAACCTCCTGTTCAGAAATGGCAAACAAAAACATGTTAGAAGATTTGCAAAGCTGAAACCTGCAAAGCTAAGGCATTCTAGAATTAACTTACCTGTGCCGGATTTCAAGGCTTTTTTCCAAGTAAGTAGTACATGCTCTCAGTAAAGAAGCCTCTTTCTCATCACTGTGGGTGAAGTGGTTTTCTCCCCATCGACCTGCAAAAAAATTGAATTATTTTTTCTGAAACTTTAAAATGAACTTGAGGGACATCCTAGATAATGAGGTGAGCTTTCCTTGTTGTAGGTAAGCAAAGCAGGATCTTGCAGTAGGATGCTTCTAGCCATCCTAAGATGGTTATCTACACTGTCAGTCATAGAGACTGTATAATAGAAGTTTTGAAGTTTGGAAGGTGAGAGGAATGAGTACTTCTATTTCCACTTAAAATTGTCACCTCAAAACTGCCACGAAATTTTCCTGTGGCTGTTAGGTGTCTATTCTTGGTCTCAATACTGAAAGAAATTCCAGTTTACCCTTACTGTTGTCTTTATGCATCCCCAAATTCTTCACTAGGGGCAAAATAACTTGCACTGTTGGAGCAAGCCATACCTATGCATTTTGGCTCTGTTAAATATTTGAAATAGTATGTCTCTTGTCAGATTTCAGTCAAAAGCAATTAGCAAGAAAATAAACTGTTAATAACAACAGCTTGAATGGTCCAGGTGTTTTGTCTTCCCGATGAAGTGTAGTCTCTACTGGCCCACTAAATATTTATCTGTTTATTTGCTTTGGATAATAGTTTTCTTCTGCTTAGTCTACTTGTATTTGTGCTTCTGTTAATCTTTAAAAACTCTTGACTGTGAAATGGTACTTCTTAAATTTGACTCTTCACAGCAGTTTCTGTCTAGACAGCCACTAGGAGATATTCAGTTTATGATAGATACTGTTAAAATTCTCTAGACCTGCAAAGGCCATAATTGTTTAGTAGCAGTTTAAAAAGATCATTCGTTTAAGGAAGTGCAGCAAAAGTCATCCAGGGCAGGAGGTTTTGTCCACGTAATATATTGCAGCTCAGAAGTATCTCTGTTGAATCCATGTTGTTCCACCTTTGGCATCAGGTACAGTTATACAATGGGTTGTTTCCTCTGGATGTGGTCTGTAAGTGGAACGAAAGTGCCTTTATTCTAAACATAAAGGAATCTGCTAATTTCTAACGTGACTTCTTTTCTTAGCCATCACAGTTACAGGCACATACTCCCGCCAACCAGCAAACTCCCCCGATTCCACCATATGCATCACCACGCTCGCCACCAGTCCAACCTCATACGCCTGTGACAATCTCCCTGGGAACCACACCATCCCTGCAGAACAATCAGCCCGTTGAGTTTAATCATGCCATCAATTATGTTAACAAGATCAAGAATCGGTTCCAGGGACAGCCGGACATCTACAAAGCCTTCCTGGAGATCCTCCATACATATCAGGCGAGTGTTAACAATGCAGATTTGAGTATACATATGGTTATTTCTCTTTCTTTGCCATGGGGAGATAACTGTGTCTGTCCAAGACTTGCGTTGGGGTTTTCTGCTGGAATAGCATTGACCAGCAAGCGAAGCAGAATTCTTGCAAATGAGAAGATTATGTAGCAGCATGAAATAATAGATTTCAATCCATCATCTTTATTTGCAAGTGTCTGAAATGCCTTTTAAAAAATTGTATTTGGCATTTTTTTGTGAGCACGAGTCAGGAAGAGACAACATGGCCGTATCACTGTGCTAAAAGTAAAGAAGGCACTTCCTTGATCAGTGTCCCAGTGCAGGGCCAGTTGAGCATTTAGTATATATTTATAGTATGTGGAAGTATATATTTTTAGTATATATAAGTGTGTGTATATATATATATATATATATATACATACTACCTCACATTAGATGCTGTTTTGTTCTTTATATCACTGAGGGGTTTTGTTTGGGTTTTTTTGGTCACTTAAATAGTTTGTGAGTCCTTTCTTCTGACACTTCTCCTCCTTCCTATGGCAGAAGGAGCAGCGTAATGCCAAGGAGGCAGGAGGTAACTACACGCCGGCTCTGACAGAGCAGGAGGTGTATGCGCAGGTGGCTCGCCTCTTCAAGAACCAGGAGGATCTGCTCTCGGAGTTCGGGCAGTTCCTGCCTGATGCCAACAGCTCTGTGGTGAGTCGCCTTGGGATAGACTGGAACTTAAATACCTAGCAGAAAATTGTTCTGTATGTAGCCAGAGTTCAGAAAAATGTGCTTTTGCTGTTTGTTTCTTGGGTTTTTTTTGGAGTGATCTTTTACTGAATATGGGAATGGGGTCAGGGTGATAGACTGTGTTTTCTGGCCATAATTTGTCTTCTAAATACAATCCCTTTGCCTAAAAGGGTTGTTCTAAGACTGCAATAACTGCAGTAAAATACATTGGTCATCTAGAGCTAGGAGGAGCAGGCATATTTTTTTGCCTGGATGTGTGGAACTCGGCTCTAATGGTCTTATGGGTTTGTCTCTAAATAAGCTGTTAAGTAAGACAACTGCAGAGAAAGTGGAATCGGTAAGAAATGATCACGGTGGCACGGTGAAGAAGCCACAGCTCAACAACAAACAGCAAAGACCCAACCAGAATGGCTGTCAGATCCGACGGCACTCGGGAACTGGAGCAACCCCTCCGGTGAAGGTAAGATAGCGTGTGCTGCTCGTTCAGCAGCCCTGTTTTTCCCAGGAGGCTGAGGCAGAGCGGGATGCATTTTAGGAGTCTGTGCAGTTTTTGCAGCACAGGCTGCAGTTTGAGAACATGGAAACTAACACTTGCCTTTAAAGGAAACTTTTGGAAATCTTTGTTTCTAAGCACAAGGCTTTGTCTCCAATTTTCACAAACTGGTGGTGTTATCTGTACCTAAGAGCACTAATAGCTACTTCACAGGCTTGGGAAAAATAGGGCTTTCCTCACTTTATTAGGAGGCTGCAGAATGCTTGGGTGTAGTTTTATTGGTGAATAAAACAGTGTTTGGTGATGAGGGGGAGATGTGTGGAGGCAAAAGTCTCGGTAAATATATTTGTCCAAAATTTGTAGTGATGTTTCTAAGGCACGTGGGAAGATAAGCTGAGGGAAGGACGAAGGTGTGCTTGAAAGCTTTGTTGTGGTAGAACTTGGAGCAGATGCAGTGGAATCCATGTTTGCTCCTCTTTCCTATGATAAACCTTATGATACAATGATGGATGATTATTCTCTTAGCAGAGTTTGCCCTTTCCAAATGACACATGTTTTGAGAGAGCAAGGCTTCATAGTGTAATAAAAATTGTCCTGTGGCAAGGTGGCTTAGAGTTTGTGCATTAAGGATAAGTTTGCCTGCTTTATTTGAAGGTGGTGAATCTTGCTTTGTGTTGAAAAACATTAGCAGACATCATTGTATCATTTAAATCCAGTGATTTACTTCCACATCTGCTCTTTCTCCTCCTCTTAAAATAAAGAGCAGCAAAATAAAACACATTTTGGAGGCAGCTTTTGGCCTTTCTGAGGATGTAGAGTGCAGTGCTAGTATGGGAAAAATAATGGATCTTGCAGTGGAATGCAAGAGAGAAGGAAATATGGTAATTGTAGGGAGGTGTAAGACTTAAAGAACTGGGTGAGTGATAGGGGAAAAAACAGATTTATTCTGGTAATTTTGCAAACTAGTTAGAAAAATGAGATATGCTGTAGTGTGACTGTTTCAATCAATGACTTACAGAAAAGATTGCAACAGTCTATTAAAAGTATTTGGAGTTCTGTGCTACTGATTAACCTTTAATAGATTAACTTATGACACACACTTTCATTAAAGTTTCCTTCCAAAAAAGCCACCTTTCTTTTATTTGAAAGCAAATGGTGGGGTCAGGAAGCTGAAATCCATGTGTGATAGATAATCAAAATATGGCAACTTGCTCCACTGAACAGCCTTTTTTTTTCTTGCCTTTTTTTTTTGTTGTTGTTGTTAACAGAAGAAACCAAAGCTGCTTGGCTTAAAAGACCAGTCTTTGGCGGAAGCCAGCAAACATGGTGTGGGGACAGAATCTCTCTTCTTTGAGAAGGTGAGAAGCGAAATTCGGAGAAAACCGACTGGTGTCATTGATTTGTGATCTTGGCGTGTGTACATCTGGATTTTTATCACAGTGAAGTATGTGATATATACCACCCTGATAACATTTGTCAGCTTGACCTCAGATGTATCGTGCGACCTCTAAGTCAGGTCCATTGAATTTTTTTTTAAAGACTGGTGATCTTTTTTACATAGATATTTGTGTCTTTTCCCTGAAGGTTGTGCTTCAGCTTTTTACCCGCTGCTGATGCAGCTTATTTGCAGGAATGGGAATTTTTCCTGTTACGCACACTCCAAATTTTTTTCACCTTTCTGAAATCCCTGTACAGCCGATGATGTGCGTGGCATGTCTTGCTGTGTTGGCACAGCTTGCTGCACCCATCCACAACCAGCTGCCTGCAGTGTGGGAGCTCAATTTACAAAGCAGCTGATTCATGTCGATGTTGGGTTTTTTTTTTTTTCCCTGAGAGATGAATCTAATTAATTGCACAGTTGTTACCTGTTGCTGGTTTACCACACAGAACAAATGAAGGATATGTGAGATGTTTCCAAGTGGTACCTTGGTGTCTTCCCTAAGATGTCCATACATTTCGTTATGGCTCAGAGGGGAGTATACAGTGAACATAAACAAGCCTTTTAAGTAATATTCATGTGTCAATGAAAGTCTTGGTTGCTCCCTGATGATGCAGTGCATTTTGCAGCCTGCTGCAGACCAGCTAACGGTAACTGGGAACCAATCTATTGCTCGGAGGACGTGTAGGTGTTAACATGAATAAACCTAGAAGTCCCTGCTGTAGAATTATAACCGTAATGACAAATATCTTAATGATGATAGATCTTCATCTGATGCATAGATGCTAACTGTTCTCGTGGGAAAGGTAATGGTGTTGGCATGAATTGTTTGGTTTCCTCGTACTGTGAAGATAAGCGTTACAGAAGCAGGTTTATCTGTGATAACCCAAGCTGTAATGCAGGCAGAGCTGGAGTGGTATCACCCACAGCACAAGGTCTCTTACCCTGGCTCCCTACTTGCAATATTCTCTGGTGTTTAAAGGCAGCTGGGGTGGGTTTGTGGTGCTGGAGTTATGGCTGATGTTGTCCACAGTTCCAGCATTCTGTAATCTGGCTGTTAGGGGGTTGTTTGAGGGATTTCATTTTTCACCTGCAACTTCTTTGGTCCAGCACGGGGATGGCTCACGTTGGTATCTGCTTGGCTCTGTGTATGGGGCAGGTGACTGACCCTCTGTTCCACTCAAGGATTTGCATTTTCATTCCATGTGTAATCTCTGTGTATCAGTGGGAAGCACAGTGATGAATCAAGGTCTCCTGGACAGCAATAGCATGCACAGCTTGACCTCACCCTGACAGCAGCTGTTTTCCTCTTTTCTTCTCTGTAAGGTCCGCAAAGCTCTGCGTAGCACAGAGGCGTATGAAAACTTCCTTCGCTGCCTGGTTATTTTCAACCAGGAGGTGATCTCCCGGGCAGAGCTCGTGCAGCTAGTTTCTCCATTCCTGGGGTAAGTTTCCTTACATGAGGTGAGAAGTTTAATCCCCTTGGTCTGTTTCTGTTGGGAAGCCAGGAGAGAAGCGCTAACCTTTGTGGTTGTTCAGGGGAGTGCCTCTCGGGTGCCTGCGTGGCACAGGGGAGGAGGAATGCTGCCCTGGGAGCAGGGCAGTGGTTTCTTGGGCCACAAAGTACATCTGAGATGGAGTGTCCCTGTGCTGCCTGCTTCCTCTACTGTTGGTTGGCTCAGTTTTTATCTTGGTACCCTGCCACTGCTTAGTTGTCTGTCCAGTAAATGATTGCATGAGTTGTTTCTGTAGCAGTGCATTCTCTGATCTCCTGTTGCCTCCAGCTCAGCCCGAGTGTTGGGAATATACATGGTGAGGTGCCATGTGCTGCTCTATGGGCAGGAAGATACTGGCAGTTCTTGGAAGTCCTTCAGTGGCTGGTACTGTGCAAATGCAATGTGCTTCAGGCTTTCAGACCTTTCCATTATTGGAGCAGGACAATAAGGGCCCTGCTTCAGTTTTCTTTCCAACTTCATGCTCGTCTGCGCTGCCCTTTTCTGTTCCTTATCTAAGAGGAGGTGAGAGGGATTCCTAGCTGTGTACTGGCTAACAGGCAGCATTCAAGAGCAGTGCTGCTTGTTGTGTTTAGTCCTTTTTCAGAAGAGCAAACAGAATTATTTAGCCTGTTATTGCAGTCTCTTGTTCTGGAATCACAGATTATTTCGTTTGAGAAAAGACTGACTGTCTAATTACATGGGAAATGTCCCCTAAAAAGAGTGCTGATAAAAACTCACAAAAATTTCTAAAACTCAAAAAGCAGCTGAATTCTGTTGTGAAGCCAAAAATGATAAGGAATATTATACTTTAAATAGGAATTTTGACTTCCATAATTGCCAGTAGTGTACAGAACAACTCTGTATTAATCAGCTAAAACCAACCAATATCTTCTCATCAACTTTGGGCAGCAAGATTAATGTTCCTTCTTCCTGCGAATTGAGTTCCTGGTTCCAAGGGAGAAGGCAGTAGCAACGTAAATTGGGTTCAGGACCCCATTACACTAGCTACTGTGCAAAGAAACTGCCCCAAGGAGCTTCCACTCTCTCTGTAGCTCCACTGGAATTACTCAGGCATCAGCAGGATGCTACCTTTAGCTAGGAAAGGTGAAATATTAAACAAAAAATTCTGGATTTCTCCCATCTACTGTCTGTGCTCCTAGCTATAAGGGTGAATGTCTGTATTGGGAAAGATACAATACAGTTTTCTTACTCTGGAGTTAGACATTATCTTCTGTCATGTAATGAAAAAGCAATAAATGAGAAGTGATTCAATTAGCTTCAGAAACAGGCTCAATTCCTCGTATTGTTGAAGCTTTTCATGAGATAAGAGGAGATGAACAGATGCAGTACTTTAGACTAATAAATTCTTCAGAAAACTTCACAAGCAGGCAAACTTCTTCACAGTTTGGGCTGGTCTGTGTAGTCTGGGGAGGCAGCACTGCTTGAAACAATTGCTCAGCACAAAAACCTTTTGCTACGTAGTTCCAGAATCACTTTTCTGTTTCTTCTTGCTGCTTTTGGAAAGGAAAGGTCTGTTTTAAAATTAAGAACATTGACAAAACAACTGGGAGTCTGGCCTGGGTTCACTACTGGGGTAGTTTGGGAGACCCTGAAACGACTGCTTCCCTGCAGGGGAAGCTTTGGCTGCTCTTCCTTGCTTGCCCCTTATCTTGTGGGGACTGGACCCACAAGGCGTGTGGAGGATGTATCAGTGCTTGTCTGTGTATCCCTGGCGATATGAGGGGGTAATCTGAAAGCACCTTAGTTGCACCAAAAGACCAATCCACCACCTGACCAACAAACAGCAGTGATCAGGCTCTGTGGAAGTGGGACTTGAGTGGAGAGGTCCTCTCTCACCAGACAGATAATTCAGAGGGTCTTCTTGGACACAGTCTGTAGCAATCAGTTCTAGCCTTAGCATCACAGCTGAGTGCTCTTTGATTTCTACTTAGCTGTTTTTTCACTTCATTAATTTTATTTTTAGGAAATTCCCAGAATTGTTCACTTGGTTTAAAAACTTTCTGGGGTATAAAGAGTCTGTTCACATGGAGACATATCCGAAGGAACGCGCTACTGAGGGGATTGCCATGGAGATAGATTATGCCTCCTGTAAAAGACTGGGCTCCAGCTACCGAGCCTTGCCCAAGAGCTACCAGCAACCCAAGTGCACAGGGCGGACTCCGCTGTGTAAAGAGGTAAGATGCTCTTGGATGGGAATTGCGTGACAGGGGAAAGCTATTCTCAGCCTTCTCGGAGGGATGGAGAAAAGACGAGCAGAATGGAAGAACAGGATGGAATTACTTTGCATCCCTGTGCTATGCTGAAAAGGTTCCCAGGGATGTCAGGGCACATCTGCTCTCACGCAGCAGAGTTGGTGCTGCTGCCTGCACCCCTGAACTGGCACTGGGCATGGAGCTGGGGCTGGGCAGCTGCCTGGTTAGCAGTGATCCAGCACTGAGCCGTGCTGCTGCGGCACCCAGGCGTGTGTGGGCATGCCATCCTGGCTCGGGACCATCACGGGACGTGTTAGAGCCCGAGGTGAGCACACCCCGAGGTGTTCTAGTGGTGAGTGAGCGCTTGGCACTCCTGCAAACGCCTGGATCATGTCCAGAAGCTATTGTACAGGTTGAGGCGTCAGTCTAGGAATGGGTTATGCTGGAAGCTGGCTGGGAGTTACAATACCCACGTGGCTTTGATGACTGGCATCAGCTCTTCTCCAGTGCTGCTTGTGAAAGGGTTGCATGATGCGTTGGGGAGCAGCTGGAAAAAAAACAAAACAAAAACAACCACCAAATAGTTGTGATGTTTAACTAATTAAATAAAATGTAAGGGCATTAGATACATACTATGTTTTACATAGTATAACCTGTGAAACGAACATTAAGATTACAAATTTAAACACTCTTAAGTAGGAAATGACAGAATTAGTTTTCTTTATGGTCTTAATGTGATCTCTGGCATCTTTTACAAGGTAATATGTAATTCAAGATTATTGCTACCTTTTTACCCAAATTCCCACTTAGTCTGCTTTCAGAGTTGTCTCTTGTCCAACTTTAACAGAAAATCACATCTTCTATAGACAGATTCTCCTACATATCCCTCACATGCTTCTCTCTTTCTACCTGCAACGCTAAGACGACCTCTTGTCTTGAGAAATGGTGTATTGCTTTGGGAAATCGGGTCCCTACAGGGAACCAGCCTCCTTGGTTGAGTCAGAGTTGGTCTCTCAACGAAGTCCTGCGGGTTCAGATGTACTCATTGAGTCCTTTAATGTGTTGTAATGACCTTTTCATCAAAGTGGGAATGGTACTGGCTGATCCTGTTCCTTCACTGGTGTTGAAGGTAATGTTTTGGAGATGAGTGAGCAGGACTCTTGCTGAAGGCCAGTTAATAAACATGCCACTTAAGAGCACTCACTGGAGGAGGGGAGAGCCCCAGAAATCCCTTCCCTGGGTGACTCCAGTCAGCAGTGGCACACTCAACAAATAGTAAGGAGATCGCTGTTTGGGAACATCATGGGATTTATGTACTTATATTCCTTGAGAGATGAGGAGGACAAATGTGGGTGATCAAGTCATGCAGTTAGCAGTGGTGGCAAAATAGTGAAAACCACTTGGGCAAAAGACAATTGCAAGTTTTTAATCTGAGCCCTGACATGTCTCTCAAAAGTGTCTTGTGTGATGCAGTTATGAACTTTTCTTGCTGTGAGAATCTAATGACTCAGTTGTTCAGGCTTTGGGTTTATGAAGATTGGGCCTGACTTCCAAGGCTGCCTGCCAAAATCCTTGTTTCTTTGCCTTTGGCCTCTGAGGTTTTTTTTGAATGTTCTGTTCCTGTTTTGGAGGTGGTGAAAGCTGCAGGTGCTCAGCTGCTTTGTCAGGAAAGGTGTTGCTGGGGTATGGATTTATATTCCTAATTAGCCTTATTTGGAGGTAGAAACCACGTACTGTCTTAACAGTCATGTCTGATGTGATGACCACCCAGTGCTGTTGAAGATGAATCACACACATGAGGAACCAGCTGGTTGCAGTCGACTAATCCGAAGTAACGGAAAAGCTTCTTTCACCTTTCTTTTTCTCTTCCCTTGCAAGTTTTTTCTGAAAAGTCCAGCTAATGAATTTTGCAGACTGCCTGAACGATTTGGTTCTGGCTGTCTGGGGTTGTGTCCTGAATGCTGGACTTTGGAAGGGGCACACAGTTTTTCCAACTGGGGAATTATACCCTTCTGTCAGAAGACTGGGCTCAGAGCCGGACGAGTGTGACCCCCTCAAAGACTGACTGTGACCCTTGTCTCCTCCTGTCTCCCTCAAGGTTTTGAATGACACCTGGGTCTCCTTCCCATCGTGGTCCGAAGACTCCACATTCGTGAGCTCCAAGAAGACGCAATACGAAGAGCACATCTACAGGTGTGAGGATGAGCGTTTTGAGGTAAATAGTTTTTCCTTAATTCATGTCTTGGAAAGCTTGGGCTTCTGTGAATAGTTAACAATCTTGATATAATTATACCTTTAATACTACTGCTTAGAATCTGTTTTTATTGTGTGTCTGTCACCTGTTTTTTGCATAAAAGCTGTGTTCTCTTAATGCAAGAAGCAGCAGCTGCATAACCAGCTCCTGCTCCAAACTACGCCCCTGCCTGCCCCTCACTTTTTGTGCAGAGCTCCAGATGAAACTGTTCAATGGCCAGCATATAATCGATGCATCTTCTGTTCTTACTGCCCACATAGTGCATGTGAACATGCATTCCCCTGTAATAATCTGAAAAGCAATACGTTCAGGATGTTAAATGATTGACGTCTTGACTTGAAATGGAAGTTAGCTTGGCAATTACCTGAATATGCTCAGATTCAGCATGTCCTTTTGTAGAGTAACTGTCAATTGTGTTCTATTCCCAGGTGGAAAATGTAATTTCTGAACAGTATCATTCTGGTAGCCTTTAAATTCTTAGGCAGTGTTGTCTAGGTAGCAGATAAAATATAATTGGGTTATTTTAGAGCAGCCAAACATGGAAACTGCTGCTCAAGTACACCTTGTTAAACATGCAGGGCTTCTTGTTTCATGTCACTTAAATGTTAGCCTCTGTTAAGTATCGTGTTTTGTCTATTCAACGATGGTAACGCACTGTTTGCTTCAGCTGGATGTTGTCTTGGAGACCAACCTGGCAACAATCCGCGTCCTTGAGGCAATCCAAAAGAAACTCTCGCGCTTGTCTGCGGAGGAGCAGGCCAAATTCCGGCTGGACAACACTCTGGGTGGCACTTCAGAGGTGATCCACCGCAAGGCTCTCCAGAGGATATATGCTGACAAAGCAGCTGACATTATTGATGGACTTCGGAAGAACCCATCCGTGGCTGTTCCCATTGTACTGAAAAGGTACTGACTGCTCTAGCACCCTCCCCCAGGGAATCTACCAATGGGTAATGCACCGTATATGATCCAGGTTTATGTAGAAGTAGCTAATTTCTGCCCTTAAAAGGTGTGACCACCACAAGGCTGTAAATTAAGAAGTACATTTTGTGTTCTGGTCAGTTGCTGTGTTTCATAATCATCACCTAGAAAGAGGGAATTACTCTTCTGAAACAAAAACCTTAGAGCTCAGCTGGAGGGAAGTAGAGCTTTGTTGTCTCCTCTTAAACCTTGTTTCTCCTCCAGTGTCAGCATCGTGTGTAAGATGAGGAAACTGGCTGTACTGCGTGGATTGTTCATGGACTAAATTTGATCGCTTTCCAAATCCCGCGGCTGTACGTGACTGTGGGCTCAGATTGGGGTGGCTGTGCTACCCTCAGATTCCCAGTCTGGTTTCTGTTGTCAGCCTCCCCTTTCTCGGTCAAGAAAAGGGAGTGGATGCTGCAACTCCTTGAGGAAGCTTGAGGAGACGTGTAAGCAGGAGATACTCTTCCCCAGCTACTTCTCACCTCTGTGGGACTGTTAGTCCTGTGTCTCAGGGCTCTTGTCCTTGGCCAGGACACCTGCAAGGTTACAGTTTCCCCACCCTGCTGTGAGAACACTCTTCCTGTGAGCTGGGTCTTGAGCTGCACCAGGGGTGCTTTGCTTGAGATACTGAGGCGAGGTTCAGGAGTCCGTTCCCAGGAAGCTCAGGTGTCCGTACTGCAAGGTGATAACTTTTTGTTAATCGTCCAAACTAAGCTGCCCCTTTTCAGCAGCTGGAGCTACATGACCTTGGGATTTCTGAGAGACCTGGGCCATCTCCTGTGGCTCCCCCATCCCTTCAGCCCCTGTCACTGCTGAGGACAGTGGGGCTAGAGGGACACTAAGCCCTCTAGCTATTCTGGCATGCTGCGAGGGCAAGCACAAGCCCTGAAGCTACTTTGTTCCTGAGTGGTGTTACTTAGACATGAAAGAAACCCAGGGGGGTTTCTTAGAAGAGCCTATGCAGGGTGCTCCTCCAGTGAAGCTCTGTTCTGTGGGACAGCTTTCATTTATGCCCATTTCTTAAGTAGTTCAGCTTTTCTCGGTGCTGGCCAGGAACCATGGGCCTAGGTTCTCCTTATGTGCTCAGAGTACACCTCTTGGCTCACCCTTGTTTTCTTGATCCAAGGTTAAAGATGAAAGAGGAAGAGTGGCGAGAAGCCCAGAGAGGGTTTAATAAAGTCTGGCGAGAGCAGAATGAGAAGTATTACCTGAAATCCTTGGACCACCAGGGCATCAACTTCAAGCAGAATGATACCAAGGTCCTGAGGTCAAAGAGTCTCCTCAATGAGATTGAAAGCATCTATGATGAGGTAAGATGGTCACCAATAGTTTCCTTCCCTCAAGCTTATGTACTTTGCAAGTGCAGTTTCAGTTCCTGTTCTTCACCACTCAATGAGAGGGGAAGTCTGCACCACCAGCAGAGGTTTCTGAAAGGTCTTGGCTGGGGAGAGGTGCTTGGGACTAATTTTTGTGCTGTTTCTCATTTGTAGAGGCAAGAGCAGGCTTCAGAAGACAATGCAGGGGTCCCCACAGGCCCACACCTATCATTAGCCTATGAAGACAAGCAGATCCTGGAAGACGCTGCCTCTCTCATCATCCACCATGTGAAGCGGCAGACGGGAATCCAGAAAGAGGACAAGTACAAAATCAAGCAGATCATGTATCACTTCATTCCAGACCTGCTGTTTGCTCAGCGAGGTGAACTCTCGGATGTAGAAGAGGAGGAAGAAGAGGAAATGGATGTGGACGAAGCTACTGGGGCTGCAAAAAAGCACAATGGTGTTGGTGGCAGTCCTCCCAAAACCAAGCTGATGTTCAACAACACGACAGCCCAGAAGCTGCGGGGCATGGATGAGGTCTACAATCTCTTCTATGTGAACAGCAACTGGTACATATTCATGCGGCTGCATCAGATCCTGTGCTTGCGGCTGCTGAGGATCTGCACCCAGGCCGAGCGGCAAATCGAAGAAGAGACACGGGAAAGGGAGTGGGAAAGGGAAGTGCTGGGCATAAAGCGAGACAAGAGCGACAGTCCTGCCATCCAGCTGCGACTGAAGGAGCCTAGTGAGTGACTTCTGGTGGGAGGCTGGGGAAGAAAGATGTTTCTGTCGTAGCACGTTGAAAGAGCTTGTTTGGTGTCTTCAGGCATATTGGGAGTGATGACCCTTTAAGATGGGGGGATCTCACTTTCACTATCGCTGGGCGGCACTGAATTGAGGGAGGAGATGGGAAGGTGTGGGGTATGTGGGACTCAAATAGCGGAATGGTAACATGGAGCAATTTCTTCTTAAGAGATTTCGTTTTACACTTGCATATCTAAAGTATCTTTGAGTTCCCTAACTAAAACTTTTAAAGTAGTCTTTCAGAAATAAAAACCTTATATAGGAGGCCAGAGCTAGAAAGCATGAGATTATAAACATACTCTTGGTCTTAAAAGGACGCATTTATATGTCTGTGAAAGACAAATTGAAGCCTATTCCAGTAACTCTTCAGCTTGAATGGGTGGTCGGAGGACCAAAACTCAAAGCAACCCTTCCTGGGGTGATGTGTTCATCTCCCACTCTTTCTTGTCGCAGTGGACATCGATGTTGAGGATTATTACCCAGCCTTCCTGGACATGGTGCGCAACCTCCTGGATGGGAACATGGACTCGTCGCAGTATGAGGACTCCTTGCGCGAAATGTTCACCATTCACGCCTACATTGCCTTTACCATGGACAAGCTGATCCAGAGCATTGTTCGACAGGTGATTGCCAGCAGAGGCTGATGGAGGGTGGATGGTCTGGGCTAGAGAAAGCAGCCAGGTTGTTTGCTGCAGTGTGAGCCCAGGCCCACATTGTAGGGGGAGTGTTGTATGCCTAATTTCAAGGATAAGCAGGTAAATTCTGGGTGTTTTTTAACCCAGCTGTAAAGAGACGTGATAAAAGGTAATTTCTGATGGATTTAAATTATTGAGAATATCCTCTCTGTGCGTATAGGGTTCTCCCTTTGATTTCCAGAAGTTTTAGGATACAAGTATTCAACTTCAAAGTGTCTCCGGAGCTAATTAATCTTGCTTTAACTTTTGAAAAATAATTAAATGACACTTAAATAATTTCCTTCCTTTTCTCCAGTGCTGTAGGAACAGTGCATGCCTTTTCTAAAAACCTTTGTGTCTTTTATCTGGCTGTTTAAGTAGCTCATTTAGGCTGTTAAACTCTAGTCCTTTTATTGGACTGTTAGGAAGAATGTGTGACCAAGGGAAAAATTTTTCATGTACCTTTTTGTAGCATAAAGAACAAAAAAAGGCCTTTCCTCTTTCAGAGGGGTAGAGCTGCTTTTCAGAACTCCTTTACTTCAGTCCAGAGATGAACTGAATTCAAAGGACAATTGAGAGACTCTAGATTTTTAAACTTGTACAAAATAAGGATTTGATACTAAATCTCTCACCCTTTTCCTCAGACACAGGAGCAGCTCCTTGCTGAGGAAGGGATACACTATGTCACAGTGCTCTAGCCCTTCCTCCCATGCTGCTGATCAGGATGTTCCTTGCCTGTAGTTTTTCTGAGTAGCTGTACTTTGCCACCTGCTAATTTTTTTAAAGATACTGTCTTTTTTTTACATAGCAGCAGAGATCATTTGCAACTAGAAGTTGTTACTAAAAATGTAGCCTTAAACTCATGCTTTTTCAGTCTTTTTTTTTTTTTTTTTTTTTTTTTTTTTTTTTCAGTTTTTTTTTTTTTTTTTTTTGCTTGGGCTTAAACCCATGGTTACATCTTTCTTTCTGTTCTGTGTTGATGGGCACGTAGCACACTCCCTGACAAACACCTTCCCTGTGATCTTCCTTTTTGCAGCTCCAGCACATAGTGAGCGATGAGATCTGCGTGCAGGTGACAGACCTCTACCTGTCAGAGAACAACAACGGAGCCACGGGAGGTCTTCTCGCTTCTCAGTCTTCTCGTACTCTTCTGGAGGCCGCGTACCAGCGCAAAGCTGAGCAGCTCATGTCAGAGGAGAACTGTTTCAAGGTAAAGCCAGGCTGAGAACTGCAGTGTAAAAGCAGCAAGCAGTGAGGGAGATGCCTTTTAAGAAGGGAGAAGTACCAGTCCTTTTAAAAAATTAGTCTTGGTTAGGCACCCGAGCGCTGAGGACTTTCCATAGCTCTGAAAGTTGAAAGTTTTGGTGGCATGTCCCCCAGCTTTTGGCACATAGCTGAGGGGATAGGTTAATGCTTCTGTAAGAGCCCCTCAGAAACAGGGTTTCAGGGAGAAATGGATTTCCTGGAATAGCAATGAATATCCCTTGTGCTTCACAACATCTTTGGCTTGTATAATACTGACTGCTTTGCTGTCAACCCGTTTTAATTTGTCAGCTCAAACTTTCCCATTTCTCTTGTGTCTCGATCTTTGTTAACTGTGGGGACATCTGCTAATACTGACTGAGCATTAAATCACTGCTGACCGCGTACATTGCTAAATAAACCTGGAGCACTGTGCTAATCAAATCCACACTTCCTTCGCCTAAGATGCAGGAAGTGGTCAGGCCCTTTCTGAGCAAGTAAAGTACTTTGAATAAAAGCCTGTGTGTATAGTCTCTCTTCCCTTGCCCTCAGACCTATTTTGGGGGCTCAAGAAGGACACACACCCCTCCAAAAAACAAAAAAGTGTTTCAAAAACCTTTACAAAATTTTTCTGTTCCTCAGAGTTGTGCAATCTGGCTAGTGTTTTCCCTTAGCTGTCAAGCATGTGGGAAGCAGTATTTTTTTCCCTTGAAACTACGCCAACTTGCTTCATTCTCCCTTTACCCCAGTGAGATTGTTTTTTCTATTTGAAATCTCTTACTGAAGTCCCTTCTGCTGTTTCTTTATAGCTGATGTTCATTCAGAGCAGAGGTCAAGTTCAGCTAACCATTGAACTGCTGGACACGGAAGAGGAGAACTCCGATGATCCTGTAGAAGCAGAGGTAAGAGCAGCTTGTCCAGAGAGCTGACTGTGATGGTCAAGGGTGCGCCGGATGAGGGTGTCCAGTTGACTGTTGTTGTGGTTCATTAGCATAAGATAAAGAAACATCAAGGACATGCTGTAAAACTTTCAGTGATGTGAGTCAGCAAATCCTTCTTGGCTTATTTTATATTAGAAAGCCCTCAAAACCATGTAGAGAAATGTTGTACATGCCTTTTTGGGGATAAGATGCACGACGCCTTCAAAAGTGACCTTGTGTTCAACCATCCCATGTCATTGGGTGGGAAGGCAGCGGCTGATCTGTGCTCTGTGCTCTCTTCCAGCGCTGGTCAGACTACGTGGAGCGGTACGTCAACTCCGATTCTACCTCCCCTGAGCTCCGGGAGCACCTGGCCCAGAAACCGGTCTTCCTGCCAAGGTGAGTGGCCTGGCTGTCCCCATGGGATGCCCAGATACCCCATGGGCTGTATCTGGCCGTGGTGGGCGCAGCGACTGCGCTCTGCCCACCAAGTGCTGTATTTGAACACCACGGCAGAAGCCGTTGCCCTGCCGGCGCAGTGTAGAGGTGCCGTGCTGCTGTCCATCCTACAAGCCTGTGGGTCCCCACCAGGCTCCTGCTCTCCACTGACTGAGCGATGGCATGGTCCATGGCTAGCAGAGAAGGCGAGGGCTGACCACTTGCCACATTGGGATTTTTTTGGCAGTCCTGCTTTAGGTTATGGTAACCCTCTACCTGAAAACAGCGGGTGCCATGTCAGAGCTGTTCATGAGCAGGGACTTGGTTGCACAATAACCTCAGAATATCTCAGAAATGAGTTAAGCCCAGTGGGCTGACTTGTTATAGGGGTCTGAGCCTGAATGACTGCAACAGTCTGTTGTGCTGCAAGCTGTTTGCCAGGCTTTTGAGTGGCCAGCACAGATCCACCAGCTTGCTCCATCTTGGTCATGCTGGAGGGTGAGCACTAATTCCAAGAGGGGTTCTCTGTTTTGCAGGAATCTGAGGCGGATCCGTAAGTGTCAGCGTGGTCGGGAGCAGCAGGAGAAGGAAGGGAAGGAGGGAAACAGTAAGAAGTCCATGGAGAATGTGGAGAGCTTGGACAAGCTGGAGTGTAAATTCAAACTGAACTCCTATAAGATGGTGTACGTGATCAAATCGGAGGATTACATGTACAGGAGGACTGCTCTGCTGCGAGCTCAGCAGGTAGGAGTGAGTGGGCAGCTGGTGTTTCCTGGGACCCCCTGCTCCCAAAGGTCAGGTGGGGAGTCTCGAGATGAAATGTCCTTGGGGATCCTGACCAGTAACATTTAGCCGTCTTTTGTGTTGCTGGGAGGATGGTACTCTGTTTTGTCCTCCCAAGGCACTAGACATATGGATGTTCCTAAGGTGTAATCTTTTCCACCTCTGACTTTCATTGTCCTCCCACCTCTTCTCCCTTCTTTCCAGAGTGTTTTATTATAGTAGGACAGTGGTGTCAAGTGTAAGCTCTCAAATCTCTTCCAAGAGGCCCTTCCCATGGGTGGTAGTCCCCCTGTTTTAGGGAAGACCTGTCTTCTGCATGTTCCTGTGGTGACGTGTGAGAGTGTGTGTTCTTCCAGTGCTTCCCCAAAGAAGAATCAGAGTGCAGAGCATCAAATGCTCTCTGTCCCCCTAGATCCCTCTGGGTACCATCCCCTCATCGTTTCCCATCCCCAGAGTCACAGAGAGTGGGAGTCCTTGGGCCACTCCCACATGGCAGAGCACAGCTGCAGAAAAGCTGATTTTGTGGCAAAGATGGGAGTGGTGAGGTCACCCATACAGAAAAGTCCCCGTGGGTATTTTTCCAGGGCTTGGAAGTCCTGGACCCAAGGGTCGGTAACATCTCACATCTAGCAGTCAGTGCTTGTGATTGCTGATTTAAATTGGAATTTGACTTTTTGGAAGTTACTCAAATTTGCTTTTGGTTTCTGTGCCAAAAAGCAACTGTTGGGACAAGGGAAGGAGGAGGTGAGTGGGATGGGCAGGGAGGCAGGGGAGCGGAGATGAAGGAGGGGAAGGAAGTGTTGGCTCTCCAGCTGTTCTTGAGCTGTAAAGGTTGAGGTTTATTCAAGATGAAAACAGCCTGTGACTCCAGATTGGCCAAATTCAGGAGAATTCAGTTGGAGAAAGCTGATCTGGTCTTCTGAACACTTGGACATGGTTACTTTTCTCATCCTGTGGGAGTATTTCCAGCCAACAGAGAAAAGGAGGGAGTTTAACGGCAAACTCCAGTTCTAGTCTGGCTACTTAAGACTCGAGGTTTGAAATACATTACTATGATTTTATTATCATCTGTTTAAAACACAACGTTAAGCAGAATGCCATTGTTTAGAATGTAAAAGAAAGTGAGGCCTGCCAGATTCAGGCAAAAGTTACTGACTTAAGCAACTAAAAGCAGAGGTACCCAAGAGGCTCATCCTTCACAGCTCTGTTTTAGTCTTATAAAACAACTACTTACCATCTGTTTCTTGCTGATGAAATACAAATAATAGTTTTATTTCATTAGTTGTAAAGTAATTTAGTTAAACTTGCATTCACATCAGATGAGTGTTTTACTTCAGCAGTGACTTTTCAAAATGCCCATACTAAAGATTTTGACTGAATTCCATCTATCCCATTCAACTGGCACAAACCTCAAGGAAAAGTAAGCTCACAAACATACTATGTGCCGGTGCTTTTCACAGAGAATCTGAACATAAATTATTGAACTGTTAAATATATAGCATACAGCATAGCCCCTTGGTTACTGAAGTACGCTGAATGAGCTGCAGAAGCTACATGGAACTACAAATCTGTTGGATTTAACAGTTAACACTGAGAAGCAATCAGTCTTTCGGAGACGAACAAAACAAATAATAAAATACATTGTTTTAATCTTGAGGTTTAATTATATTTGCTGTTTTCAATTATGATTATACTCATGGCTTTCCAGCCATGGCTTTAAACCATCTGTCCTGGATTTTACATTCCTTAAGCAGATGCTCTTACTCAAAAATGTGCAAAGTTTTTCCTCTCCTGATGCTTCTGTTAAACCAGTGGTTCTCAAACCTTTTAGACCTGACCCAGTTCTTAATTTTTCCATAGCAGTTGGGTCCCATGACGTGTCGTGCATGTTGAGCTTGCTCTCTGCTAGGACCATGCCCCTCTGTGGGGGGCTGGAGGCAGACCCTGAGGGCTGGGGAGAGCAGGGCTTACCTGCTCTGGGGTCTACCTTGGCTCCTGGCTGCTTAAGGAGGTGGTGGCAGCATCTTTGGGGCAGTGCAGAAGTGATTCCCTGCTGGGCATGCAGCTCTTGATCTCCCATGGGATATGTGCTGTGTCCCCAACCTGAGAGCTGCTGTATTAAACAAAGAACATAAACCTTTTTTGGTAATTCTGACTTCATTTTGCTACTGTAATTGCTTTGGGGAGGAGACATGGGGGTCTTTGTCAGAGCTTTTCCTAAGTTGTTAGCAAGGGCTGGTGTCTGCGTTACAAAATCCCTCTGGCTGTTGATCCCCTTGGTTGTGTCAACCTGCAGCCAAGCTTTGTGTAACGCTGCAGTCTGGGAGCTAAACCCACCTTTTTCTAACACCTCTTCCTATTTCTGTAGTCCCACGAAAGAGTGAGCAAGCGCCTGCACCAGCGGTTCCAGGCATGGGTGGACAAATGGACCAAGGAGCACGTGCCCCGCGAAATGGCAGCCGAGACAAACAAGTGGCTAATGGGCGAAGGGTTGGAGGGCTTGGTGCCCTGCACCACCACCTGTGACACAGAGACCCTGCACTTTGTGAGCATTAACAAGTACCGCGTCAAATATGGCACGATATTCAAGACACCGTAAAACTCCCCCGGGCAAGGGAAGAGCCCCGGAGATGTGTGTGTGTGCGCGCATCAAGGAAAGGAGGAAGATGCCTTTCTCCCCTCACTGTGTATCTCCGTAACATGGCCACTTGACTAGTGTGTGGCTGGTACAACCTGTCACCAGCGGGATTCCCTGTAGGGACGTGGGTCTCCGCCGGCGCCCGCTGGGACCATGGGCCACGGGCCCTTTGACTTCGGCACGCGTCCCCGGAGGGCGGGAAGGACCCTGCTCTGAACTGAGCCATCCCAGAGAAACACAACGAGCTCGTACACACCAGCAGTGTTGAGGCTTTGACTCCCCAAAGGCCCTGAGCGGCGAGGGAAGAGAACCGGAGGCTCTCCACGACCAGACCGCTTGGATGTGTCCCGAAATCCCCAGGTGCCTGTCGCAACCGGATTCTCCTCCCTTTACGCTGCCGCCGGGCGGGCGGGCTCCTGCGCGGGGCCGTGGGGCAGCCCCACGCCAGCCACCTCATGGAGCGGACCCTGGGTTCCTCTCGCCTCCCTCTCCCCCCTCCCAGGCTGGACTCAACCCGTGCAGATCGGTCTGTCCTTTCTAGTGCCAGTGGAACTGTTTTTGGTTTTGTTTTTTTTTGTACCTGCTTGTTTACTAGTCTCTCCTAGTGCCATGCACCAGCTTTTCAGACACATGTACGTACACACACACAAAACAGAGAACAACACGATTTTAACATGTTCCCCTCCTTTTTTGTAAATAAATGTACAAATTGTCAATTTTTTTTTGTTTTTTTGTTTGTTTTTCTTTTTTTTTAATTAAAGGAAGTATGCTTGATGTGCTAGCATAACTGTACTAGCTTCTTGTGTACCATAGTACCAGGTGGCTTGAGAATTAGTACCGACAGACAGACCGATGGAGACATTTATTACACTTTTTACCAAAGGGAGTTATCATTGTAGTGCTTTTGTGTGGAAACTTTTTTCTCCTTTTTTTGTAAATAAAAACAATGTCTTTGTTCTTAACCGGAGGAAGACACTCGCTCACCCACAGCCCTGTTCCTGGTCTGAAAGGCACCGTGCAGCATGCAGTTTTTGGGTGGGGAAGGGGGGGGGGGGGGGGG
>NW_020799112.1:2396861-2416748 GCF_003259725.1 Athene cunicularia | reverse complement strand
GCGCGTCTGCGTGTGCGCGCGTCTGCGTGTGTGTCTGTGGCTCTGTGTGTGCGTGGCTCTGTGTCCTTCATTTCCCTCTCCAGTCCCTTAGGGGACTCTGCTCCCCCCGGGCCGCTGCCGCCCAGCGCTGCAGGGGCTCGGTGGGGCTCAGTGAATAAATCCCCACACACTCCCACCCCTGGCCAGCCTGGAGCTCTGGGTGCCGTTGGCACCGTGGTCTCTGCCCCCCAACCCTCTGGGGGGGATGCTGCTGGAGGCCCGGCTCCAACAGGCCCCTTCAACGCAGCAAATTATGACTGTGTTGTTCAGTTAACCCTCTGAGGGTATTAAGCGATAGCTGGGTGGTACAGCCATGCTGGGGAAGCGGGGTGCTCCCTGTCCCCACCCCTGGGCTGCTCTCCACAGGGCTGGCCTTATTAATCGTGTCCTGGCCCCCTCCAACCGCAGGCTTTTTGGGGATCGCTGTCCACCGATATCGCTCTCCTGTTTCCAGACTCCGCGGCGCATCCCCTACAGCGAGGCCATTGGGCAGGAATTCAGACCAGCTAAAGTGGGAGACTCCTTTGGGCCCACGTGAGTACCAGATTCCTGCGGTGCAGTGACTGCAGTGGGGCTGGAGCTCGCATCTCAAAGGTATTTGTGTGTGTGAAGCCTCGCGAGCTCTCAGTGGCGAAGAAATGAGATGATAATCCTCTTCCGCGCTGTGTACTTTAGGTAGAAGGTGTCTGCCTAGAAGCCCTTAGGGAGATTTCATGAAGAAACAGACCAAGGTGTCTCATTTCCAAGGAGAGGAGTGTAGAGCTGGGTTCATTGATCCCTTGTGCTGAGAGTTTGTGTTCGTAGACATGGTTATTGTCCTGATGCTTCTGCGTGGGACCTGTACGCTTTTTCAGGGCTGGGAGAAGATTACGCTTTTTTCCCAGCAGTGGTCAGAGACACGATGCTCCTGTCTGTTCCTCTGAGGGCCCAGAAGAGGCTGTGCTGGGCCAGCACCACAGAGTTTGTGTGTTGCCCTCTGAGCTTCCTCACCTGCTGGTACTGCCATGACTCCTTGCAGCCTGGGCACTAGCCTTCCCTGGGGGTTAAGAGCACGATAAGAAGGGTCACAGGTCAGGCCCTGTCCCAGGCATAATTCAGTTCCTAGTACCCCCTGGTTTCACTGTCTCAGGGTGGCTGTGGGTGCTTCAGGAACAGTTTTCCAGTCCCCATCAGCTTGAAAGAGCACATCAGCCTGCTCAGCTTGGCTTTTAACTCACTGTCAAATCGCTAACCCTCAACAACAATGGACAATAGTGGATGCCACGACTTACAAGTTTCACTTGGTGAAAGAGCGACAGGTCAGGTCAGCGGCTCCCAGTGAAGGGAAAGCCCAGTGCATTTAAAAGACCCAGAACAAGGCTGGCACGTGCAGGCACTGTGTGCTGCTTAAACTGAAGGTGTGTCACAGGCAGCCACACAGGGAGCCATCTCCTGACTACGCCGTGTCCGGAGGCACAGGGTAGGTCTGTACAGACAGGTAGCATCGTTACAGTTGAATCCCATCAAACTTGGGTGCTGTCCCTATTCTGCTTTTTCCATGGAGGCTCTGGGGAAGTGTGGTTTCCCTTGGGAGAAGGTCTCCCCGTGGGCTGAGGTTGCTGCCTGCTCTCTTCCAGGTGGGAGACGTGCTGGTTTAAGGTGGAGCTGAGCATCCCCCCGGCATGGGCAGGGCGGGAAGTGCACTTCGTCTGGGAGAGCGATGGCGAGGGCATGGTGTGGCGAGATGCGCAGCCTGTCCAGGTAAGGAGGCGTAGATCAGGGATGTGCCGGCTCTGCCAGGTGCTCTGCTACGTACAGAGTGGTTACCAGCCTTGCCTCTCTGCACTGGGGCAGTAGAAGAACCCTCCCCCCCATCTGTTATTCACTCTTCAGAGGAATGCCTACCTGTCTTGGGGAGTGTAAAATAACACATAGACCAACAGGAAAGAACCAAGAACAATTGGAGATCTAGACAGAGTGGTCACGAAGAAAAACAGGAGGAGGATATGTAGTTGTAGAGTTGTTTAGCCTCAAGTGGTAATCTCTGAAGCAATAGGAGAGTTCTTTTTAAATACAGGAAGAGCTGCCATGCAGGGAAGGGCAGTGTTTGTGCAGAGTCTGATGCGTGGGGTGGGAGAGGACTACTCTTTTGGTTTGCATGCTGTGCTGTCAGATCGCAGAGGGTCTGTGGGCTGTTTCTAAACTTCAGCCCAGAAAGGCAGGTCTGCTGGTGGGGGGGTTGAGTCTGTTTTCTAGAGGTTACCCCTACCAGGAGTTAAAATTCTGGTGTGGAAACCAGTAGCAGCTGAAAATCCCTTGCTTAGGAGTTAGCAAATCTGTCTTGGAGGAAAGGTAGACAAGTATTGGGCCTGAGATGCGAATCTCCACTGCCATCAAGAACAGTGGGACAGACTTGTCACACATAGAATCACAGAATCATTCAGGTTGGAAAAGACCCTTGGGGTCATCGAGTCCAGCCATCAGCCCTACTCTGCGAAGTTCTCCACAGTGTCAACTTCCATCCTGCTTTGGGTGCTGGAATGGCTCGGGTGACCTTTTGCAGCCCTGCCCTGCTCTGTGGTGGTGTCTGCAGTGTTTGTGTTACTGTTGGGGCAGCAGCAGTTTCCCTGCCGGTTGTTCTTGTGGGAAACATTGTCCCACCAGACGTGGGACCAGGCCCTGCCATCCTTGTCTTGTCCTGCCCATCCAGCCCTCTGTCACGGACCTGTGAAGAAGACGTGTGTTAAATGTGCCATCTTCCCCTGCAGGGTTTGACTAAGGAGGGTGAGAAGACCAGCTACATCCTGACGCGCAGCATGAAAGAGCCAGAGCCCCACAGGTGGGTAGTCAGCCTAGGCTGGAGCCCCCCGCCACGGGGGAGCTTGGTGGAGTTTGAAGCCAAGAGGCCGGGCAAGGTGAGATCCTTTTGAGTCCTGGTGCTCTGAGAAGTACCCAGCGTGCAGGGGCTCTGTCTGTGATTCAGGTGAGGCCAGTCCTGACAGAATCAAGCCTTTTCCTGGTTGACTGCTTGTGATCTGCTCCCTGATGGTTTCCTTTTGATCTTCACAGTCTGACGCTGTATGTGGAGCTGGCCTGCAATGGTCTCTTTGGGGCTGGCAAGGGCAGTATGATTGCCCCTCCAGATCCTGACAGGAGGTTCACACTGAGCAAGGCCGAGCTGGTTGTCTTCAACAGAGATGTCTATGAACTGCTGATGGATCTGGAAATACTGCTGGACATGGCCCAGGTCTGGGAGCTCCTTTTCTTCCCTTCTCTCACCCTTTCCATCTCCTTCCACAGCTTCATTTTATCTCCTCCTCCTGCCTTTCCATGACTTGTCTCCTCCCACCGGGAGGCCCTGGAGGAGCAAATGTTTGCTGCTGCTGCTTTAGCACAATCGAGATTGTCTAGAGTAGGAGAAAACTGAACAGAGAGAAGCCACAGGTGTGTTTTTCATCTCCTCTCTGGCAGGATCTGTTAGACCGGATCCCCCCGGAATAGGTGTGTTTGTAACCTGGATTTAGAAAGCACATGAGTAAAGACTTAAGGTTGTGTCTGTGAGGCCGGGACATGGTGTTTACCTGGCAGTGCTGGCAGAGTCAGATGTTGGAAGGAGGTAGCAGGTTGTCCCTGAGGGAGGTGACATCAAGCTGGTACAGAGAACTGCTCTGCCAGAGGATGTGCTGAGCTCAGAGTCAAGCTGTTATCACTCCCAATCCCAGCTCCTCGGGGAGGAAAATCAGAGGAGTTTCCAGGCACTGTACACTGCCAACCAGATGGTCAACGTGTGTGACGTTATGGATCCCTCCACCTTTCCTGCTGCCCGTGACCTGGCTGCAGCCATCTTCAGCCAGAGGAACGGCGAGAGCCAGCACACCATCCATGCTGTGGGTCACTGCCACATTGACTCTGGTGAGAGCAGCACAGCACTTCCTCTCTGCTGACCTGGAGGCTGGGGCGTGCTGCCCAAGAGGAGAGCTGGCTGCCCTGGGGCTCCAGGCACTGGGTACTGTCCCCTGAGGGAAGGGAAAGGGACCTCTGTGCTGCCGTACAGCTGGTCTGTCACCAAGGCAGGGGAACGCGTGACTGGCTGTGCCATTTGGAGCACTGATGGGGCTGGCAATGAGGGATGAATTACAGACCACTGTCTTCCACCTGTTGGACTTCACCCCTCAATTTCCAGTCCCTGGAGGACTGTCAGTCTCAACAGAAAGGCAACTGGAGAAGCGGGAGCTGGAGGTCCCAGGTTATGTTGCTGTCGGGTACTTAGCCAAAAGACAGCATTTTGCACTAGCATTTTCCCTGACTGATCAGTGAAAGGCAGCACAGCCCCATTCCCAAAAGAGCTTCTGCTGAGTAATAACCGTGGCGGGGCCGTGCCTGTCCCCGCAGCCTGGCTGTGGCCGTACGAGGAGACCATCCGTAAGTGTGCTCGGAGCTGGGTCACGGTGGTCCGTCTGATGGAGTGCAATCCAGAACTCACCTTCGCCTGCTCCCAGGTGAGTGAGCTCCCTCTGGGTACCTCTCCTGCTCGTGGCATGTTGCTTCTCCAGCATGACTCAAAGCGAGATGGGGCTGGGGGTGACCAGGAGTGTCCTGTGCAGTTGCAGAGAAGAGGGACATCAGTGTGGTGCCATGGGGTGGGAGCTGAGGCTGGTCTCTGTGCTCTGGCAGGCACAGCAGTTCGAGTGGGTGAGGAGCTGGTACCCCGGGCTCTACGCGCAGGTTCAGGACTTCGTGGCGAAGGGGCAGTTCGTTCCTGTTGGAGGCACCTGGGTGGAGATGGTGAGAACCCTCCCTGCACCATCCCTCTGGGACTGGTCCTGGCACTGGAGGGGGAGAGCAGAGCCTTTGCTGAGCCAGTCTGGTTGGTGATGGTCTCAGGGCCTGGAAAACAGCAGCTGTCTGCAGTGTCTAGCCTAGCAAAACTACCATCCCTCTCCTAAATCATTTCATTCCTTGAGAAATGAGCCTTGCTCTGGACTGGCTGAGCCCTGTTCTGCCTTTTGCCCTCTGCCGAGCTCTGCTCAGATCTTCCCCGTGGTCTGACAGGTCAGGATGACAGCGGGTAGGAAGGGAGTGCTCACAGGACCTCCTGTTGTTCCCTTTCCCCCCAGGATGGGAACCTGCCCAGCGGGGAGTCCATGGTGCGGCAGTTCCTCCAGGGACAGCGGTTCTTCCAGGAGCAGTTTGGACGGATCTGCTCGGAGGTACTTGCTCTTTTCCAGCACATCTTCCTTGCACAGCATCTCCTTCCACCCCTTGCTGCGCGTGAGGGTTTCTCTCTAGTTCTCCAGATACAGTGTTCAGGTGTCTCATGTTGGCCTTTTTGTAGCTAAAGCCATGATGAGCAAATATCTAACTCCCCCGTGTATCGTGGCACTTAGCACAGGCCCGGGCCTTGTTATATTGCTTTGTAGGTCCCTGGCAGGTCTCTAGAATTACTCCTTGTCTAGCACATCTTCTGTCCCCTCTGCAAGACTGAGAGCCTGACTACCAAGAAACCCTCCACAAGCTCAGGCTGTGACTTGTGGCTGGTGTGACTTGCATCTGTCTCTCTCCCTGTGGTGCCGTCACCTCCGCTCCCAGTTCTGGCTGCCGGACACATTTGGATACTCAGCCCAGCTGCCCCAGCTGATGCGTGGCTGTGGGATCAGGCGGTTCCTCACACAGAAACTCAGCTGGAACTTGGTGAATGCCTTCCCGGTGAGCTGAGCTTCCCCTCTTCCCAGGGGATGGACTTGTGGTTGCTGGACTCTGTCTGCAGGGCTGGACCTGTTGGTTCCACAGGCTGAGCCAGTCCTTCAGCTCAGCTGACACAGGCTTTTCTTCCAGAAGCCACCAGTCTATGATGGTAGCAGTGTCCTGTCAGGCTCTGGGGGAGAGGAATGACATGGTTAGAGATCTCAGCTGGGCCCCTGGCCTACAAATTCCTTCTGCTTCCAGATGGGAAGCTGTGACTTGCGTGCAGGTCTAACAGACAGCAAACCCAGCCTCTTCTCTGCTGCCTCCTGCCCTTGCGGCATTCTGCATCCTTGTGCAACTGTCTCATTGACACTGATCTGTCAGGGTATCCTGCAACCCCATGGAGAGAAAGTGAAGGCCCAGTTTGAATCCTCAGGGGGCTCTGAAGTGCCTGTCCCCTGTGCACTTCCCTGGTGACCAAGGTCCTGGGCTTTGTGTGTTTGACAGGGCTTGTGAGGAAGCTTGGGCTTTTGCTGCACAAGTTTTGTGCTGATGTGGTTGAAGTGTGCCCTCCTTACACACATTTGTGTGGCAGATGAGTTTGGGAGCCTTGAAACACTGAGCTAAGGGTGAATTTTATCTCCTTCTGGTACCAGCATGACCTGAGATTTCCTTTTGGGAACTCTGGAAACAGTGGGGCTGTGTTTTAGCATTTTGGCACTGTGTGGTACAGGGGGGCTGTACAAGACACGACGCTTTCCTTTGGCTCCCTTCCAGCATCACACCTTCTTCTGGGAAGGCATTGATGGTTCCCGAGTGCTGACCCATTTCCCCCCCGGTGACTCCTATGGGATGCACGGGCGAGTGGAGGAGGTGAGTGAGGTTGCCAGTCCCACACATGAAGTGCAGTGCCAGCCCCTTGGGGCCAGACCTGAGGCACCTAGGAGAGTGCCCTGCCTGGGAAGGGAGCGTGATAGCAGGCAGCGTTGCTGGACAAAGGTTGTTTGGGTGCCTGGCAGTTGATTGCCTGCCTCTGAGATGTGTCCGTGCCTGCTTTTGGCAGTTTGGGCTGGGGATGAGGAGCAGGACTGGGCTTTGCACCCTAAAGGCTGACCTGGATTTTTTTTGTGGAGCTGTGGGAGCTGGGGCTGGATGCCAGGGGATTGCAGCTGTCTAAAAATCCCTCTAGATGCTGAAAACAGTGAAGAACAACAAGGACAAAGGACGTGTGAACCACAGCGCTTTCCTCTTTGGCTTTGGAGATGGAGGAGGGGGCCCCACACAGAAAATGCTGGACAGGATGAAGAGAATGACTGACACGGATGGGCTGCCAAGGTGGGGAGAGCTCCTTTTCTCTCTCCTTGCAGGACCACTTGTTTTGAGCCAGGCCTAGCTCTCAGCAGTGCCAAGTGAGGTCCTCAGGGTTTAGTACCGGGGCCAGTGCTGTTTAACACCTTTGTTGGTGACATGGACAGTGGGGTCGAGTGCACCCTCAGCAAGTTCAATGACAGCACCGAGCTGTGTGGTGGGGTGACAAGCTGGAGGGAAGGGATCCATCCAGAGGGACCTGGACAGGCTGGAGAGGTGGGACGTGCAAACCTCATGGAGTTCAGCAAGGCTAAGGGTAAGGTCCTGCCCATGGATCGGGGCAATCCCAAACACAATCCAGGCTGGGCCATGAGTGGATTGAGAGCAGCCCCAGGGAGAAGGACCTGGGGGTATCACTGGATGGAAAACTGACTGTGAGCCAGAAAGCCAACGGTACCCTGGGCTGCACCCAGAGCGGTGTGGGCAGCAGGTACAGGGAGGGGATTCTCTCCCCCCTATCTGATTTTATGACACACACCCACCCATGCTGCAGTGCTCTGTGCAGCTCTGGGGGCACCAAATAAGAACATGGACCTGCCTGTGGGTCCAGAGGAGGCCATGAAGATGGTCAGGGGCTGGAGCACCTCCCTTATGGGGACAGGCTGAGAGAGTTGGGGTGTTCAGCTGGAAAAGAAAAGGCTCCAGGGAGACCTTAGAGCGGCCTTCCAGTACTTAAAGGGGGCTACAGGAAAGGTGGGGAGGGACTCTATCTGGGACTGTAGGGGTAATGGTTTTAAACTGAAAGAGATTTAGATTAGATAGAAGGAAGAAATTCTTCCGTGTGAGGGTGGTGAGACAGTGGCACAGGTTGCCCAGAGGAGCTGTGGCTGCCCCCTCCCTGGCAGTGTTCAAGGCCAGGTTGGATGGGGCTTTGGGCAACCAGGGCTAGTGGAAGGTGTCCCTGCCCAGGGCAGGGGGGTGGAACTGGATGATTTTCAAGGTCCCTTCCAACCCAAACCAGTCTGTGACTCTCTGAAAAGGTGTGCAGAGGAGGGCAGGGAGCAAGCAGGGCAAGCAGAGGGCCGGGAAGGATTGTTAGGGAGACAGAGTCTCCCAGTCATCAAGAGCTGCAATAACAGGTCCGTTGGACAGCCCTGGACTGCTTGCGAGCCCTCAGCTGAGCCGTGGGGTGAGTGGCCAGCACAGCAGTGGTGCTGGGCAGTCAGTCCCTGCCTGGGGACTGTCCAGGTCTCTGTGGTAGGCAGCAAGAGCAACCTGGAGTGGCAGAGGGGTAGGAGGAGGTTGAGGGTAAGAGTGCACGGTTGAGTTGGGGTTTCTGAAGCCTTGGTTCTGGGGCTGTCACCTGCCTGGCTGGGATGCCCATGACACTGGTTTCTCCCCTGTTTGTGTGTCTCTCCTGCAGGGTTCAGATCTCCACTCCCGACCGACTCTTTTCTGCCCTGGAGAAGGAGTCATCACAGCTGTGCACCTGGGTGGGAGAGCTCTTCCTCGAGCTGCACAACGGCACATACACCACCCAGGCCCAGGTGACTGCGCACGGGCTGGGGCCGTAGTCCCCCTTCCCCACAGCAAAGGTGGCCATTCTCAGTTCTCTTCGCTACTGCCCAGGCGGCTCCAGGCTTCAGGCAGGGCCCTTTAGGTCCCAACAGTGGGAGCCACCTTGTAGCCAGGACTCCAAATGGCAGATTTATTGTCAGACTTTCTTCAGGGGGTGAGAAGGAAGCCTGAGACAGCAGGGCCCTCTTAGTCAACGGCTGTCATGTCCTTCACTTTAGCAGATAGTTGCAGAGCTTGGGTGAAGAATCAGAAAAATGGGAGGAAGGTGAGAACAGAGACAGGGGAAGCTCTGCCCTGTGCTGGGAGATTCAGTTTGAAATGTGGCCAATAATAACTCACTGGTAATGGCAAAATTGTGACACCTACAAATAACAAGCTTCCTGCACTGGAGCTGAGCTTTTTGCTCTTCATGTGAAAGATCCACTCTTAGCTACCAGTTTCCTAAGCATCTTCGTTCTCTCCCTGTTCTGACACCAGATAAAGAAAGGGAATCGGGAGTGCGAGCGAATACTCCATGATGTCGAAGTACTCAGCACCTTGGCTGTGGCACGGGGTGGCGCGTTCCAGTATCCTGCTAGCCAGCTGCAGCGGCTCTGGAGGTGAGGTGCAGCAGCACTGATGGTACCACGGAGGCTGTGGTGAGGTTGGGGACTCCAGCATGAGAGCTGGCTGCTCTTGGGTTACCACTGCCCATCCCCTACAGCTCTCTGTCCCTGCCTGACTCTGGGTAGAAATCCTTGCTATAAGTGCACCAAAATTAGCCTGGACCAGTTGGACTGTGCTGATGTGGGCAGTTACTGGGCAGCTCGGTGGGCTGATGGTGGGAGATGGTCACTGATCTCTCAGCCCCATTCAGCTGGAGCCAGAAGGGTGACTGCCCACAGCCTGTCTGCATCTGAACTGCCTGGAGTGAGCGGGAGAGCAATGCATGGTTAGGGTGTAGAGACCTTTGCAGATACAGTGCTGCAGGGGTGTGTGTGCACAACCCCTTCCATAAACTGATCAGGCCTCCACCTGGAAAGTGTTTCAGTGCTTTGCCTGATTCTCCCGCTAGAAGACAGCTCCAAAGCCTCACTGCTCTGCTGGCTGGAAGCTTCTTTTCTCACCTAAGCTTGTTTCTCGCCAGTTTTGCCTTGTCTGAACTTGTGCAACAATTTATCTAGTAGCCCTGAGGAATAAAAAAACCCCAGCTCTTACTCCCCATGGTTATGGTTTACTAAGATGACAGTTGACAAGTCCTAACATAAAGGGATTTAAAGGACGCTATGGAAAAGAAAAAAAGCCTTTTCTCTCAGTGTTTGCTAACAGGAGGTTAAGGAACGGTTACTAAGTTTGTCCATCTTGCAAACAGGGCTCAGTAAGCCAGCACAAGTCCAGTGCTCTCACCTGGTTTCTGTTCTCTGTTTTAGGTTGTTGCTGCTCAACCAATTCCATGATGTTTTGCCAGGCAGCTGTATTCAGCTGGTGGTTGAGGACGCCCTGCAATACTACGCAGGTGAGCAGGGCATTTGGCTGGGAGGACACTCACCCTTTGGAGGACTCTGGGACCTGCTCGGTGGGGCTGCAGAGGTTTCAGTCCTGGACTGCCAGGCACTGTGGGTCAAACCTGTGCAGGCATGTGTCTGTAAGTGCTCACTCAAGAGGGAATTAGCAGGGGAGCCAAGGGATTAAAAACCATCCTGATTTACTGACTTCTCTGCTTGGAGCTGGCATGCCGACATAGACCCTAGCAAAGGTTTGCTCCTGCCGGCCCACAGGCACTGCAGTTTTTCAGTTGAGCTGGCATAGCTCATTGTAATCTTGTAATAACAAAGTTAACAATAATGATAAACTTTAATTACTTACTAATAGATAATATTAATGATAATGAGTAATTGTAGCTTGGAAGTAGCTGAAGTGTGTACATCGCATGGGAGTGCCAGAAACTCTCAGATGTGAGAAACAGCCTGGCTGGATCCAGCTCAGGCCTTTCTGTTGCTCAGAGATCCGCAGGGCTGGCGCTCGGCTGCAGGAGGAAGCTGTGCAGTCCTTATGCAGGGAACTGCTGCAGCCCAAGGCAGGGAACACCGAGAGCACCCTGGTGTTGAACACTTTGCCTTGGGAACGGACCGAGGTGATCTCCAGGACCGGGCCAGCCGGAACAGAGACTTTAGGTATGTCTAACTTGGGGGTAGCTCACATACCAGAATTTCTTACAGGGGCAGAGACAACTAACAAAGAAATACTCTGCCTCTCTCTGCCCTGGGGAGGGTTTACTGATGTCAGATTTCTCCTTTGGACTTTATCCTACTTCAAGTTGTCCCTGAATTGTGGCTGAGGAAGAGGAGGGTTTGAAAGAGGTAGTAGGTCTGATGTGAGAGCAGCACAGTGTGACTCGGGGTTAGGTCTGGGACAGACATTGGAACAGAACCTCTTTGCTTTCCAGCTCTGGTGACAGTCCCCAGCATGGGCTATGCTGTGAGGGAGCCATTGCTGCCCCCTCAGCCTGTGGCAGTGAGGAGGCAGGTAAGCACAACAGCAGTTGTCCTCAGATCTGTGTACCCTACATCAAAGGTTGATTGGGGAAAAACTACGGAATCCAGCACACAGCAAGGCTGCACACTAGCTTTGCAACTGGGGCACTCCAATCCTGCAGGTGTGGGTCTGTGAAATCTGCTTCTGTCCTTTCCCCAAGGAGGACGGCTCCATTGCCATGGAGAATGGGGTGATTGCAGTCTGCCTGGACGTGATGGGACGCCTGACCTCGCTTCGGCTGGTGGACTCCGAGAGGTATGGCTGTCACCCAGTCACTGGAACTGGGCTCCTCAAACTTCTCACTGTACGTACACCCTTCTCCACTGCTGGTTCTTCTTATGCTGCTCTTTCTCTGTTCCACTGTGTTCCAGAGAGTCAGTTCCAGGTGGCTGCTGTGCCAACCAGTTTGCGCTCTTTGATGATGTTCCCCTGTACTGGGATGCCTGGGATGTGATGGATTATCACCTGGAAACCAGGTAGAGGAGCAGTGCATGCAGCACTTGGTTTTTGACAGTGCTCTGAGGTTCATGCCTCCCTGCCAGTCCCAGCTGTAACAAAAGCTGCAACAGAGCGTTTGTTTTGGAGAAATGAGTGCTTGCTGTGTGGGAGGCTGGGTTGGGATTTGGGAACCTGGATATACCAGGCTGAGACCAGCTCTGCCTTGATCCCTTTCTCTAGGAAGCCAGTGACAACGCTGCTGAAGCCTCTGGAGATCACCCTAGCTGGGGGCCTGCGGGGAAGCGCAAGCTTCTCTCTGCAGATCGGGGAAAGCAGCACCTTAACCCAGGAGATCATCCTGGATGCCACGTGCCCGTACCTCCGCTTCCTCACCCAGGTTTGGCCAGCGGCTGCCACGCGATGTGAACATCTGTGCTGTGCAGGCAGGGCCCTGGGGAGCTGAACCCTGTGTCTGAATTATGTTCCCCTTCCTGTTTCCTTCCCTGGAACTTAGTCCTCTGACTTAGGGGAAGGCAGCGTGAGGGTGGGGGTCCTGAGGGACAAGGGTGGTAGAGAAACCCACCCTGTTCATCTGTGTTCAGACTCCAGTGCAGTTTTATTGTACCTGCTCTGGCCTGGGCGTGAGCTGGCTGCTGCGCACCGGGGAAGGATAAGTGCAGCCCCCCCATGGTGATGTCCTTCTGCATTTAGGTTGAGTGGAAGGAGGCTCACAAGTTCCTGAAGGTGGAGTTCCCTGTGCAGGTCCGGAGCACCAACGCCACCTACGAGATCCAGTTTGGACACCTGCAGCGGCCAACGCACTGGAACACGTCCTGGGACTGGGCTCGATTCGAGGTGAGAGGAGAGGCAGCCTGGTCCCGGGGCCCAGCTGCTCCTCCCGTGCAGGGGCTGCTTTTGTTCCCAGGCAGTAGCTCTGCGTGGTGAAGACATCCCTTGGTACCTCCTGCAGGTGTGGGCTCACAAGTGGCTGGATCTCTCCGAGCACGGCTTTGGGGTGGCACTGCTGAACGACTGCAAATATGGGGCATCAGCCCATGGGAACATCCTCAGCCTCTCACTGTGAGTTAGGGCTGGGGTGAGCATGGAGCTGCAGCAGTCACTTCGCCTTCTGAGGTGTCTCTTGGAAGTCAAGGCAACGCCTGGTCCTAAATGATCCTAGCTAATAAGGCAATAATCTGGTATTAGTCTCAGTGGATAGCTGTTGTCTGAGAATTTTTGGCTGACTTAATTACAATTGACTAAAATAATCTAATTCCTATGAGTTATGCTCATAGATAATTCAGGAGAGATTAGATCCACATTTGCACTAAGTAATTTTTCTGTTGCTGCCCAAAACATACCCCAGGAGGGTAGGAGAGAGAAGGAACAGCTATGTTACAGAAGCATAGAAAGCTAAGAGAAACTCAACCTATTTCAGTTTGACTCCATCAGCCACAAGTTTCACAGGAAAACACCCCTCAGATTTTTTTTTTAGCTTCTGGGGCTGTCCAGGGTCTGTTTGCTGTTGCCAGAAATCAGCAGCGTTGGCTTCCACCTCAGGTCCCAGCCTCAAGGTAGCAGGGGGTGGCAGTTGTCCTGACACAGTGCTCCTCTGGCCCTGCAATGGGTGGCAGAGGGTGCTGCCAGTCTCACCTACCTCGTGTTGCCTTAGGCTGAGAGCACCCAAGTCCCCCGATGCCATGGCAGACATCACGCACCACCAGTTTACCTACGCCGTGATGCCTCACCTGGGTGAGTGGGGGACAGAGGTGGGCCCTGTGGGGACACAGAGGGCAGAGGATGCTCCAGTGAGCCTTGGGGTGAGCACGTCTCCGGCTGTGTGTGGGTAGAGACTGGCTAGAGGTTTTTGTGTTGCAGGTTCCTTCCAGGACGCCGGTGTGATCCAGTGTGCCTATAACTTGAACTTCCCCCTCCACGTGGTCCCGGCCAGCTCTGCACGGTGCCCGCCCTGGAGCGCCTTCTCCGTCAGCTCCCCTGCAGTTGTGCTGGAGACTGTCAAGCAGGCAAGTCCCCGGGGCAGAAGCGGGGAGGGTAGGCCCAGCTCAGCACAACAGCCATCCCTCTGGTGTGCATGTCCTGCTGGGTGAGGACAGGGGATCATGGTCGTATCTGCATCCCCACAGAGGTGCTGTGTGGTCGTCAGCACTGCACCGCGGTGGGGTGGGAACTTGTGTGCACCCCGGCAGAGCCGCTTGGCTGTGCTCGCTTGGGTCAGGCCGTACCCCAAGCTGTAGGATAGGATGTGCCTGTCTCCTCTGTCTGAGATCCCATTCCCCACAGGCCGAGGACAGACCCGAAGCCGTGGTGGTTCGGCTGTACGAGGCGCACGGCAGCACGCTTGTCGCCTGGCTCCAGACCTCCCTCCCCGTTCAGGAGGCGGTGCTGTAAGTCTGCGCTGGAGGGCTGCAGGTGCCTATGGGGCCAGAGATCGGCCGCTTCGGCCTCACCTGCTGCTTTCTTCCCCAGCTGCGACCTCCTGGAGCGGCCGGCTGCCCAGGGCCGCCTGCCGCTGGAGCAGCGGGGCCTGAGGCTTTCCTTCACACCCTTCCGTGTGCTCTCCATCCTCTTGGTCTTGAGGCAGTGACACTGTCCGCTGCCCTTCCTGATGCCGCAGCAACCTGGACCAACATTGACCTCCAGTCGCAGTCTGAGGCTTCCCCCGTCCCCAGAGCTGTGCAAGGACGTGGCGGTGCCAGGGAAGGGCAGTCTCCCTCTTTTCTCCCCACCCAGCCATCAGAGCAGCACTAGAGAAAACCACGTTCTTCAGGAAAGGAGCAGAGTTTCCCCCTGCCTGGCCAGGGCAGGAGGGCCCGGTGAGTTCCCAGCTAGCTGAAGCATGGGGCAGGTTGAGGGACAGGCTGGCTGGCCCTGCACGAGCTCTGCTCCAGCACAGGGGGATTTGGGGAGCAGCAGCTTTCCTCCGTGGCTCCTGTGTCTCATCCAGACCCTAGCAACGAGTGTACACACACTACAGTCACTCCCCTCTCCCCTCGCTTGCCTCTTGCACTGCCCTGGAAGAAGGGGAACACAAGTAAAGGAGAATTATGGAAAACAAGCTCCAACCTGTTTTCTTATGGCCAGATAAGATTACTGATCTGCTTCCCCCCAGGGGCTTTGGTGCAGCTGCTGCTCCCACAGCAGGATCTCACTTGTGGTACTGGAGAGGCAGAACTTACCTTTATTTGGGGGAGGTGAGGGAGGGGAAACCTGCTCCAGCCCATCTGAGGAAGAGGCTGGGCACAGAGGGGTTATCCTTAACACAAAAATGTGTGCATGGTGATTTCTACACAAAATACTTTATTAGTCAGCTAAAAACAGTGATCCAGGCAGCAGTGATCCAGAAAGGGAAGAGGGGAAGGAAGAGGGAATCTACTTTTAGGCAAAGGAAAGGTCAGAGTCCAGCACAACATGTGGTCCATGGCCTTTATGCCCCTCAAATGCCTGGGGACAGCAGGACACTGGATAAATCAGCCCCATCACCCAGCTTCTGCCTGCACGGACAGGATGCAGCGGTAGCAAGCGGGCATGAGCACGGGTAGAGAGAAGCCCCCCCCCTGTTGCCAGCACCAACCCAGACCGGGGGGCTCCCAGCCCTGCGGCTGGTTAAAGGCCGATGGGGAGGGCAGCGGGCAGCACTCACACGGCAGGGGCTGCGCCTGGCAGATGGAAAGAAGTCAGAGGGTGGGGGGGTGCCTGGTTCATCCCTGTTGAAGCCCTGCTGGCTCTTCTGCCTTTTGGCACCCCCTCAGTCCCCTTGCACAAGGGAGCCCCCGCCTAGGCCTCTGATAGCCACAGGGACTGCCAGCCTCACCTCTGCCCCTGCGCGCAGATGTCCGGCAGCTTCGTCGGGCTTTGAGTGGTGCCTCCGTCTCAGACAAGGCTGGAGCAGTGGTCGCTTTCCTCCCCCGGCGAGCACGTCCCTTCCTCGGTCTGTCAGCCTTATCTTCATCCTCCTCCTCGGGCTTCAGGGGTTTTGCTGCAGCCCTGGGGCGCCGTTTTGAGGTGCGCGTGCTGACCTGTGTGGACATCAGTCGGAGCTTAGCAGCAGAAGTGTGCTTGGACCAGCAGATGCTGAGTAACTCCAGTCAGGAGCATCACTGTGACTTTGGGAGCAGGCTGAGCAAGGCATGGGGACAGGACACAGCCTCCAGACCCCGCAGGAACCACAGCCACAGAGCTTCTTACCTTGGGGGTCAGAGCCTCGGGATCTTTCTTCAGCTGGGTACGCTTCTTGCGGGGCGTCTGCCCTGTGAGAAGACATGCCTGGGTTACACAGAGTGAGGAGACTGCACCTCAATTACTGGTTCAGTTTTGGGCCCCTCACTCAAAAAGGCCATTGAATGACTCGAGTGTGTCCAGAGAAAGGCAACGGAGCTGGTGCAGGGTCTGGAGCACAGGTCTGATGGGGAGCAGCTGAGGGAACTGGGGGGGTTTAGTCTGGAGAAGAGGAGGCTGAGGGGAGACCTCCTGGCCCTCTACAGCTCCCTGACAGGAGGGTGCAGAGAGGGGGGATGAGTCTCTTGAGCCAAGGAACCAACGCCAGGCCCAGAGGGAATGGCCTCAAGCTGTGCCAGGGCAGGGTCAGACTGGCTCTTAGGAAGCATTTTTTTTCAGAAGGGGCTGTTGGGCGTTGGGATGGGCTGCCCAGGACAGGGGGGGAGTCCCCATCCCTGGAGGGGTTGAAGAGTCGGGCTGACCCAGCGCTGAGGGAGCTGGTGGAGTTGGGAACAGTCAGGGTGAGGTTCATGGTTGGACTGGAGGAGCTTCAAGGGCTTTTCCAACTGAGAAAATTCTGTGATTGTGAGACAGGGCAGAGTGCCCACGCCTCAAGGGAGAGACAGGCTGCAGCACAGTGACCTTTGAGGGACACTGTCCCAGACGATAGGTGAGCTGAGCACTGAGGAATTGGCACTAGGGGGGAGGAATGGCTTGAGGGGGCTCCTCCCCACCAGATTCCCTCTCTTGCCAAAACATTGCTGGATTCAGGCTCACAGCCCCGGGGGGAGCACAGCATCTGCTCCCAGCCTGGCAGGCAAAGGAGGAGGTGTGGGTGCTGGCCTGGCAAAGCACCCTGCGAGGCACAACGCCTCTGCCCAGGCAGGCTGTGTTGGTAGGAAGCCTTGGGCACAGCGGGCTCCGTCCCCCAGCACCACTGGCTGTCACAGGCCCCTCAGCACCCAGGGACTGGGGCTTTGCTCCTGCCTTTGCAAGCACAAGGCTTCCCAGGCTCCCGCCCTCCCAGAGCAAGAACGGGTTGCATGGGGAGGAGCAGATACTCACCTTTGGGAGCCATGGGGCCGGGGTCCCCCTGCAAGGAAGGTGAAGAGCGTTGACTTGGGGCATAGTCATTCTGCAGGTAGCACCAGCAGAATCTGTGTCCCTTCTCCACCCCACAGCTGACAGTGACAGAAATCTGGGGGAGTCAAGCTTGCTCTGCCTGCCCTGTGCCTCAGACTCTCCTGTCAGCCCCCACCATGATGCCTCACCCAGATACGGGGCACAGGAGGGACAAACAGGGCTGCCAGACTATCTGAGCCTCCCATTCCTGCAATCAGCCCCTCTGCTCCAGACTGCCTGCCATCCCCTGGCCAGCTGGCCACTGCACGGAGGGTCCCCATCACCTCCACATCCAGCAGTCACAGCAGTCTGTCAGAGGGAAACCCCCAGCGACACAGCAGGAAACAGAAAAGGGGTTTGTGTCACCTTGAAGGAGCAGCTGGTGGCCACCCAGCCCCAGAAAGGGACCCTAGGCTCCTACCTGGAACCACACGGTCCTGCCACTGCGGTCGCGCAGGGTGCTCATACCAGGCACCAGGTAACACTGCAGCCAGTTCTTGAAAGCAGCGTAGTTATCTGCATGATCTGGCTCAAAGAGCTTTTTCTCTGGGAAGGGATAGAGGGAAAGGACAGAAGTAGAGAGGAAGCAGTGACCATAGTGTCAGGGTGCCCTCCCAAGCCTCCTGCTGCTGGGAACGCACAACCTCCCTGTCCCTGTCCTGTCACCTCACCCACCGCGATGACCTCCGTGGGCACGGTGTGGCACAGCTCCAGGAGATCTGGGTTCTCCCGCATCAGCTTCAGCTTCTTGCTCAGCGTCAGGGCTGAATTCTGCAGGGGCGGAGAGGGGGCGCAAAGTCACCTGCCAGCCACCCCAGCCTCACTGTGGTCCCTCCTCCTGACAGAAAAGCCTGAACCAGAGTTAACTTCTGAGTGAACCTCCCAACCAACATCATATCAGCATGAAATATGACCGTGCTAATATCCTCTGAAAGCTACAGATAAAGAAGATATTTTTGGACCCTAAGCCAGCTGTTTTGTAGAAGACAGGCATTCCTGGGACTCACCAGGATTCTGGCCAGCTCCGGGATGCACCCGAGGGCAATGCAGCCAATCTACCAGATGGTTCCGTGCACCTTTTTTAATGTGATTTATTTGTTAAACTGTATAAAAGCAGGACCCTCTCACAGTGAAGATGGAGACCTCACCTATGAGTGGACACACTGTGTAGGACTTCCCAAGTGCCAGGAGAGGTTCTCTGACCCTTCGCTGTGATGGGGCTCCCCAGCCGAAGCACAGCTCCAGATGATGGTAAAGTATGAGGGCAGTTGGAGATGTGTCTTAATCACTGTAGCTAACTTTTTGTAGTAATGATCAGGTTATCCTGCTTATTCTTTCTGCCACTTTAAAGTAAAATAATCTTGTCTTTTTAATTTGGTGTCTGTGTCCTTCCTGTTGACCCTGTCAATTGGCAAAACACCTCCCCAACAGCAGCCAAACTCCCCATCTCCTCTTGCCCTCCTGAGGATGAGCTGCCACGCTCCCCACCACATCCCAGCCCTAAGCTTACCCCACTGTCCAACTGCACAAAGACAGGAGAGAGCTAGCACACAGAGCACCAGCAGTTTGTAAAAATAGCCTTCATGTTTTGTTTTCAGCCTCCTTTAAAATAGCCCCCTCCTCTCCCCCAAGGCCATGAGATCCACTGTGGGTTCTACTGTAGCCTTCACCAAAGATTTTAAGCTTGCAAGGTGTTAATTTCTTTCACCTCTTCCTCTTCACCCTCCCCAAGTACACCCAGAGACTCCCTGAGGGCAGAAGGTGGGTGCAGCAGCACTCAGGCATGTGCCCGTGGAGCTGTCACAGCCCATCAGCCCAGGCACACACGAATGAGCACTGCACGTGTGAGGTTACAGAACCGCTGCACCCTGATTGCTGCCCCACTGGAGGGGCAAACGGGCTCAGGCAGAGGTGTTTATGGCAAAGGACAGTAAAATGTTTGCGGAGAAGGATCCCACACAGCAAGTGTTCTAGTTGTGAAGGGAAAATATCTGCCATTGGGTTGGGAAAGACTCAAGAGAAGCAAATACCTCCCACGAGCAGCGTGGGGCAGAGGCTGTGCAAGCTCTGCAAAAGCCTCGTGACGATGTTCTGCCCCATCAGAGCGAGGAACCAAACACGAACTGAAACTGGCCCCCAACCCTGGGCTGGAACAAGCCCAAAACAGCAGATTTGAACTAGAGCTTCATGCCCAGCTAAGCACAGAGCAGAGTTATGGCAGGGTAGCTGGCTGAGCCCAGATGGGGGGCTAGAAGCAAACTGAAACACCTCCACTGCTGCTGAGCCCAAACCTGACTCAGAGGCTGCTCCCCGGATGCTAGGGAGCTGCCGAGATGTCCTGCAGGGCCACAGACAAATAAATCCCTGGTGTGGTGTCTGTCTAGAAACCTGCCCCTTTCTGAGTCTGTGAAAGCACCAAGTATTCCCCACCTTCTTCCTCCTCTCCTGCTCCTGCTCCTTCAGAGCCTCCAGCACAGTCCGAGCCTTTTCAAAGGGAGGGATCTTCAACCTGAGAGAGTCCATCTGTTACACACAAGCCTGAACTCTTGGTTCTGGCACTTGCCCGTGTCTACCAGGCAAGGAGGCCCATGCAGTTTAGCTGAGGAGCAGCCAAGCTCTGGCAAGCTCTTGGAGACCAAACCTCCATGGCAGGTGAATGGGTGCTTAACCCACCTTACCTGTACAGGATCTCAGCACGGAGGTAATTCCCAATTCCATTGAAAAACTTCTGGTTTAAGAGCGCCTCGCAGATGGGCTTGTCAAAAGCCTTGTCATCCAGGTTCTTCAGCACGTTCTCCCTGCAACAGCACATGAGGCAAAGGTCACCCGGGCACGGCTGCAGGACTGCCGTGCAGTAAAAGCAGCCAAGACAAAGTGGGGGCCTTCCCTCGGGCCGGGGCGTGGCTGGCAGGGCGGCGGGACGCTCACCTGAAGGCCTGGTACTCGGTGAGGACGCAGGGCCCACGGCCCGGCTCCCAGGCGTCACCC
>NW_020799112.1:2371109-2396811 GCF_003259725.1 Athene cunicularia | reverse complement strand
GGGAAAAGGAGAGGAGAGGGAAAAGGAGAGGAGAGGGAAAAGGAGAGGAGAGGGAAAAGGAGAGGAGAGGGAAAAGGAGAGGAGAGGGAAAAGGAGAGGAGAGGGAAAAGGAGAGGAGAGGGAAAAGGAGAGGAGAGGGAAAAGGAGAGGAGAGGGAAAAGGAGAGGAGAGGGAAAAGGAGAGGAGAGGGAAAAGGAGAGGAGAGGGAAAAGGAGAGGAGAGGGAAAAGGAGAGGAGAGGGAAAAGGAGAGGAGAGGGAAAAGGAGAGGAGAGGGAAAAGGAGAGGAGAGGGAAAAGGAGAGGAGAGGGAAAAGGAGAGGAGAGGGAAAAGGAGAGGAGAGGGAAAAGGAGAGGAGAGGGAAAAGGAGAGGAGAGGGAAAAGGAGAGGAGAGGGAAAAGGAGAGGAGAGGGAAAAGGAGAGGAGAGGGAAAAGGAGAGGAGAGGGAAAAGGAGAGGAGAGGGAAAAGGAGAGGAGAGGGAAAAGGAGAGGAGAGGGAAAAGGAGAGGAGAGGGAAAAGGAGAGGAGAGGGAAAAGGAGAGGAGAGGGAAAAGGAGAGGAGAGGGAAAAGGAGAGGAGAGGGAAAAGGAGAGGAGAGGGAAAAGGAGAGGAGAGGGAAAAGGAGAGGAGAGGGAAAAGGAGAGGAGAGGGAAAAGGAGAGGAGAGGGAAAAGGAGAGGAGAGGGAAAAGGAGAGGAGAGGGAAAAGGAGAGGAGAGGGAAAAGGAGAGGAGAGGGAAAAGGAGAGGAGAGGGAAAAGGAGAGGAGAGGGAAAAGGAGAGGAGAGGGAAAAGGAGAGGAGAGGGAAAAGGAGAGGAGAGGGAAAAGGAGAGGAGAGGGAAAAGGAGAGGAGAGGGAAAAGGAGAGGAGAGGGAAAAGGAGAGGAGAGGGAAAAGGAGAGGAGAGGGAAAAGGAGAGGAGAGGGAAAAGGAGAGGAGAGGGAAAAGGAGAGGAGAGGGAAAAGGAGAGGAGAGGGAAAAGGAGAGGAGAGGGAAAAGGAGAGGAGAGGGAAAAGGAGAGGAGAGGGAAAAGGAGAGGAGAGGGAAAAGGAGAGGAGAGGGAAAAGGAGAGGAGAGGGAAAAGGAGAGGAGAAGGAAAAGGAGAGGAGAAGGAAAAGGAGAGGAGAAGGAAAAGGAGAGGAGAAGGAAAAGGAGAGGAGAAAAAAGGAGAAAAGAGCCAACCCCTAGGTTCCAGTGTTTCTCAGGTCCAGTAATCTTGTGTGCTGGGTACACACCCAGCAAAGTTTTCTGTTGCATTTTAAGTTCATTTTACCAGGGGCTGAGCACAGCAGTCCAAGAGAGGCAGGTATCCCACAAGCTCACTGCCATGAGCATGCACTGAGGGGGAATGGGGCACAGCAACCCCCTCATCCAGCGGGGTCACCTTCTCCCCCAGGTTCCCACAGATTTTTGCTGACTTCCTGCTCCTTGAGCAGTCATCCGGCTTCTGGAGCAGAAATGCTCTTATCAATCCTTATCACCTCTCCGATGGCGAAGCTGTTAGCACAGCCTTTGTGGTGTCAGGCTTACACAGGGACATTTGGTTTCACTCAGTCCACGTTTCCCCCCTTTGAGGCTTATCTAAGGAGTTTGTCAACACAACCATAAGGAGTGGGGGTGCATCCTTCCATACTCTCCCACTTCCTTTGGCAGCATTCCTTACACTAATCACAAAGGCCACAGCTTGTCCTTGAGTGTTTCTGTGTCAGTGAATGTTTAAGGCATTTAATTCCTTCAGTTCCTTACACGTGGTCAGCGTTTCAGCCCCAGCCCAACATTACCAAGAAGCAACAGGACAAGAGGAAATGGCCTCGTGTTGCGGCAGGGGAGGTTTAGATTGGATATGAGGAAAAATTTCTTCACCAAAAGGGTTGTCAAGCACTAAACAGGCTGCCCAGAGAAGTGGTGGAGCCACCATTGCTGCGAGTACTTAAAAGACGTGCAGAGGTGGCACTTAGGGCCATGGCTAGTGATGGACTTGGCAGAGTTCAGTTAACAGTTGGACTCAATGATCTTAAAGGTCTTTTCCAGCCTAAAAGATTGTATGATCATTTATTTCAGACCCAGCCTCTGCCCCAGGGTTTTTATTTTCCCTCCAGTCCCAGGGCTTTTTTATTTCTGCTCCAGCTCTGGATCCTGTCAGCTCCAGCCCTGCACTATGTGTTTCAGATCTAGCCCCACATTATTTATTTCAGCTCCAGGCAGTGTTTATTTCAGCTCTAACCCTGGTCCTACAGTGTTTATTTCAGCCCCAGCCCCACAATCAGTATTTCTAGCCCAACTCCAGCCCTGTGGTCTGTATTTCAGCCCAGCCCCAGCCCTACAGTTTTTATTTCAGACCTCAGCCTGCAGTATTTATTTCAATTCCAGCCTCACTATTTTTTAGTTCAGCCCCAGTTCTGCATCATTTTAGCTCCAGCCCCTCAGCTGGTATTTCAGCTCCAGCTCTGTGTTGTGTCAGCTCCAGCCCTGCTGTGTTTATTTCATCTCTAGCCCTACAATCTTTATTTCAGCCCCAGCCCCATAGTCGTTATTTCAGGTTTAACTCCACCCTTAACAGATTTTATTTCAGCACCAGCCCCATATCCTTCCCCCTCCGAGCTGCTCCAGGTTCTCACGGCAGCGCTGGGGCTGTTGAGAAGGTCGTAAATCAATCACCGTCACCATTCAAATATCAGTATGAGCTGTCACAACTGTCCCAATAGTGGCTTAATTATCACGTCAGCCTCCCAGTGCGTAGCTCACCCGTTGAGTTCAGCCTGGTACCTGCCGGCCTCCCATGTTTTGGGGGCAAATGCAACCTCAGGTGAGGGTCCCATGGCCCTGCCCAACACCCCTCCACCTGCCCACAGCCCCCCATGCTGGTGTTTGGGGGCTGGGAACAGCTGCTCGGCCTCTGGTTCCCCATCCCAAAAGGTGGCACTTGGGCTGGGTCTGAGCCCCAGAAACACCCGCCCTGAGCCCAGCACACCCCTGGTTTGTTTTCAGCCCCAAACGCAGCACTTAGCTTTGTTTCAGGGGTCAGAACTCCTCAGCTGCTGTAGAAGCCCCAGGCCCTGGCAGGATAGGGGAAGGGGAAGCCCTTGACACCAGGCAGGGAGCACTAGATCAGGGGGACACCTCCGGTGGGGAGGAACCCTGAGATGCTGGGGGCAGCCCCTGCCTGTCTGGGAAAGCTCCACTGCACTTTGTTATACTTTATTATTTTTAAGTTACTAATATACATTACCTTTATCACAATAATAAAATTATTATAATAAATAATAGTAGTAAAAATAATTGTTTTAATATCTTTAATTATTATTTAAGCCCCAGCACCCCACCACAGCCCCCTTTGGGAGCCAGTGTCGGCCTCCAGCAGCACAACCTCACCTAATCATTTAGGCTGGAAAAGACCTTTATGATCATTGAGTCCAACCATTAACTGAATTCTGCAAAGTCCACCACTAACCATGTCCCCAAGTGCCACCTCTACACGTCTTTTAAACACCCCCAGGGATGGTGACTCCGCCACCTCTCTGGACAGCTTGTTCCAGCGGTTGACAACCCTTTCCGTGAAGAGATTTTTTTCCTAATATCCAATTTAAACCTCCCCTGGCTCAACTTGAGACCATTTCTTCTGGTCCTATCGCTTAATACCGTAGAGCTGGAGCTGAAATAAAGACCCCGGGGCTGGGGCTGAAATACCAACTGAGGTGCTGGAGCTGAAATAAAAAATGTAGGGCTAGATTTGAAATACACAGTGTGGGGCTGGAGCTGACATGATGCAGCTGGAGCTGAAATGAGACCCTGGGGCTGGAGGGGAAATAAAGATCCTGAGGTAGGGGCTGGGCCTGAAAAACTGACCATAGGGCTGGAGCAGAAATGATGACTGTGAGGCTGGAGCCTCTCTGAGTCTCTCACGAGCTTATGTTATCTTAAACACAGACATTCTACCTGTCAAGCACACAAAGCTAAACCACAATTAGCATGATATATGTGGGTTTTGCCACCCCAGCTGCAAGTCACTTGAGCATGTTTGCAGTCCTCCTCATGTTGTGTTCCCACACTGTGTTAAAGTCTGTGCCAGCTTTTGGGGCTGGGGGACAGAGGAAGGAGCGGGAGGGAGGCACTGGAACGAGCAAAGAGCCTGTGGCATCACCAGGGCTTTCCAGGGACTGGCCCTGAGCAGGGGCCTGGTGTCAGCTGGCTCACCCATGTTATAAATTGAGACCACAATGGATCATAATTCAATTGAAATTTTATTAATTATAGCAAGTAGAATATGAGCAAAGACAGCGCTGGACGGCAGGGGAGTCTGCGCTCCGCCAACTGCCATACTGAGCAGTTCAAACAGTCCCTTTTTATACATCTTTACTTCCATGTTCATGAAGTAGTGGAGGTACTCTGCGCATGCTTCAGTTGTTGTTAGGGGGTCGTTTTCTGCCTCCTGGTGGTCGTTGAGGCCGAAGTAAGAAGTCTTCCTCCTTTGTTCCATAGTTGACCCCTTGCTCATATGTCCTTATGTGGAGTTGTTCTTCTTGTTTCTGGCATTTCCTGGAAATCTGGCATTTACCTTGCACAAGCGGTGTCTGGTTTAGTTTGTGTAAGCGATTGCAGTTATCTTACCCTACACAAGCGGTGTCTGGTAGCTGTTTGCATAAGCGATTTCATATCTTTTGTTGCCTAGCCTTTACATTGAGCTTAACATAAATCTTAATAAACAATACCCTAGTCCATAGTTTCTCACACCCAGGAGCACGGTGACACAGCAGTGGCATCCGAGGTACTGGCACTCAGCGAAACCCAGCGGGCCTTGGTACCCAGCATGGGGCTGTGTCAGGGACCCAGCAACCAGGACGCTGCTGGTGGCACCTCGGGGACATTGTGGGGTTCAAGGGCATCAGGCTGGGACCCAACAGCCACCACAGAGCAAGGCAGCTACCAGATCCCCATCGTTCCCCACAGCAACCTCCCACTGCTAACCAGCCCCGTTATGTCATTTCTAGATGGCTCAGGGTATTTTTTTTCCTGCCTTGTTTTTCTTCATTTCAGTTTGTTTTTTCCAGGTTGACTTTCATGCTCACTCAGCTCATTTGTTGGGGTTCCCCCTTTTTTTTTTTTTGCATGCTTGCTTTCATTGCTGTTCGTCAGGTGTTTCCTGCCTGTGCCTTCAGGTAAGTGTCACTTCTAGAAAACCAGCATTTAAAGAGCTTTCTATAGATTAACTTCCTTTTTTCCTCCTAAGAGTAGCAGAACTGGCCTGGTCATGCTGTGAGTTACTTTACTACTCTTTGCTCACGTGCTGGGGGTAGATGACAGCCAAGAGAGGAGGTGAGTCAGTTCTGAGGAAGTTTGTGACCATTTATTTGCAAAGCCTACAGATTTGCATTGGCAAACAGCAGTGACATCTGCTTCATGCCTTCGTCTGAGCTCTGATTTTCTCAAGGTTTGGGGATGCAACAGGTTTTTTCCCCCCTGAGGAGCTTGTTGCTTGTAGGTCATTTCCAGGCAGGAGCTGGCAGGGGAGAGTGGGAGTTGAGAAGCACCTGTCTAGCAGAAGGAAGGGAAACCAGGGAAGGGCTGGTTTTAGCCCCTCTCCTCCTTGGAAAGGAGCAGGAGAAGCTCAGCACATCCCTACTGACAGCATCCAGGCTCCCTGCTCCCACAGGACCAGCCCTCACAGGGTGCAAGCAGGGACAAACACCCCAAGAGCAGGATGGGGCCAGCTCTGCCACTCGCTGCAGAGAGGATCTTCCTGCCTGCTGTCATGGTTTGAGCCCAGAGGGCAACTGAGCACCGCACAGCTGCTTGCTCACTCCCTCACCCTCAGGAACAGGAAGTTAAAAATAAAACAAAAGGCTCAGGAATCAAGATAAGAACAGGGACGAATGACTCACCCATTATGGCCACGAGCAAAAGACAAATTTGAATGTGGAAGGAAAAGAACATCAATTTAATTCAAATGCTGCCACCACCACTTAGACAGTAGGACAATGAAAAGTATAACCATATCTCAAAACCACTTTCTCTCTCCCCCTCCCCCTTCTTCCCAGGCTCAGCTTTACTCCCAATTTCTCTCCCTTCTCCCCTCCAGGGGGACAGGGGATTGGGGCTGTGTTCAGTCCATCACCTGTTGTATCTGCTGCTCCTGCCTTCTGAAACGAAGAAATTAACTCAGCAGTCAGAGTCCAAGATAACGGTTAAGCAGGTATTCGTATTCGTTATTAGCTCTGAGGATTCGCCACCATAAGGGCTTGACGTGCAGAGAGTTATAAAGCAGGTGTGTTTATTCCAGCCGAGGTGCAATGGGATTTCTCCACAAAGCTTGCACACCATCTCTGGCAAGTAGCCAAATATTTATTACAACAAAACATACATATTCATTAGGAAGGGCCGGGTTACTACAATTAGTTTCGGGAATAGGTGTGATTATTTTAATTATTCAAGGGGAGAAGTATGTGGTCCTCTTCACAGTGTCCCGCTGTTAAGCAAAGTCCAGATGTCTCCTTCCTAAATCGGCAAGATCATCCTCCCTAGATAGCATCTCTGAGTCCTTTTGTTCAAGCCTAAGTGCCCATTCAGGGCTTTGCTTCTGTTATCGGTGAGTTGTCCTTTTAATTCATACTCCCGGGCTGCTTGCTACTTTCTTATCACAGCCAATCCCCAAGCTATCTGGTAAAAACAAGTCTGGACAAGCAGGATTCTTAGACAATATTCAGAAATCATCACACGTTGCTATAAGTAAATAATTTGCAAGGAAAGCAGTCGTTTCTCTGTATCAAGGCTCCCAAGAACTAGCAAGGAACATCAGTTTACATACACACAAATCATGCATATTCATTAGATTCCCTGGAAAGGAGTGTCTTATGATGATGAGTTCCCAGAATTCATTTACATAGTCCAAGCATGCATAATAAAAATAGAGTGAGCATCTTCTGTGGTCAAGGGAAGAAGTAGTCTTCTCCACTGTGTTCACGAGTTGACCTTCTTTCCAGAGCATGGCTGTGAAGTAAAACCTAGGTGCCTTCTTCCTAAATTAGCAAAATCATCCTCCCTGGATAGGATCTCTACGTCCTTTTGTTCGAGTCTCCCTTATTTAGTTTGCCCATTCTAGGAGTTGCCTGTGTGTCCATTGAAGGCTTTGAGTCTGCTATCAGTGATTTACACAGGGAGATCTAAACAAAGAGGTTTAGGGAAACAGTTAAGGAGTCCGTGGGGGAAACAAAGAACACATCAAGGACTGTCAAATTCATTTATTTGAGCCCTTTCACTTCTCAGGGGAAGCACTCTTCACACTCTTTCCTTTCTTCAGGGCAGGGTCCCTCTCACAGGGAGTTTGTGTCCTCCACAGACTTCTCAGACATGAGCCCTGCCCCTGGGCTGCAGCTCTTCCCGGCCTGCTCCAGCGTGAGTCCCCCCGACGGGCTGCAGGGGGGCATCTGCACCCCCGGAGACCCCCACGGGTGCAGGGCACAGCCAGCCCTCTCCCCACGGGCTGCAGGGGGGTCTCTGCTCTGGCCTCAGTGGGCGCAGAGGAGTCTTACTCAACTCCCCCTGCCCCACCCCAGTTCCCCTTCTTAAATACGTTACTGCAGTGGTATGGCCACCATCACTAACTGGCTTGGTCTTGCCCAGAGCCAGGGGAGCTTTAAGAAGCTTCTCAAATGGCCCCTGCTGTAGCCCTGTGAGAAACTGAAGGAAGAAATCCCTCAAACAGTCATCAACACAGAAAGCTTCAAGGACAACCTTTGGATTAGTGTAAGGAACATCACCCAAGGAAGCAGGAGTGTATCAATCCCCACTCCCTTGCAGTTGCGTTGACAAACTCCTTAGATAAGCCCCAGAGGGGGAGACATGGACCGAGTGACACCAGGTATTTCCCCTCGAGCACAAGTACCACTAAGCCAGATACTTTGTGGCTCTATTGCTAAGCCAGACACCTTGCTTGCCTTGCTAATGACTTCACACCTTCACCATTGAAGTGGTAACAAGAACTGATAAGGTGTGATCATTTCTGGGATGACCGATAAGAAGCATGAAGTCAGCAAAAAAAATCTCTGGTAACAGAAAAAAGCTGGGCCCGGACAGTACAACCACTCAAGTGGAAGCCCTTGGAACCCATGCTCCACCTTTATCTCTTATGGAAATGAGTTTGTGGAATGCCTGTCCCTCCTCATCTAGTATGCTAATCAGCTAATACATTGAACTTCAAACGCAACAGAAAACTTCAGTGTGTTCACCCACCATCAAGATTACCAGACCCAAGACAACACTGGATCCAGGGGCAGTGATCCAGATTTCTTTGACTTTTATTTCTTATAGATTTATAGAGGACTACATTGCTTATTATCCTTTTCCAAGTTTGAATTGCTCTGTACCAGAAGTAAAGCATTTTAACCTGTCTTTTGGTGCCACTTCACCTTAATTTTACCTGAGGGGATCACAGAACCATTGCAATTCTGGGGGCTTCCAGTCCAGGTCATGACAAGCCCTCTCCCCCACTACCAAAAACCCTCCAACACACAAACCCAACACACCTGCTTTGGAAAACCGTGGGACTGGATGACCTTTGATTATAGAATAAAAAGCCAACTGGAAGTTCTTTTTGAAGTGAGAGTATGTAGAGCCTGCTTTCCCCCTCTGTGCAGAAAAGCACTCAGCAAGAAGGAAAAAACCTTTGCCTGGTAGTTGAGTAGGCAGCAATAAGAGCCATCCCCCCTTGGGGTGCTTTGCCTGTTGGGGTGAAGGGAAGCACCCAGTGAAGAGGGAGAAGGGCTGCTTTGCCCAGGGAGCAGCCCAGCACTTGATTCCCCCAAGCCAGCCTAAAGAAGGATGCATTTCCTAGAGCTACTTAGTAGTTAATCTAGAGGTGGACAAGACCAAGCTCAGCTTATTGTGGTCAGTTAGACCAGCAGCACAGAGCTTGAGGTGCTCAAAGCCAGGTCTGGCCAGGGAGAGCTTGTAGCTCTTAAGCAAGCCTGGGTTAAAGCATAAACCAGAAATGGGCTGGCAGGTGCCCATTCCAGCTGCCAGCCCCAGGAGCTGTACTCTGGTGACTGGAAGCTCAGGCCACAGCTGTCCTCCTGGGTAGGAGGGTTCAACATACAGAAGGAGATACCATCCACAGCTGGGTTTGACATTCTATAAATAGTTTAATCAAGTTCAACATACAAAATTATTCCTTTATACACCTGAGCCTGCATCCTTCTCCTGGAGCATTTGGCAGCTGCAGCCTGATGAGCACCTTCTAAGCAGCTCCCCCCCATCAGCTGCATCTTCTCATCAGGCAGAGTCAGTTTGCCAGCATGTATGAGCATCCTCAGTGCCCTGTAAGTGAGAGTGGGAAAGACTGTGCCCACCTCCAGCAAGGGCAGGGAGTGAGGTTTCCTTCCCTCCAGCCCCCCAGGGGTTTCTCCAATTCCTGGCATTGGCCAGGACTGTCATCAGGTATAACAGGGTCCTGTGACCTACAGAAACACCAGCTGTGCTTATGAGGCTCCAGCTCCAAAGCACAGAAGCTAACTCACCACACTTGCCTGTTCAGAGGGTGACTGGAACCCCCGGTTACCCATTTCAAAGGTCTGGGTCCCTGCTTCAAGGTCTCTTCTGTCCCAGAGGACTGCCACATCCCACCGGCCAAGCCTCTGGGTCCTCAGACACTAGAGGGGAGAGCACATCAGCTGCAGCCATGCCTGACCCCACACCAGTCCCTCTGCTCTGTGCTCACCTCGCACAGGGACTGGGGCTGCTTTGCCCTGGCTTGTCTATGCCTGCCCCAGCAGGTGACAGACACTCACCACCAGCAAGACAACAGGAACAGTAATGATGCAGAGGCCGCACACAACCATGATGGCCACAGTGTAGTCGGGAAGGCCTGGTACAGGCTGGGGGGGCTCCAGGGTCTCCTCTGTGGCAGAGCACAGCAGTTAACACAGCCTGCACAACACAGGGGCTCTACCCTGCAAGGTGGCAGCCACCCACCCTCCCTCAGGTCCCAGATGGCAAGTCTAAGATGCCAATAACATCTATTTGACACCCTCTCTACCCTTTCCAGATAACCCTTCCCTCCTGGCCTGTGCAAGCCTGCAGCAGAGCAAACTATGTCTCCACACTGTGCAGAGGGATAGGGCGTGGTTGTTGCTAGAATTATACTTTCAGATCAATCACTGCAAGCTGATCATCTTCCAGCCAAGACATCTCAGCCTCCCTTTGCTTAAGCAATCTGGATCTTGTTTGTTGTAGATCTGCTCTGCTCACACATGGAGCCACAATCTGGTGAAGCTTAGGTACCCACACCCCAAGGGGAAGCTTACCTCCCACAGCAAGAGAGTACGGGTCCACCTGGAAGTCTGAATCAGCCAAAGCCTTGCTTGGCCCAAGCGAGAGCACAAGTGTCTCCAAAACTTCCAGGCTGGTTGGAGCAGGGCGCTGGAAGACCACGTCCCCATGGCAGATCAAGGAACCAGGCCTGCGGACAGGGTTGGGAAGAGCTCCAGCAGCTGCCAGTCCTGCTGTGACCCCACAGCCCCATGCTGGGCTGTGGCTGCAGGCTCAGCCAGACTCCTGCCTGGTTTTGCTCAGAAGGGCCCTAGGAGGATGTCTCTGCAACTGCATTGGTTTTGCATCTGCTCTTTGGGGTGGAAGGGACATCCCTGGGGGTCCATCAAGTCACTCTTGAGACAGCAGGTAAATGCTTGACCTCAGCTCCTGCCACAAAGCCTTCTGTGGCTGGGACTATACACCCGATAGCCATGACCTGTCAGCTGATGTCTGTAGGGAGACCTCCCCAGCTCTGTACACCCCTGCCCCTCCTCGCCACCCCAGCAGACCCTCTGCTTCCACTCACAGGAATCCTCTTATCACCACTTGCAGGAAGCTCTTGTGGTCCCTCAGGGCTCTTGCCACCTAGAAGAGAGGTTTTATTCAGCTCCCAACCAGCCTTTGGGGTGTTCCACCCAGCCAGCCCCCCACTTCCACAGCCACAATGGAGCTGGGACAGCCACTACAGCAGGGACACAGGGCAGTTGCAGTCTCACAGCACCTCTAGGTCCCTGGCTACATTATGGTGGCATGAACTACTGGAGCACCACCAGCAGAGGTAAAACATCCTGCCCATAAAGCCTCAGTGCCTGCTTTCAGCAGGTATCAGCCACAGCACTGGAGTTGAGGTCTGGTTTGGACAATCCCAGAGCAGTGCCTCTTCCCTCAGTGGTCCTCAGCCTCCTAGGAGGATGCTGGCCCCCTCCCACCAGCCATGCCTACCACATCACCAAGGTCTCTGGTGAGCTCCTGGGACTCTATAGCAAGTGGATCCAGAAGATCCTCACTGAAGTGTCTGTTAGTGATGAGGAAGGAGACCGGGTAAACCTGGAGGTGAAGCCTGGCTCCTGAAGAGGCAAGACATGAGTGCTAGGTGAGCAGAGCTGGTAGGGAGCCCTACCACACACAGGGACTGTCCTTACCCTCCACCAAGAGGGAGGTCAGGTCCACGGAGGAGGTTGCGAGAGCTGTCAAGGCTTGCAGAATCTTCCCAACATCAGCATGGACAATCGTGTCAAGGTAGAGGTCTCCAGTGATCTCCAGGACCCCACTGGGGTTTCTAAGGGGAGAGAAGGGCCCTGAGGCAGGAAAGCTGGGACCAGGCTCCCCAAGCACACCCTTGTCAGCAGCTCATGACTGCTCAGCCCAGGGAAGGGGCTCAATTGCAGCATTTGCCACCAGCTGCACATCACCCTCCCTGGTTTCCTAGTGCAGCACAACTCATCCTCTCCATCTCTGCAGCATGGCTAATTAGCTGCAGAGCACACAACCACTAGTAAGGGTAATTTAGTGAAGAGCTTTGAAGAAGGGTAGTTGTGTTCCCATACCTGAGCTGGCTGATAGTGAAGGACCTCACATTGTAGAGGGCACTGAGAGATGAAGTCACCTAGACAAAGAGAAGACAACTGCTCACACCCCACCCCTGTTTTAGCACATATCACCCCACCAGCAGCCAGCCTGCACCCATTTTCCCAGCATCATCCTTTGGAAGAGCCACCAAGTCTCACCATACCTCGTTGGTCAGCCTCTTTAGGGAGTCTGTCCTGCTCCTCCCGTGTTGGAAGACAGTGAGAGAGATGGACAGCTTCTCTGGGTCCAGGTTCTCCAGGCTGAAGCCTAGAAGAGTTCAGAAGACAATTATGCCCATACCTATTCCATCACCTTCCTTGGGAGATAACAGCCAGCCTTGGTCTCATCCTCTGCCACACACTGAAAGCAGAAGCCCACAGGGCAGCTGAGTGAAAATAAAGACCTTCTATGGTAGCAAAGGGCTTGGGATGTGCCACCTCCAAGGACAGGAGAATCAGATCAAGGAGGAAAAGCCAGAGTTTAGCAGAAGCACTAGACCACACAGGTCCAGCTGCTGTAGGTATGGTCTCCAGCATCCTTAACACTAAGGGTTTTGCATGAGTCAGAAGGGATGTTAAGTGAAGGTGAAGCCTGAAGTCTAAACTGGGTGGATTTTGGCTTTGATAGAGGTATAGGGAGGACACTTGATAGCCACAGCTCTGCTATGGGAAGATTGCACAGCTTACCACTGGACTGGACAGACTGTGGCTCCAGTTGCCAGCCAAAGATGCTCCTTCTTCTGCTTGCCTCTGTGACAACTGTTCGGATGAGGTGGGAGTTGGTGGGAGCAGGAGCATCCCCCCGGAACAGAGCCTCTCCTCGCACAACCACCGAGCCGTTCCTGGGAGGGAGATGACATGATGGGCAGCCCACCTCCCTTCTGGGAGCAGCTTTAGAGCCCCATCATCACATTAACACCCCACCCAAAGAGCAGTCTCAGGTGGCTTTACCTGGAATTTTCTACCAGGGATCCCTTGGGACAATGACCCTGGGGAAGGAGCACAGCCCCTCAAGACCTGCCTGGAGCATTTTGCTGGGCAAACCCTTCCCTCCAAGCCAAACCCACCCCTCTCCATCTGTTGCCCTGGAGCAGAGCTGTATACTCACATAAACTCAATGATGTTTGCCTGCAGGAAGGTCTCATAGGTGGACAGCATTTGGTTGAGCTGAAAGAAAGCACCACCTATCAACCAAGAAGCTTTTACAAGCTCCCCTAGGTGAAGGGGGTGTGCAATAAATACTGAGGGAGGTCCACTCAATTTGCCTGGGGTAGGGCATGCCGGGACCCCAGGGCATACCAGGCCTCTGGGAATGGTCATGGCTGAGCTGACATACCCAGGGCTCCCATCAGCCTAGAAACAGCACCCAGGAGGGAATACCCCAGCACCATCACAGTGTACAATAGTCCTGTCAGCTGCCAGAGGCAAGGGGAGTTCAGCCTCACCTCAAATCAAGCATCCCAGTCCAGCTCTGGTGGAGCAGTGCCAGAGGTTTACTTGTCTTCACCATGCCCAGGTGGGTGTTACACCAAGCCAGGGCTGATGCAACCTGCAGGCTCCTCACCCCAGCACAGTTTGCTGCAGTAGCTTCTCAGCTGCACCCCAAAGCACCAATATCTCCACCAACCAGCTCCCACACTCACCATCAGCCTCACTTCTTCTTCCAGCTCCCTGTAGCTCTCTGAAGTCCTGCTGCTCAGTGTCTCAGTGTAAGTGATACCCAACAGCTGAAACTGCAAGGGCAGCACACGCACAGGCAGAGTCTGTGTAGGAGAGGGGAGCCCAGAAGGGTGGGATGCAGGGGGCTTCACCCCTGGGGAGCCAGGTTTGCCCATCATTATCAGCTCAGTTGAGGTGAAGGCCTCTCCTGCAGCTGCAGAGAGATGCTCTGTGGCTGTGGAGGGGTGCTGGGAGGTGACAGAGTGACTGGACATGGACTGAGCATCCAGGGTCACTCCTGCTGGTGTCCAGGAGCTGGCAGCATGCCCAGCTCCAGTAGAAGTCATCAGGTAGGATGGAGATGGCAAGCTTGTGGTGCTGGTGTGGTGCACAGCCTCAGAGCAGTGCTCTGGAGCAGGGCTCTTAGAGCAGGGAGGAGGTACAGAGACTGGACTGACATGGGTGGGCCCTGGAGGTCTTGCTGGAGCAGCAGTGGGTCCTACCGATGCTGTCCTTGGCTCACTGTGCCCAGCTGCTTCTGCCACAGCCACTTGTCCAGGCAGCACACTCATCTCTGCCATCCTCATGGCCTGGTGGTGCCCTGCAGTGGGTCCATCTGCAGATGCTGTTGTGAGGAAGAGGTCTGGATGCAGAGATGGCCCCTGGGTAGGTGAGCCCAGCAGGGAGCCATGTGTCACACCAGCAGCTCTTGGGGAGGGAGAATCCACCACATCAGCTCCATCCTTGCAGGGGGCTTTGGTCACTTCTGTCTCTGAGAGAGCATCGGGGGCTGCAGAGCTCACCCCAGGCACAGCCGGACCTGCAGTGCTGGGGGGCCCGGTCCGAGCAGGGGAAGGGTCAGCATTGGTGGGTGTCAGAGTCTGCTGTGCAGCGGGGGAAGACAGATCACTTGGTTTCCCTGAGGTGACAGCAGGTCCCCCAGATTCTGCAGTAGGAAGGAAGGGAGCCAGCACTTGCCGGTGGTTGATATCACGAGCCAATGCAACACTGGGAGGCGATGCCAAGTCAGTGGCTGGGAGTCCAGACCCATTTCCTGCGACCTTGTCCAAGTCAGTGTCCATCAGCAGAGCAGCTTCACCATGCGGTAAGGTGCCAGCAGACCCCATGTCCCAGAACATCTCAGGTGTGACAGCAGAACGTACCCACACAGTACCAGGATGCATTTTGGTTGAGCTGGATGTCCTTTCTGTTGGCAGAGGTGAGGGCACCCCTGGAAGGGGCACCAGGTGAGGAGCAGTGGTGTGGTCCTCACCTGTACCAAGGTCAGGCAGACCAGGACTTGGTCTTGCCTCTTCCTTCTGCCCATTGCATCTTTTCATTGTGACTCCAGCAACAGAAGCTCCATGCTGGACATCAGAGAAGCCACTCACTGAGGCCTGACCAGATGATGCAGGCATGCTGTTGGAAGCCTGCACTGCTGTCACAGCTCTGCCCTGAGAAGACAAATCGCTGGCTGTGACCGGAGCAGGAGGCTTAGAGCTCGCAGCCAGGCTGAGATCTGCTCTGCAGGGCACAGCCAGATGGTCAGGGGATGCCCCAAGGGCCAGCACCTGGTCACCTCCAGGCTGGTCTGCCGTACTGCGGCTCTGGGAGGGAGTACCCGTCGGTGTCCATGCTGACCCTGCATGTGCTAGGGCATCAGATGGGACATGAGCCCCCCCAGCAGCCCCTTCAGGTGAGACCAGCTGGGTGGGCACCACCTCCAGCAATGCAGCTGCTGCAGAGGGGCTGGAGGCAGTCCTGGGCAGGGAGGGAGGCTGCAGCTTTGCTGGGGAGGCAGCAGGGACCCAGGCAGCTGGCTTACCCTGAGCACGGGGGGTACCCTCAGACATCTCTGCGGGGCTCTGGGGCTCTGTCGTGCCTGCTGGCTGCCCAAGGACATGAGCTGAGGTCACTGCATCATGCGAGCCTGCTCCTGTGCCATGGAGGCTTCCCAGAGCCAGGTGATGCCAGGAGGCAGGACTGTGGTCACCTGTGGTCTGGGGGAGCTGAGCTGAGGCAGCAGGCACCCCTGTGTCAAGCCCTGGTGTAGGGGACAGTGTCACAGCCACTGCTGTGCCCAACCTGAGCCCTTCCCTGTGACCTGATCCAGGCTGGCACTGGGGTGAGGTCTGAGCTGCCAAGGGAGAGGCAGTGGCTGGTGTCCCCAGGCTCCATCCCTCAATGTCTGTACCACAGGTCACATCTCCTTCAAGGCCCGGGAAGCAGCCTGGGGCACCCACAGGGCCCATCAGCATCTTCCCACACCGCTGCATTACTGGTTCCTCAAGCAGGTCTCCATCTGTTGCCCCCAGATCATCACTTGTCCCTCGCTGGGAGGCTGGCAAGCCTGGCCAAGCCCGGGCAGGAGGCAGAGAGCCCAGGGCAGGCTGGGGCAGAGCCACCTGAGAGCCCAGGCTGTACGGGAGGGTGGTGGCAGACAGGCAGATAGCCAGCACCAGCACAGCTTTGCACCGCAGCCCACTGGCAGCCACGCAGGCAGCAGGACGCAGGGCTGTGGCCACAGCCTCTTCTCTCTCACCATGGAGCATCATTTTTGCCTGTAGGGTAGCAGTGTCCATGGGGTCTGGTGGTCCTGCACCCCGGCTCTGCTCAGGAGAGGCCATGGGGAGAGCCCAGCTGGAGAGAAGTAGAGCAGGAGCTTTAGGTTGGGTCCCCCCAAGCTCCTCCCACCAGCCCATCCCCAGAACATCCCACACACCAGAGACAGGGCCTGAAGGCCCTTTGTCAAAACATCTCCAGCAGCACTGGAGCTTCTCCAGCTCAGAAAATCTTGTGCCAAGACTCAGCATCACCCAGGAGAAGCCAGGGAGGGTCCTGGTGCAGAGCAGGGCCATAACCAGCCTTAGGCTCAGCTGTTACCTGCCCAAAACAGCCACCTTATCCCAGAAAACCTCACCAGTGACAGCAAAACCTCCCAACCCACCAGCACCCCTTACCTGGCAGTACCCAAAAAGAAGAAAGCACCAAGCCTCTACCCCAGCCCTTCACTTTTATCTCATTTGCCAGGGAGGGGGGAGTGGCTCCATTCCAGCTGCTCCCAATTAACACCCATACTCGTTTGCACTCCCCCAGGTGAAGCTCCTTCCCTGTTGGAGGGGTCCCAGCTTTCCTCTGCTCCTCATTAATCCTCCAGGCAGGTTGTTCCCCAAACACTACAGATGCTCCTCAAAATGCCCTCTTTGCAGGGAGGGGGTTGTGGCAGTGCTGTTGCCCTGCTGGGCTCAAATAATTTAGGCTGGAAAATGTGGTTTGGGGCTCTTGGGACCAGGCAGATTTTGTGTTTCTGAGGTGTAGGGTGTTTTGGGGGTCCCTGCTGAATCAACTTGGGGTGCATTACCCCAGCAGCAGGCAGAAAAGCACTGGGGGACTGGTGCCACCCCTCCCTGCTGCACCCCACCTCTCCTGTCCAGCTCTGATGCATAGCACCCTCCTCCCAGGCTGTCATCTCGGGGGGCTCAGGACGTACTCCTCACAGCTGCTGGAATGTGCTCCCTTACCAACGGGTGACCCATGGGGCTCCCTGCACCCCGGGGCACCCACAGCGGGTTGGATGATGGATTCAGCCCTCCAATGCTGGGACAGAGGGACTGGGCACGTCACTTATGGCTTGTTGCAGAGAGAAGCAGGCAAGTGTGTTGGATGGGGGGCCCAGACCTGTGGTTTGGTCTGCCCGGCTGGCCAGGCAATGCTGGGTGCTGATGTGGGACCCCCCTGTCCCCAGAAAGGTCCCACCATGCCCACACTGGCAAGCAGAGACCGAAGCACGGCGTGTTTGGAAATGAGCCAAACCCTTTTAATCAGGCGAGGCACCTCTTAAAATTCATAATCTTACAAAATCTTAAATAAAGTGAAGGAACTTTCTTCCCTGCAACCTTATATATATATATATAAAAATTACAATATTAACAAACACTGCTTTCTGAATCGCTTTACAATGCTATGCACAGATATGACGTGGCAAGGAAGAGCGAGAACAGCAGCATCCCCGCCTTCCCCGTTCCCCCGCATGGCCAGTACATCCCAGTGGAAAACCAGAAAGGCACCCACAGAAAATATGGCAGCAGCACCTGCTGCCTCCCCAGGCCGGGAAACACACCTTTCAGCTAAAAAGTTTCTGGTACGGTTTGGGTAGGGGATTTTTTTTCTTTTTTTTCCCTCAATTTTCTTAGTTTAAAATAAATATTTCCTGTAGTGAGATAAAAAATAATAATAATCCTCATTTTGTTCCTCCATGCCCTCTATCAGCTGGAAAAACACCTGAGTGTCGAGTTTGTAAGGCCTCTGCTGTGTACTGCCACTGCGAACTGGGCGAGGGGGATTCCATCTGTCCTTGGCTCTGAGATCCCTCCTGGGATGCCCACCAACCCCTCAGCGCCTGCCGAATGGAAAGGATCTCCCCTTCCAAGGTCTCGCAGCATCACTCCCCTCTCCTGCTCCTCTGGTCACACCAGAGTCACCACACCTCTGTCAAGGTTGTCCCTAGATGTGCATCTCCCATGTTCTCCTTCAGAATGGCTGGGATCTGTCTTGTAAAGTGGTTTGGTTTTCTTTAACGGTCTTTCTTGCAGCCTTTTCCAGCTGTGATCGGGACTGAAACTCTCAGCCTGAACAGCATCGCTCCCACTGCCTTGGTCCAGCACAGTAAACAGGTGAAGCCGTGAGTTTAAATAAAAAAAAACAGGTATAAATTACTGTATTTAAAAAAAAAATCTGAAGGCAGCAGCTCCTTATAAAGGTAAATTTGTGACATTTTAAAAATGTCTTCATTTCAAACAACAAAAAAATCAGTCCTGTAACTGCAGAAGTTGCGATTCCCTTGACCCTTAATGTCGTGTTAAGTCTCTGTAGCACTTTAAAGATTAAAAACTAGGAGGAAGGTACATTTATGGGAACAGTGTGTATAAAGCAGGAGAGGCGAGTCAGAGGAGAGAGGAGGGGACGTGGTAGATCATCTCTGCAGTAGCCGGCCTTTCTCCAAGGCTGGGGATGGTGGCGTGGCCATTTCCATGCTCTTCTTGCAGGTACAAACACCACTCCAGCCCTCCAGCTCCACTGGAACTCCAGCCGTTCCCTCCCAGTTTGCTGGCTGCAGCCTGGCCAGTCACAGATGGAGGTAGGAGATGCACTAAAAGATGATGAATAAAGAGAAATGCAGCCCCAGCTGCCGTGGGAGGCTTGAGCCATCCCTGCAGGTACACCAGCCATCCCTGGAGCATCTCTGGGCCGTGTGTCGCTGCTGCTGTTCTTCCCCCACCCCAAGGAGCATCCTTGGAGGATCTCTGCGGTGCCGGTGGCCTCCAGGCATCCCAGGAGGACCCATCCCCATCCTCGGGTGCAGCTGTTCTGTCGGTGGGAGCCGAGCATCTCCCTGCAGGTCTGTGGGTGACTGCGTTGCTGCTGGGAGGGGACCCCGCTCAGGGGATGAGGGGGACCTTCCCTTTCCCATCCTTGCGGGTGGGTGGCTCAGCTGTTGCCCATGACATGTTCCTCAGTGCCTCCTTTTTCTTCGTGCTATCCATGGCTATCACTGCCATCAGCTTTCAGTGCCTCCACGCCAGGGCTACCTGGGAGAGGAAAGAGTGGTTAGGGACAGCAGGGTCTTCACCTCCCCACCCTGAATAATCCCCCCCAGCTCAGCCTTGGCAACAGATCCACTTGTGTGCTCCTCCCCAGCCAGCCCAAGCTCCCCGTCATCATGGCGAATACACACAAATACACTTAGACCTTCACAAAAATACATACAAATCCTACAAATACATATAAACCACAGACAAGAATAGTTACCTACTTGGAGGGATGCTGGTCAGCCTGCGAGCTTGAACCTGGAAGAAATAAAGTTGTTGGCAATGGCCTCAAGCAGCAGCAAAAGGGTGTCCAGACAGGGAGGGGCTGTGGGACTGTCACCAGTGGGATGGGACAGCCATGGGTGGCAGGTCTGGCATGTGGCATGGATGCTGCCCCAACGCCAGCGTGTTCCTGAGCCACCAGACCCCACTGCCCTTAGAGGGGGTGAGGTGGCCTGGAGGTGACAGACTCCATATCCCGGGGATGACTCTTCTCACCCAGGCAGGCAGGGACAACCCCTCGGCTCCACCACCACCCTCCAGCTGAATCTTTCTCCCACCACAACTGACAGAGAAAAGCCAAATATTCTGCTGCGCAGAACTCTTGGTAGGACAAGGATGCTGAGGGACCACTCCAGTGATGGATGCTGCCACCAAAGAGCAGGATCTGGGAGGAAGGTGCAGCTGGAGCTTCCCTGGGAGAGTCCCAGGGACCCCCTGGTGTCACCAGTCCTTCCACAGAAGATGCCGGGCTACCTACCGAGCTGCTGCTTGATGGAGTTGTGCCAGTGGAGGTTTAGCAGGTCCGGGTAGATGTCAGGGAGCTGCTTGAGTGCCAGGAGCTTCAGCATGCGTGAGCTGCAGCTCTTCAGCTCCAAGTCCCGCAGGTGCCTCTCCTCCGAGAGTGTGGTGGGGCGCAGCTCCACCTTGTGCTCCTGCAGCACTTGGTCAACGGAGACCCCAGGGAGCTTGGGAAAGAGCTTCTCCTTCACCACGTGGATGGGGATGAAGACGGCCCCTGCCCGGACGACGTGGGGGAAAGGACACTTTCGAGCAAACATGAAGGTCTCCAGCTGAGAGAGCAGGTTGGTGAGGAGAGCGGCCACGTCCTGGAAAGCCAGCCAGATCTCCTTGCCTTTGGTGGCCTTCTGAGGTTCGGGGATCCTGGAGCCATTCTTGGGCTTGGGCGGGGATTTGGGCATTTCTCCGAGCTCCTCCGACGGCTCTGCCTTCTTCAACCACTCCTGCAGCAGCTCTGGAGAGGACCTGGACACTGAGCAGGAAATAACATCGCAGAGCCAGGAGTGCAGGGTGGTGAAATACTGGCCGGCAGAGGTCTGCGGGCCGGGGACCTCGAACGGCCCCGGCAGAGAGATGCTCTCCTCCCCCAGCACGTGGGGAGCCTCGGGCAGCGGGGGCTGCTGCGGGTCTGGGCGAGCACCCCGCAGAGCGGAGGTGCTGGGCTGGGGGCCGGGCTGCGGGGCCAGGGGGCTGCTGGCCGGCGGGGAGGTGGGGTGGGTCCGTGGCAGCAGCGTCACGGGGGTGCTGCTGGAGGGGGCTGGTTGCGGTGGGCTGGGCTGGGGGGCACAGGTGCTGCTGGGCTGCTGGGGGGGCACGGTGCTGGGCGGGAGGGAGCGCAGGATCTTGAATTTTTTGAACATGAAGGTGGCCGAGCTCTGGAAGTTGCTCTTGTCCCCAGAGCCCACCTCGAGCAGCAAGGGCAGCGCCTGGGGCTTGGCCCCCTCTCCCACCCCCGCCTTCTCCTCTGGACCTTCTTTCTCCTCCACCTCCTCCCTCTCCGGTGTCCCCTCCACACAGCCGATGGGTCCCAGGGTCTCCCCAGCTTTCACCAGTCTCTTCTTCAAGCTGAGGTCCAGCACCATGTCCTCGGGGGCCGGCTCCCCACTCCCCACCCCACCAGGGTTGCTCTTCTGAGACCCTGGCTCTCGGGGCAAAAGCTTTGGCTTTTTGGGGACCCTTCTGTAACAGCTTTCCCCTTGGCTCTGGACTGTAACGCTGCCTGTCTTCAGCACCTGGCTAGCCACTGTCCCCACAGGCAGCGGGCTGGATGTTGTCAAAACATCTCCAAGTGCAGCGGTCTCCTGGCTGCCCCCCATGTTTTGGGGTGGGGTGTCCCCTCGCAGATGCTCCCTGCAGAAGGGGACCTGAGCTGGGCCCTCGGTCCCCTCCAAGTAGTCTCGGTAAGGTGCCAGGCTGAAGACATTGTTGATCACTGGCATGGGTGGGGAGGAAGGAGAAGCCTCGCCGTTCCTCAGGTCTTTCAGCCTCTCTGTGGGGGAGGCAGATGGAGAAGAGGGGATGAGCTCCTTTGTTTCTTCCTTGGCCTTGCAGGCATCTCCTTTCCCTACAATAATGGGAGCCAATGGTCCCCCACGTGGGGTCTCCTGGGGGGCTGGGCTGGCCTTTCTCCTCCCTGGGTATGGGGGCTCCTGCTTCCCAGGGCTGGGTTTCTCCCAGCTCCCTTCTCCTTTGGCAAATGTCTGTGCAAGCCCACCGGATCCCCCAGGCACCTTCTCTGGGGCACAGACAGGTTGGAAAGCACTGTTGTGCCTCACCATCGCTTGTCGCCGGGGATTCTCTGCCTGGTGCTGCTCGTAGCCCAGCTTTGTGCCAGCAAAGGAAGTGCCAAATACAGCCGGGTCGCCGGGGCTGAAGGCAAAGCCGGGGCTTGGCAAGTAGCCGGCTCGCCGTGGTGGCTCAGCATCCCTCGGCAGTGCTGCCGACTTGGCAGGCGGTGATGCCAGCGCGCCGGCGCCGGCTGCCCTCGGCATGTAGGAGTCCAAGGGGCTGGGAAAGTAGCTCCTTGGTGCTTGGGGCTTAAGGTAAGAGCCGGGAAAGGGCTCCTCGCTGCCCACAAAGCCGAAGCCTTTGTAGGCACCAGGCAGGGTGCTGGGCTGTGTGTCCATGGTGGGAGCCGGGGGGTGGTAGAGGAGGGCAGCTTTATGGAGGGACAGCGGGTAGTGGGTGGGTGGGTAGCACACTGTTGGCCTCTCCCGGTACGCTGGGCTGGTGGCGGGCGGCTGGAGCTTGGGCCAGGGGTCCGGGCTGAGGTTGGGGACCTCGGGCACCTTCCTCTGGCTGTGGGCGGCAGGGCAGCTGGCTTCCAGGAAGGGGGTGCTAGGGGGGCCCCTGTATTTCTCAAAAGCAGTGTAGTAGGGGGAGAAGGCAATGGGGGAGCCCACCTTCTCCTTGGTGGGCAGCACTAGGCTGGGGTGCAGCGGCGGGAGGCTGGGGTCGGAGTGGGGACCCCTCTTGTGCAGCCCGGTGCTGCTATGCGGCTCGCCAGGGTGCAGAGGGTGGCTGGCGGGGGTGGCGGCAGGCAGAGCCCAGTCTGCATCCCCCGGTCTCTGCTGCAGGCTCTCGGCCCGGGGTCCCAGCGGCAGAGCCATCCTGGGGTCCACGAAGCACGCGGGGGCTCTGTACACCGGCTTGGGGACAGCCAGGGGGGCCACCTTGTTCACCGCCACCGGCTTCTTCACCGGGAAGGGGTGTCCCAGAGCTGGCGGCGGGCTGGTCCACTTCTCCCTCACCATCAGCAGCTCCCGCATCAGGCTGTCCTTGCCCTTTTCGGTGCCCAGGGGCTGCAGGGCAGTCCCCAGGCTCTCGGGTCGGTACAGCAGGCAGCTCGCCAGCGGCCCCTCCGCTGGCACGGGCTGGCTGCCGGCACCGGTGCTGTAGTGCGGGTAGGCGGCCGCCGGGCTCCAGCGTGCCAGGGGCTGCTCAGCGACATCAGGGCTTTGCAGCGGGCAGGCAAAGTAGGAGCCCTTGTAGTTGAAATGGTTTTCAGAGCCAGGATTGGGCACAGGGATGGATTTGCAGAGGCTGGCAGGGAAGCCAGCAGCGGGCTCTGTCTCCAGCCGAGGTAGCTTGTTGAAAATCACGGGGTCCAGAGACTCCAAGTGCCGTTTTGAGGCCATTTATATGTTGCTGCTGGCGTCCTGACCAGGGCATGCAATGGGAGAGGTGAACTGGCCTTCCTGAACAGGAGAGAGAGAGAGAGAAAATCAGTCATGAATAAAGCAAGTCTCCATGGCAAGCACTCAGCCTGCGGTGGAATGGCACGGGGTGACTGGATCTGCCAAGAGCTCCCCAGAAATCACCTTGCCCACATGCTGGATGGGGAAGTTTAATAACTGAAATAAAATAAAATATAATAATAATGGTTGTAATGAAAAGTAAGCTAACAAAAAGAGAGAGAAAAGAAACTCAAGACAGACAAGTGATGTACAATGCCCACCACCTGCTGACCGATGCCCGGCCAGGCCCCAAGCAGTGACCCCCACCCTTGGCAAACTCCCCCCAGTTTATACACTGAGCGCAACATCCTATGGTATGGAATAGCCCTTTGGCTAGTTCGGGTCAGCTGCCCTGGCCATGCTCACTCCCAGCCTCTTGTGCACCTCCTCGCTGGCAGAGCACGGGAAACTGGAAAATCCTTGACTGACGATAAACACTACTTAGCAACAATTAGAACATCAGTGTGTTAACATTATTCTCATACTAAATCTAAACCACAGCATTGTACTGGAAGAAAATTAACTCTATCCCAGCCAAAACCAAGGCACATTCATTTGTGGTGTTCAACAGCATACCGGAAGGCTAAAGGACAGGAGAGGAGCTGTGGAAAGCCCTGCTTGTCTCAGTCAGCCTCCGCCAAGGGCAACAGGGACTTGCTTCCCTTCTCCTGTCCTCCTGGCAGCTAGCAGAGATCCTAAAAAACACAAGCCATCCCAGTTGAGAAGCAACATTTGATGCTCAGCGTGGAAGCCAGGGATCCGGTCAGGCACTCCCCTCCCTCGGTGCTGGCCGGGGCAGCCCTGCATGAGCCAGGGTAGGAGCCCGAAGCTGGCAGGGGGTGGGGGATCCCGGTAGGCTGGCTGAGCATTTCTCCATCCGTCTCCTTGGAAAAGCCCTGAAAAGCTCTCGCCGCTTGGGTTTCAAAGCCTCAATGAGCGTCTGTTGCAGGCAGCAGGGAGCAAAGCCGGGTCAGCTCAGGTGAAGAGCCAGCAAACTATGGAGAGGCACAAACACAGAGTGCCCACAATTCCCTCCCCTCAGCTTCACCTTTCAAGCTAATTTGAAGCTTCTCCCCCAGCACAGCAGCCAGCAGCTCAGGGGGACCCTCTCCCATAGGGGGTCTTCTGATTTGGGGCTGCTGCTGCGGTGGGCCTGGGTGCTGGACTGCAGTGTCAGGCGGTGCATGCCAGCAGGTGGAGCTGGCAGACCATCCCATCAGGGCTCGGCCTTCCCGGGCATCGCAATATTCTCCCAGCATCTTCTGGCATCCCCCAGCATCCCCCCAGTACTGCCCAGCATCTACTAAGCATCACTTCAGCCCCATGAACATCACTGGACCTGCACCCTGCATCCCCCCAGCATCACCTGAGCATCACGTACATCACCCAAGCAAGTCCCAAGACCTGCCTGAGCATCCCTGGACCATGGCTCAGCATCCTCTCAGCAGGGCCAAACATCACCCAGCATCTCCCAAGCATGGGCAAACATCACCCAGCATCCTCCCAGCATGGCCCAGCATCCCCCAAGCCCACAGAAGGACTTACTGCAGTCGGATCTCATGCCTGTTCTTCACCCCACTGTGGTTTTTTTCTTTTTGTGGCCAAAGTTAGCAGAGAAACAAAGAAGGAAATGGAGGAAGAGAGCGTGGAGATAAGGTGAAAGCCTTGTCCACAGAAGGGGAAATGGAGCAGATAACTGGGGAGACTTGCGAGGGCAGATAAGGGACCCGAGGTGGTGGCTCTGCTCTGCAGCGCAGCTGGAGTCCAGAGCCAAGCCACACAGCCCGCTCTGGCAAACCACACGTGATGCCCTGCCAGCCCTCCCTGCTGTGCAGGCAGAGCCCTGCCAGACCACTTACAGGCAGAAACAGGGGTGACAGGTCCACCGTCCACCCCGCCATGAGCCCGGGCACCCCTGCCTAGCAGCAGCTCGGGGGGGACTGGGGAACAGCCCTGTGTAGATCTGCCTCTCCCCAGCTCCTGCTCAAACCCACTGTTTTTCCCCAAAACAGCAGCTCTGGCACAACCAAGCAGGCAGCACCCCTCTGCCGTTCCTTCGGGTTGGGTTTCTTTTCCAAACTTCAGCAACTTCTCGCTTTCCAGGGAGGATGCTGCTTCCCTGGACTCCTGAAAACCTCTTTGGAGGGTCACTACCCTCCCTGCCATGGAGAAGGAAGCTCATCTCCCTCCTTGCACCCTCAGAAGCAGCTCCCCAAAGATAAGGGGTCATGGAGTGACTGCATCATTTCCAACAGCTTTATCCTCATGGTAATCTCCAAGACATCCAGAACCAATTACATTTCCTATCACTTAGATCCAGGGAAAATGCTCCTCTCAAATTGAGAGAGATTGGAGAAAACCCCCCAAAAAAACCAAACCCCTGCTTTCCACACAAGACCCTGGCCCGAGGCAGGGGTCAACCTACCCAGTCCCTCCCTGCCCCAGCCTGGCAGCGTTGCTGCAAGCTCCTCCATCACCACAGGCTGGCTGAGATGTTCTGAGGCCCCTGCCCAGGAAGAGGTCAGCTGCACGCCCCCCCCCCCCCCCCCCCCC